>NC_140594.1:420404675-420847175 GCF_964204655.1 Triturus cristatus | reverse complement strand
CTCATGAGTTCCGGTCAGTGCTCCCACCCCCAAGTCGTCCAATATAGCCGGTCTCTCTCGTCGGAGTTCTATTGTGGGAGAAATGCAAATGTCCCCCCGTTATTTGTTCCATCGTCCCCATTTGTGGTCCCATTTTTCGGGGCATCCGCGACTCTTATAGACCGGTTTCTCCGCTACCATCGCTAAATCCATATCCTGGGCCCATGTGCGCAACGATGGCACGGCGGCTGCCCCCCATTTCTGGGCAATATTCCTTTTGGCTATGACCCAACCCATCGCCTCCTGCTCCGCTTGGGTAAGGTCCGTATCGTCCCACACAATATTTCAGTTTTAATTAACTTTTTTTTTGCACTTTTCAGAAAAATATAAAAGGTTATTTAATGAATAAAATATTTATAAATAAACAGTTAAACTGTAGAAAATCAGTACAAAAAAATAGATATAACTACTATCACACATAAAAGTTAGCATTTAAAAAACCTTTGAAATTCACTGAAAAAACATAGGTTTCAGAGACGTTATAGTTAGAAATTGGCATTTAAAAAAACCTTAGAAATTCACAGAAAAAAACATAAGTTTCAGGGGTGATATAGTTAGCTGCCCATTTCATTCGTACAAAACCATAGAAATTCTTCTGTTATAGTTAGTTCTGCTAACTATAACTCATGCGCCCGCAATGCACTGCTGATGATGTCACATATTGCATCATTCATGACCTGGTCTGTGACATCACTGATAATCTCTGATGACATCTCAAATGACATCACTGATGACATCATCCACTTGACAATCTGATACACCTCATCATACACTAGTATAACCTTTCATCACTCACTGTAAAATACAGAGTACCATATTTGAAACCATTGACACACCAATACCAGATACTACATACCCACTCACTATTTCCTAAGTCTACACACACAACTACCCATTCAACAACAGAATCATCTATACATGCAGTCATTAATTAATAGAACACTATCAAATGCACTTATACACATATATAGACATTGACACATCAGCAATTATCTTAGTCGGTTATGCAGTCATCCTACTCTCTCATGAAATTTTTTTATCGCACTTAAATTTATTCCCTTAAACAATTATCCAACAACACCTCATTTATTCAAACACATAGTAACTCATTGTTAATATGTTAAAAGCACCATTACAATTATACACTCATTCATATAGTTACTCTCACAATCACTGACTCTTACACATACTTATTTATATACACCAACTCTCACATACAATGCCTTTTATTTTTTTACTTTGTTGAAGATGTACAACTAAAACATATATTCGCTCACCAACACACAAATAAATACATTCAGTCACCCAAACAACTGTTTCCACATGCACTCTTAAACCCATACACCTAGTCAATCAACCATTCACACATCTATGCATAGTTACACACACCCCATCCAACCACACACAAACTCAGTGTCCCATACAAATACTCACCCAACTAATCAATAACTAATATACACACTCATGTAGTTAGTGACCAACTGATGCAGCATGTTATACAACAGAGACAGTGCTGCACACATTCACATAGTTTAGTTACTAATCCAAGTATTAAGTGAGACACTTTTAATTACTCACTTAAAAGACAGTCAGACAGCTACTAAATCCCCCATCCAGACAGTTATATATTCACTCAATCTTCAATACAGAGTGGTATATATATATATATATAATACATATTTAAATTTCAAACTAAACCACATTCAGAGGAAGATGTCATCCGTGATGTCATCCGTGATGTCACTGACCATGTCATGAATGATGCAATATGTGACCTCATCAGCAGTGCATTGCGGGCGCGTGAGTTATAGTTAGCAGAACTAACTATAACTGAGGAATTTCTATGGTTTTGTACGAATGAAATGGGCAGCTAACTATAACACCCCTGAAACCTATGTTTTTTCTGTGAATTTCTAAGGTTTTTTAAATGCTAATTTCGAACTATAACGTCTCTGAAACCTGTTTCTTTTCAGTGAAAATATATATATATATATATATATATATATATTCCAACATAAAGGTTGCCCCAAAAGAAGACGCCAACTCACGAGGAGGTTTACTTCCTTTAATGGAGGACTTCAGCAGGGCAGCAAAGAATACCATCCCATTATTAAAATCGCCCTACGCGTTTCAAACACCACTGTGTCCTTGTTCACGGGCTTTGGAGAACTGCAAACAACAGCGCCTGGGGAACACCTGATAACCTGCCCAAGTCCCGCCCCAGTGGGCGTGTCCGAAGGTATGCTGGTACTTGTGGTTCCCTTTTAATGAATCTCGAGTGAGTGCTGCTGTGCCATTCAAATTAATCCACTGGGGTAAAAACATGGATTAATTTGAATGGCACAGCAGCACTCACTCGAGATTCATTAAAAGGGAACCACAAGTACCAGCATACCTTCGGACACGCCCACTGGGGCGGGACTTGGGCAGGTTATCAGGTGTTCCCCAGGCGCTGTTGTTTGCAGTTCTCCAAAGCCCGTGAACAAGGACACAGTGGTGTTTGAAACGCGTAGGGCGATTTTAATAATGGGATGGTATTCTTTGCTGCCCTGCTGAAGTCCTCCATTAAAGGAAGTAAACCTCCTCGTGAGTTGGCGTCTTCTTTTGGGGCAACCTTTATGTTGGAATATATATATATATATATATATATCCAACAATTTCATTAAGAGTTCAATTTCATCCCTGACGCGTTTTGAGGCAGCCTGCCTCTTAATCATAGGGAAAAGCTGTCAGTTCCCGTGCAAAGCACCATGCCTCTTTTATCCTAATTAGCATGCTGCTCGCAGGTGAGTGATTGTTGCTGTATGCTGGGAGTTGTGGTGCCTCAATTCATCCACTCCAGTGGGGGCCGAGTTCTGACATATTATTTCGCTTTAATTTGAATTTATTTATTTTAATTTTAACCTGCGAGCAGCATGCTAATTGGGATGAAAGAGGCGTGGTGCTTTGCACGGGAACTGACAGCTTTTCCCTATGATTTAGAGGCAGGCTGCCTCGAAACGTGTCAGGGAGGAAATTTAACTCTTAATGAAATAAGCTGGTCCTGAAAAATAAAAGTTCATGTTGAACAAAACCCCGTGGAGTGGCGTTCTCAAAGCTGCAGGACATCTTTGGATGATATATATATATATGTATATATGGGGCTAAAACCCACATATTTCTTTTATTAATTATATATTTTTTGTCTTTATTGTGGGAACCCTTTGTTTTATAATTACCATTACCACCATATACCTATTTCTGAACCCCATACTATCCATCATTTTTTTTGTATACTTCAATGTAATGGGCATACCCAGACGTGTGTCCGGTGGTCACTGTGCTACTGGAAGCAATCTATACCTGACTGATGGTCAATACAGGTCTTGCATTGCTTATGTTCCAGTTCATCCTTTCATAATCTATCATTTAAAGTGTATGCCCCCCCCCCCCCCCCCCCCCATGAAAATATGTGCAGAATTAGCACTATTTCAAGGAGGAGTAGACAGATGTGTATGGAACCTGACCCCCAACTTCCCCCAATAAATGTACACAATTCTATAGTTTAACCAAGGCTATAATTACCATTGTGTACTCCTAATGAGATTCAAGTTTATGGAGCTACGTAACAGATAATCTCAGGTGTATTGCATCAATTGAGAGGATTCACGTGCTTTGCCTCGCAAAGGAAAAGCTGTTATGTTGCCTCATTAAAGGGTTTTTTGTAGGTAAATTGCCATCATCTGTGGGATGGGGCCAGTGCTTGTGTTTTGCCCCACACAGTGGATAATCTCCTTAATTGCCTTACTTTATGGAGGCTTACAGGAGTTTTGCCCTAACTGTGAAACATTCCCTATTGTGTTGCTCTATGGAGGAGAGATGTGTGCATTGTCAAACCTAGGATATTCCACCTTGATATAGCAAGGGGAATTTCACAAGCCTCTAATATTTTTGCAACACTAAACACCCATAATCATAATAAATGTATTCTCTTGATTGTGCCACCATATCGTATTTTCTTATCCAATACATTTGTATTTGTTAAATGTTTTCCATCACTTTTTAGTTTTAGATTTTGATTCTTCTTATTGATGGAATTGTTACTGTTTTCTCTTTTTCCTTTGTGTTCTCAATTTCAGCATTCGTCCGAAAAGATGCCCTTCCCCTTGGAACATTCAACAAATATACATGGCATATAACAAGTGTGCTGGAAGTGAAGCAGATCTTCGACACAGCAGAAGTAAGTAATATTTTATGCTCTCTGTTTGTCAGTTTGTTTACCTTGGCACATGGTCAGATTAAATATTGTTATGAGACTAGTTTTACAGGACAGTTGGTTCCTTTTTCTCCCTCTTTTACTCTGTTCCACATACTAGTAGATACTTTGGGTACGTGGGAGAGGGCTAGATAGATTGCTAGTCTTGGGATCTAATATCAAAAGCACTTCCCTACAAAGATGGGGTAAGTCAACATGGATCTACCAGCTACAACACACCTCTACAAGGGTTGCAATGTAGAAATCTGATAACATGTCTGTGAGAAAGTGCCCTCTTTCTGCATGGCTGCCCCCACTTTTTGCTGAACTTTTAATGTACTTTGAGTGTGCCCTGGGATCCTGCCAATCAGGTACTCAGGGCCTATGTTCTTTCCCTAAAACTGCATTGAAAACCCAACCCAATTGGCACTCTGGCCACTGGTCAGTCCCTGGTAAATGGTACCACAGGTACCCAGGGCACTGTGACCAGGGAAGGCCTCTAAGGGTTGCAGCACTTACTGTGTCACCCTTAGAGACCCTTACTCTCACACACTGCCTTTTCAGGCTGTGTGTTTTGGTGCAGAACAAAGTTAAGAGTCAACATGGCACACATCCCTGTGTGCCATGCCTACAACCCACTGCCCTAACATAGATCAGCCACCCCTCTAGCTGGGTGCACTATACCAGTGATGAGGGTACAGGTGCATGAGCTCTGTACCTTTACAGTGTCTAAGCCAATTCTTAGACATTGTAAGTACAGTGATGCCATTTAGAGAATATGGTGCTGCAAGTTTTCAGTACGAACTCCACAGTACCATAATACCTTTACTGAAAACTGAGAAGTTTGGTATCAAACTTATCAGCACATTAAATCCACACTGATGCCATAGTGGGATTTAATTAAAAATGCACACAGAGGGCATATTGGAGATGCCCCCGAAAAATGACCTAACACTAGTGTCCAAACTGAGAAGCTGCTCCCCAGCTGCCACCACCAGACATGTTTCTGCCCCCCCGAGAGCGCCTGCTGCTCTCGGGGGTCTGAAACAATGCACATCTTGGGACGAGTCGTCAAGCCTCCTCCCCTAGGATGGGCAGGGTCCACAAAGGGGAAGCTTCAAAGGCTTGCCGCCTTTGTGAGCTTCCCCAGGCTTTTTGCTGCTTCCTGCAACTGATCATCACCAGTTCTGACACCCATTTTGGCCGGGAGAACCGATGGGAAAACCAAGTGAGGAAGGAAGGTGTACCCACCTCCGCCAACTGCACCCCTCAGATGGGGGAGGAGAGGTGAAGCACAACTCTGTCCCCGCCATCTTGCAGGTGGGGGGGATCCAGCCAACCAGATTGAGGCATGATAGGAGGTGTACTCACCCCAAGGAAGGGACCCATTGGTCCCAACCTTTTACTTGCATGTAACGCCCCTAAATCTAGTATTTCGGGGCACCCCTGAACCTTACCTCCTCGGACAAGAAACTACAAGAAGAAAAGAAGGACCAAACAGCTGTGCCGAAGCTAAGAACGGGAGGATGCCCACTTACTTGGCCCCAGCCCTACCGGCCTGTCCCCACCTCGAACCTGCAGAAGCGAAACTCTGGTGTGCCCTGCAGCCAGCAACCTCAAGAACCCCGAGGACCTACCCTGACTTCCAAAGAAAAGACTTTGTCTCTTGTGATCACCGGATTTGATCACCAACAGACTCCAGCTCCGGCGAAAACCGCGAGTCTGCACCAGATGCCCACGGCTCGAGTGACCTAACACCACAAGGAGGTCTCCTCGGCGATCCCTGACCCGAGAACCAGTGATCCCTGACCTGCCTCAAGCCTTCAGCCCAAGCCTGCAGCCTCAATCCGGAAGGTCCCCCCCACCGTGACCAGGAGCTGGTAAGAAGATTCAACCTTAAGACACCCCTGCACCTGATGCCCTACGGTCTTGGGTGGCCCAACCGATGGTGTCTAACCAACCCCCAGCATCCCAACTTACCTCTCCAAGTGGTGGTCGCACCCAGAAGACCTTCGTCCCCAAGCCTGCAATCCCAGTGCCACTGAGGGTGTAACAAGAGTGCATCCTTGACCCTGGGGAACACCTGAGTCTAACTCTGAAACCCAACTCCCACAACAAAGTACTTGCCTGTTAACCGATAACACTGTGTTCGAGGCATATGAGCTGCAGATTACACACTATGCATAGATTGCCATCTGATGTTGGGCCAGGATGTTTGCACTTGTTTTTGTTCTGGAAAGTCTTTGGAAGTCACGAGGTAGGTGACTCCTCCTTAGGATCATAGTGCGCATGGGCATCGGCTCCATCCTCAGATTTTTTTCCGCCATCAGCCTCGGATGTGTTTCTCGCGCTCCAGTGCGGAAACATTACCGATTCCTGTTTCGACGCACAATCATTCACCCTTTCGACGGTATTGTCTCGATCGCGAACCCTAATCGGCGCGCATCTCTACGTCTTCGATTCCGGTCGTCGAAGAAGGCCTTCGGGCCGACCTGAGCCTTGGCATCTGGGTCATGGAAAGGACGCCTTTCAAAAAGTGTCCTCGATGTGGTTTGAAGTTTCCACGCACCGATCTGCATGAGGTGTGTAACCTCTGCCTCTCTCCGGAGCACGAGGCCAGAGACTGCCTAGCTTGTGCCTCTTTCCGCTCGAAGAAGACCATCCGGGATCGACGAGCTCGAAGGACCATGGCTCGCTCATAGAGTTCGATCCCCGACGACATCTTCCAAGAGGGCGTCTATGTGCCAGAGGAGCGGGTCGAAGAATGCCTCCTCAGCGCCTCCGAAGCCGATGGCTCCGACGTCGAAGAAGTGACTCCGGCTCAACGGGTCGTAAGTAGAGACTTCGACCCCGACCCACTCCCTACAACAACAAAGGCTTCAGTCACACCTTCACCTTCAGGCTCAGGTGCACACCGACACACTGCAAAGAAGCCTACCAAGCCTTCCGGCGACTCTGGCTTGAGTCTGCCTGCCACCGGCGCCGAAGCCCAATCATCGGCACCGAAAAAGAAGTCTCACCCATCCTCCGTGCCGACCGCTAGTTCCACCCCAAAGCCCTCGGCACCGAAGACACCAAGCAGTGACTCCCTGGCACAGAAAAACACTCCTAGCCGACGAATAAGCCACTCCCCAAAAGTTCGGACTCCCACTCTTCGGAGCCGAAAAATTCATCGACACCGAAGAAGCACACAGACTGGTCAACCACATGGCTCCAAGCCCAAAACCGCTCCGGAGCCGGCGATAAAAAAGCCTCGATACAGACAGTCGACACCGAACATCCAACCTTCTTCAGAAGAGCTTTTTCGACCAGACCCTCAATAAAAAAAACTCTAAAAACCCTAAAACTGGTCAATTGACTCTGAGTTCCAGGAAAAGACCACTGGACGTGCCTGCACCAGCTCCACCACCTAAAAAGAGGGACATAGCCACATCACCTCTTAGAGTCCCTTCTCTACCTCCTCCTCCACCTACCCCACCACCTCGTTCTCCTACACCATCCCCTACACCAGTAGACGATGACGACACATAAGATGACACGGGGGGCGGTGCGGACGACCTGCCACTAGGGGACCCCAGTCCACCAGCTTCCCCTGACCCCTGGGATGACTATAATACGCCCGATGTCCCTAATGTCCCTCAAGATGACATCTATCCCTCTAGGCCTTCCCCACCAGAAGACACCATGGGTTTTAATCAGCTGTTACACCGAGCTGCCCAGTACCACGGGCTCGCCCTACATACAGAACCGGTCGAAGAGGATTTTTTAATGGACACTTTTGACACCACCCAAAGGTCCACATCCACTTTACCCATGCTCAAAGAGGTTATTCAACAGGCTACAGAGGTATTTAAGGACCCTGTTAGGTCTAGAGTCACCAATCCTAGAATTGAGAAAAAATACAAAGCTGCCCCTACAAACCCAGCTTACATTAAGGGGCCTGTTCCATTAGACTCCATGGTGGTCTCAAATGCTAGAAAGAGGGCTAACTCGCAAACATCAGGTGATGCAGCTCTGCCCGACCGAGTCTAAACTCCTGGACGCCTCTGGCAAAAGAACAGCGTCACAGGCAGCTAACATTTGGCGCATCGCAAACACTCAGGCCCTGTTAGCCAGATACAATAGGGCTCACTATGATGAGTTGGAGTCCCTACTACAACACCTCCCGGACAAATACAAAAATAAGGCCATCAACCTCATACAGGAGGGTAAAATTATCACCAACACCTCCATCTGGTGTGCTCTCGATGTGACAGATACAGCATCCAGAGCAGTAAACACAAGTGTCCTTCTCCGCAGGCACGCGTGGCTACGCATTTCCGGTTTTAAACCGGAGGTGCAAAGCTCTATCCTCAACCAACCATTCGACGAACAACACCTTTTTGGCCCTAATGTTGATGCATCCCTTGAAAAGATGAAAAAGGACAGACACGTCAATGGGAGCCTTGCAATCGCAAGCTCCCAGACGTTCTTTTTGTCGCTCATCCTACAAGGGTAACTCCAGGGGCTACTCGTCTCATAACCAATCCACTTCTTACAAGGCTTCCCACCCAATCCACATTCACCAGAGGTTATCAGAGAGGAGGATACAGAGGCAACAATTACAAAGGCATAGGCAAGACTAACAACACCAGCTCTGCCTCCACCCCTGCCCAATGACTTCCCTCCACTTCCCCCCGGACCATTCCACTCCGGTCGGGGGAAGACTACAACAGTTCCTTCCTGTCTGGACCAGCATCACCACAGACAGGTGGGTGCGACAAATAGTGCAATCAGGTTACTGTCTCGAACTTACCTTTACCCCCCCCCCCCCCAAACATTCCACCCAAACAGCGTCCAATGTCAACAGAACATTTGTCACTCCTGAAACGAGGTAATTTCCTTACTACAAAAAAGTGCAATAGAACTAGTTCCACTGCATCAACAAAACACAGCAGTTTACTCCCTGTATTTTCTCATACCAAAGAAAGACGGCTCTCTGAGACCTATTCTAGACCTCAGGCCACTAAACCTATACATACAATCAGACCATTTCCACATGGTCACACTTCAGCAGGTCCTCCCTCTACTTTCACAGGGCGACTTCCTGGCTACCTTAGATCTCAAGGACGCCTATTTCCATATTCCCATTCACGCAGCTCACAAAATATCTCCGGTTTGTAGTGGACGGGCAGCACTATCAATTCAAAGTACTCCCTTTCGGAGTCACAACAGCACCACAGGTATTCACAAAGTGCCTAACGGTAGTCGCAGCCCATCTAAGAAGACAACACATTCACGTCTTCCCATACCTCGACGACTGGCTCATAAAAGCCAGCTCGTACAGCCAGTGTGTTCATCACACTCACGCAACTATCCAATTACTCCACGACATGGGGTTCACAATAAACCACACCAAGTCTCATCGCAAACCCTCTAGCACACAACAGTACCTCTGTGCCACAATAGACTCCTCAAAAGCGCTAGCCTATCCCAGTCCAGCCAGGATAGCAAGCATTCTCACTCTCCTCACCGAATTTCAGCCGCATCACTCTTCCAGCTCGAGTGTTCATGCAGCTCATAGGGATGATTGCCTCTTGCATATTCATAGTGCCTCACGCAAGACTCCAGATGCGTCCCATACAAGAGTGTTTAGCACGCCAGTGGAACCAGGCTCAAGGTCAGCTAACTGATATGGAGTTAGAGCGACGGTTGCACTCATCGCTCTCTGCAGTGGTGGAACACCAAAAACCTTTCCAAAGGGCGACTGTTCCTAGAGCCAGTTCCTCGAGCCAGTTCCTCAAATTGTCATGACAGCGGATGCATCGCTCTCTGGCTGGGGAGCTCACCTATTACATCACACCATGCAGGGCAGGTGGACACCTCAACAAAAGTTATTCCACATCAATCACCTGGAATTACTGGCCATATTCCTAGCCTTAAAAGCATTCCAAAAGCAAATATTAGGCAAGACTGTCCTAGTCCACACGGACAACATGACAGCCATGTACTACATACAGAAACAAGGCGGGACACACTCTGCAGCTCTCTCAGCTAGCACAGAACATATGGAGTTGGGCTATACCTCAGAACATTTTTCTCCTAGCCCAACATGTCCCAGGAGTCAAAAACACCATAGCCGATCTGTTAAGTCGTCAAACGCAACAGATCCACGAGTGGGAACCTCATCCACAAGTTCTTCAACCATTCTTTCAAATGTGGGGGCAACCACAGATAGACCTCTTCGCCACCCACGAAAACGCCAAATGCCCACGCTTCGCTGCCAGATACCCACACCCATTGGCCAAAGGTAATGCGATATGGATGAACTGTTCAAGCAGATTTGCGTACGCCTTTCCGCCTCACCCACTCATACCACTGGTGGTGCGCAAACTACGGCAACACTCACTGACTCTCATTCTAGTTGCTCCAACTTGGGCCAGACAACCGTGGTACACCACATTGCTGGAACTGCCGTAGTTCCGCACCAAAGATTACACCTCGCCACGCCTCTTAACCCAGAACCATGGACAGGTCAGACACCCGGACCCAGCTCAGCTCAACCTTGCGATCTGGCTCCTGAAATCTTAGAATTCGGTTACCTTAAACATCCTCCTGACTGTATGAACGTCATTAAGGAAGCTTGACGCCCTACCACTAGAGCCTGCTACGCAGCCAAGTGGAAACGGTTTGTGATATATTGCCATAACAATACCATCAGTCCCCTAGATGTGTCTATCCAACACATCATAAGCTACCTACAAAGGTGCAACTTAGCCTATACGTCTATTATGCTACACCCTGCTGCCATAGCAGCATATCTACAAAATAGACAACATTTATCACTATTCAGGGTACCTGCCATCAAAGCCTTTATGGAAGGACTAAAAAGGATAATTCCTCCCAAAGTTCCACCCTCACCTGTGTGGAATTTAAACATCGTTCTCACAAGACTAATGAGACCTCCCCTTGATCCTCCACATAAATGTGAGCTACAAGCACCAACTATTCCGGAACTATTCCGGAACCTTTCTTACAAATCCATCACAATAAGTTTGTTCTCCGAACTAATCCTAAATTCCTCCCTAAAGTCATTTCTCCCTTCCACCTCAATCAATCGCAACCACACACAGTTGCAGAAAGAGTTCTACATACTTTAGGTGTTAAAAGAGCATTGCTCTATTACATTGAGAGAACACAACCTTTTCGAAAGACTTAACAACTTTTCGATTCTTTCTCATCACCACGCAAAGGCAATCCCATATCAAAGTCCGGGATAGCCAGATGGATTGTTAAATGCATACAAATTTGCTACCACAAAGCAAAACGTACTTTAACTGTTCCTCCTAGAGCCTACTCTACAGGAAAAATAGGGGCTTCTATGGCATTTTTAGGGAACATTCCCTTAGATGACCTCTGCAGAGCAGCTACATGGTCTACACCTCACACGTTCAGTAAGCACTATTGTGTAGATGTGCAATCAAAAAAACAAGCTAGTGTGGGCCAAGCTGTACTCAAAACCCTAATTCAGACTACTGCAACAGATACTGGTGGCTCCCGCTAAGGAGGAGGACTGCTATACAATCTATGCATAGTGTGTAATCTGAAGCTCATATGCCTCGAACGGGAAATACTACTTACCAGTATGCATCTGTTCTTGGTATGTAGAGCTGCAGACCTACACACGCCCACCCGCCTACCTTTATCTGTTCCAGTATTATCTTATTTAGATACAGCATACAAGGGCATCTTCCTGTTTCTTACAAAGCTCCATCATGTACCTGCTGGCGAAAAACAATCTGAGGATGGAGCTGATGCCCATGCGCACTATGATCCTAAGGAGGAGTCGCCTACCTAGTGACTTCCAAAGACTTTCCAGGACAAAAACAAGTGAAAACATCCAGGCCCAACACCAGATGGCGATCTATGCCTAGTGTGTAGATATGCAGCTCTACATGCCAAGAGCAGATGCATACTGGTAAGTAGCATTTCACTTCCTCCCATAGGATAACATTGACAGTTTTCTTTGAAAAAGTTTCTAAGTGTGGAGTTGGAAAATCAGTAAAAGTCTCTAAAACTGTAACCAAATAACCAAAACGCTTTTACTTACCTGTTTGCAGGAGATGTCCCAGTGTAGTATCAAGGCATACTACACTGTTTAAGAAAAGCAATCTGTAAAGTAATCTACTTGACATTCTATTGAAATGCCAATACAAAGTATATCTACAAGAGTTCGAGGCATGTGGGCTGCTGAATTCATATCTGTGCATAGATCGCCGCCTAGTGTTGGGTCCGGATGTTTGCACGTTGTTGTCCTGGAAGAGTCTTCGAAGTATCCTTGGATAGGTGACTCCTCCCATGGACTACAGTGCGCATGGGCATCCTCTCCATCCTCAGATTGTTTTTTTCCGCCATTGGGTTCGGATGTGCTATCTTAGCTCAAGTTAGGAAAAACTTTTGTCGAGGCCACAAGGCCTTTAGTTCGCGTCGGTACTGTTTATCGATCGGGTTTCGATACTTTTTGTTAGTTTACTAACTTTCAGCACCGACTTTGTTCGCATTTGCCTGTCCATCGACTCTACTTCGACGATGGAATCCAGGACGCCATTCAAAAGGTGTCCGGTATGCAATGCGAAGTACCCACACATCGACGTCCATCCGGTGTGCAACAAATGCCTTTCGCCGGACCACGACGAATCGACATGTATGGCCTGTGCCCGGTTCCGTTCAAAGAAGACTCTGCGGAATCGTCGAGCGGCGAGGCTCGAAGCGCAGCACGCGGCACCGGCCCCAGCTGACATCTTCGACGAGGCTGACGACGTCGAAGAAGTAGAAGTCTTACCCTCCAGTCCCGTTTCCGAACACGAACACGAACCCGGATCGGACGAGGCCGACGAGTCACTCTTCCACAGAGGTGAAGACGACACCGAGGTAGGAGACGACGAGGAGGCCTTAGGAGCCGAAGAGAGTAGCTCCGATGATGAACAAGGCCTACCTGTTCAGACCGAAATTTCACCAGCGCCACAGACTATGGCTCCGGTCGAGGGATCGCCTTCGGGCCTTACCCGAGACCTATCACGCAGTCCTTCGGCCCCGCCCTCGGGCCCGGCCTCGGACGTTCAGCGGCAGCCATTACCGCTTAAGCCAGCTGGTTTCCCTTCCACGAAACCGAAACCGAAAGCTGCTCAGGTTCCTACGAAACCGAAACTGAAAGTGGCGCTAGTCGGATCGAGGCCTTCAACACCTTCGACGCCAGCGCACCGGGTCGGCACCGACCGCACCAAGAGAGACTTCGGTGCCGAACTCGAGACGGGCGACATGGGAGTCGACAAACGGAAGAAGGTCATCGGCGCCGACAAACCTGCCCGGTTACCGGCGTCGACGCCACCGACACCGAGGGCCGTCCCGCCTGCTACGCCTCGCAGCACTCCCTCGACGACACCAAAACCTCACGTGTCGAAGACGTCGACGGTGATCTCCGCACCTCGACTCGATGCGCCACGGGCGCAGAAGATATCTGCAGCCGCCTCGACGACCCTGGCGGGGGCCACGACCTCTAAGGCGCCCCGAGTACGGCCTGGCGCGATGCCAGGCTGCAGATCCAAGGACGCCCTCCAGGACCCGTCGGGTTCCGGTTCGGCTCCGGCGGTTTCGTCGGTGCCGACCAGCATTACCTTCGGCTTGCCTCCACCCACAATCCCGAAGGCGTTTCAACTCAGGACACAGGTCACCAAAACTGCGGTTACACCTGTCGAGCCGTCTCCGTCACACGTCATCGACGCCGACACTGGCAGGATGATTCTCCACGGCCGAAGGATAACTTCGGAACCGCCATTGGAACCTTTCAGGATCCCGCTAAAGAGGAAGCTGCCTGTGGACTCAGAACCTCTCCTGTATGAACCCTTCTATTCACCCTACCAGGATCCACACCGGGCCTCCCCCACACGCTCCGACACGGATGCATTGGGGGACTACTTGGATGAACAAGTCCCCTACCATGTGGACACGGACCTTGATGACCAGCAGGACCCTGACCAAACTTGGGGCGACCCTGCAGACCCCAGTGCACCTCTTGATGCACAGGACACACAACTATATGGGCCAAAAACATCACCCACAGAGGATACTGCGGCGTTCAACGCTCTGATTGAACGTGCGGCAAACAACCATGATGTACAGCTTCACTCTGATATCATCGAAGATGACTTTCTAATGGACACCTTTGCATCCTCAGAAAGACATGTAAAGACTCTGCCAATGTTGAAGGGGGTCCTCAAGCCAGCCACTGACATTTTCAAGGAACCCACCAGGGCACGAGTGATAAACCCCAGGATCGATAAAAAATACAGATCAGCACCTGGAGATCCTACTTACATCAGAGGCCAATTACCACTCGACTCCATCGTTGTGGCGAATGCCCGCAAGAGGGCACACTCGCAGACAACGGGTGACGCTCCTCCCCCGGACAAAGAGTCCAAGGTGCTAGAGACCTCCGGCAAGCGAGTTGCCGCACAAGCTGCAAACATATGGCGCATAGCTAACACTCAAGCGCTCCTCGCTCGCTACGATAGAGCGCACTATGACACACTGGAGCAACTTCTTCAGCACCTCCCTGACCCCTACAAAGAAGGTGCAGAAATCCTTATCAGAGAGGGACAGCTACTCACAAATGCTGCCATTAAATGTGCACTAGACGCTGCAGACACGGCTGCCAGGGCCATCAACACTAGCGTCATCCTACGACGTCACGCCTGGCTACGTATCTCAGGATTCAAGCCTGAGGTACAAAACAATATACTTAATCAGCCCGTCAACCCCGACTTTTTGTTCGGACCTGAGGTTGACACCACCCTCGAGAAGATAAAAAAGGACACGGACACTGCAAAGTCCATGGGCGCCCTACAAACTCAGTCCTTTCGGAGCGGCTCCTTTCGTCGCCCCGGAAACAAGGGGGCAGGTAGAGGACAGGGGTCACAACAAACATATAACAAGGGTAATACGCAGACCACCTACGATAAGAACACCCGAGGTGGCTATCGTGGCTCCAGTACCAAGGGCAGAGGACGTGGCTACGGCAACACCAGGTCCTCCCCCAAGAACAAGCAGTGACGCCCTCTCCCTTCCTCCCGACCACATAACACCTGTCGGGGGAAGGCTACAACGGTTCCTGTCCACGTGGAACTCCATCACCACGGACAGGTGGGTCAAAGATATTATAAAACACGGTTACTGTCTGGAGTTAACTTCCACTCCACCCACAATACCACCAAGAAACCGTCCTATGTCCTCAGAGCACTTAACGCTCTTACAGCAAGAGGTAGAAAGTATGCTTCTAAAAGGCGCTATCGAGCTCGTACCCATCCACGAGCAGGGCACGGGGGTTTACTCCCTCTACTTCTTAATTCCAAAAAAGGACGGGTCGCTCAGGCCTATATTAGACCTGAGACCCCTGAACCAGTACATTCTTTCAGAGCACTTTCACATGCTCACTCTACAGCAAGTCCTTCCGCTTCTCAAGCAGGGAGACTTCCTAGCATCACTGGACCTCAAGGATGCGTACTTCCACATACCCATCCACCCCTCACACAAAAAATACCTCAGGTTTACTGTTCAGGGGCAGCACTATCAGTTCAAAGTCCTTCCCTTCGGCGTGACAACAGCGCCCAGGGTTTTCACGAAGTGCCTAGCTACGGTGGCAGCACACTTACGGAGGCAGCATATACACGTCTACCCCTACCTAGACGACTGGCTCGTTCAAGCGAAGTCGGCCCAGCAATGTGCAAGCCATATGTCCCGCACCATTCACCTTCTTCACAGTCTGGGATTCTCACTAAATTACCCAAAGTCCCATCTCCAGCCCGCACACGTACAACAGTACCTGGGCGCGACTATAGACACTCTGGCGGCCTCAGCTCAGCCAAGTTTAGTGAGGATCAACAGCATACAACTGCTGATCTCCAAGTTCAAACCCAATCACTCGCTTCCAGCGCGAGTGTTTATGCAGTTGATAGGCATGATGGCCTCCTGCATCTTCATAGTCCCGCACGCGAGATTACATATGCGCCCACTTCAGGAGTGCCTAGCACGTCAGTGGAATCAGGCTCAAGGACAGTTGAAAGACCTAGTGTTGGTGAGCGGTCGGGCATACAACTCTCTGCATTGGTGGAATCCACAAAACCTTTGCAAGGGGCGACCGTTCCAAGAGCCTGTTCCACAAATAGTACTGACAGCGGACGCGTCTCTCCAGGGATGGGGAGCTCATGTACTACACTACACAGTGCAGGGACTATGGACGACACAACAGAAGAAGATGCACATCAACCTTCTGGAACTGATGGCAATCTTCCTGGCCATGAAGGCTTTCAAAGTACATCTGTGCAACAAGGTCGTGTTGATCCGGACGGACAACATGACCGCAATGTACTACATACAGAAACAGGGAGGGACACACTCTCCACAGTTGTCTCATCTGGCTCAGAGCATGTGGAAGTGGGCCATTCAGAGGAACATGTTCCTCATGGCAGAACACCTCCCCGGCAAGGACAACCAGATGGCGGATCTGCTCAGCAGACACAGCCACCAGATGCACGAGTGGGAGTTACACCCATCAGTACTCCAACCGTACTTCCAGCAGTGGGGTCACCCAGAGATAGACCTATTCGCGACAAGCGAAAACGCAAAATGCCAAAGCTTCGCCGCCAGATTCCCACATCCGCAGTCGCAGGGCAATGCGATATGGATGAACTGGTCCGGCAGATTTGCGTACGCTTTTCCCCCAGCACCGTTGATACCGCTGGTGGCTCGCAAACTCCGACAACACTCCCTGACACTCGTCCTAGTTGCTCCCACGTGGGCACGCCAGCCGTGGTACACCACCTTCCTCGAACTTTCCGTGGTACCGCATCAAAGGCTGCGGATCAAACCCGCGCATTTGACGCAGAACCATGGAGAGGTTCAGCACCCAGATCCGCAACAGCTGAACCTGGCGATCTGGCTCCTGAAGTCCTAGAGTTTGGCTATCTCAATCTGCCACCTGACTGCATGGACATCATCAAGGAGGCCAGGAGACCCACTACAAGAGCTTGCTATGCAGCCAAATGGAAAAGGTTCGTCATTTATTGCGGTAATAATGACATTAACCCGCTGGACGCATCCATCCACGACATCATATGTTACCTCTTACACCTATACCGATGCAATCTGGCGTACACCTCTATACGTGTCCATTTGACCGCAATATCAGCCTATCTGCAAACCAGGCAGCACCTCTCTCTATTCAGAGTGCCTGCCATCAAAGCATTCTTGGAAGGACTCAAACGAGTCATTCCACCTAGTCACCCACCGGCTCCAATGTGGAACCTCAACTTGGTCCTCACACGCCTGATGGGTCCACCCTTTGAACCTCTACACTCATGCGAGATTCAATTCCTTACCTGGAAAGTAGCCTTCCTGGTAGCGATCACTTCCCTAAGAAGAGTTAGTGAACTCCAGGCACTAACCGTTCAAGAGCCATTTATTCAGGTTCACGCCAACAGGGTCGTACTACGTACCAACCCCAAATTCATGCCCAAAGTAATATCGCAGTTCCACATGAACCAGACTATTGAACTGCCCGTTTTCTTCCAAAACCCACAAACTGTTGCAGAGCGGGCATTACATACACTAGATGTACGGAGGGCCCTCATGTACTACATCGACAGGACTAAACCCTTCAGGAAGACAAAACAACTATTCGTTGCCTTTGCCCCACACCACAAAGGTAACGCCATCTCCAAAGCAGGGATAGCCAGATGGATAGTTAAGTGTATTCAAATCTGTTATCAAAAGGCAAAACGCACATTAACTATTCCACCACGAGCCCACTCAACACGCAAGTTGGGGGCTTCCATGGCCTTCCTAGGAAATATTCCCCTGCATGATATATGCAGAGCAGCCACATGGTCCACTACACACACATTTACAAAACACTATTGCGTAGATGTGCAGTCAAAACAGCAGGCAGCTGTAGGACAGGCTGTTCTCAAAACACTTTTTCAGACCGCTGCAGCTGGCACGGGTAGCCGCCGCCAATAGAGGGCACTGCTATGTATTCTATGCACAGATATGAATTCAGCAGCCCACATGCCTCGAACTGAATATGCTACTTACCAGTATGCATCTGTTCTTGGCATGTAGGGCTGCTGACATTCATATCGCCCTCCCTCCTCCCCGGCGCCTGTCGCAGCTGCAGCTCTCAGAATTATTGCAAGCATGGTCATCACTTTCTGTATCTACTCCATCACTGCCACAATGGCGAAAAACAATCTGAGGATGGAGAGGATGCCCATGCGCACTGTAGTCCATGGGAGGAGTCACCTATCCAAGGATACTTCGAAGACTCTTCCAGGACAACAACGTGCAAACATCCGGACCCAACACTAGGCGGCGATCTATGCACAGATATGAATGTCAGCAGCCCTACATGCCAAGAACAGATGCATACTGGTAAGTAGCATATTCATTTCAAAGCACTGCATTACCAGTAATTCTACCGTAATCAAACGAAAGTATATATACAGCTGCAATTCAAACTGTATTATTGCTGCAAAGTATAAATCACTTGCCTGTGCCAGGCATGCTTGGTCCTAGGAAATAAAAAAAAAAACGAAAAGAATATTTTTCTACAAAACCAATTAGTCTGAAGTTCAGTCTTTGAGTGTGTGTAAGAAACTGGCTCTATATATACTGCACCAAAATGAGGTATAGTGTGTATAGAGTCCAAGTGTCCCCAGAGGTAGGCAGAGGCTAAAGTTAGATAGAACTTATTCTCTGATTGTGGTAGCTTGGTCGAGCAGTAAGGCAGTATCAGAGGAAAGTGTTAAGTATTTGATGTACACACTCAGTCAGCAAATTATTCACACAGTCAAGAACTGAACTCTAGGCCAATTGTTATTGTATAAAAGTATACTATTTATTTTTAGAACCAAGCAAGCCTGGCACAGGTAAGCATTAACTACTTTTCAGTAATAAGTTACTGGATATAGAACAGTTTGAAAATGCAATAGAAATTGTACTTTGTTTGATTTTCAGGGGAGCAGTAGTATGCAACATTTAGCAAATATAGTACATTGAAATGAATAGTTAAGTTACTTTTTACGTTACTTTTCTAACTCGGTGCTGGATACCTAGATTTAGCACTGGGACATTTCCTGCAAACTGGCGGTAAACACCTTTTGGTTATTTGTGCGATTTTTAAGAAAAATGTTTAGATTTCAAAACTCCACACTTTTTGTCCAAAAAGTTTCTATGTTATCCCATGGGAGGAAAACAGGTTAACGGTTCACAGGTAAGTAAACAACTGTGGGAGTTAAGGTTCTGGGGTTAGACTCAGGGGTCCCCTAGGGTCAGTGATGCACTGTTGTTGCACCCTCAGCGGCACTAGGGCACATAGTGTTGAGGGGGATAGGGGGCCTCCGGTTGGTGGCTGCTGGCAAGCAGGCCACTGGGTTGTGGGAGCAAAGCTCCTAGGGTTAAGGTCAGGGCAAATTGCGAAACAAAGTAGCACAAAAGGTGCACCCTCGGCGGCACTGGGGCGGCCGGGTGCAGAGTGCTGTTTCGACGTCTGGTGCCCTGTTGATTTCTATGTAGAAGCTCTGCTTTGCAAAAGCACTGCAAGCAGGGAGACAAAGGACTTCTGGGTGCGACCACCACTTGGAGAGGTAAGTTGGGAAGTTGAGGGTTGATTAGGCATAGTCGGTTGGGGCACACAAGGCTGTGGGGCGTCAGGTGCAGGGGTGCCTTTTGGGATCGGATCTTCTTACCAGCTCCTGGTCGCGGTTAGGAGGGCCTTCTGGATTTAGGCTGCAGGCATTGGCTGGAGGCTTGAGGCAGGTCAGGGGTCGCCGGATCTCTGGTCCGAATCGCCAGGGTGACCTCCTCGTGGTGTTTTTCCACTCTAGCTCGGATCGGGTTCGGCGGGTGCAGAGTGGGCTGGATTCGCGATCTCTGGCTGGTACCAGAAGCTGCAGTTTGAACTAATCCGGTGTTCACGTGAGATGCAGTAAGTGAAGGCAGGCAGGTCCTTCGTGTTTCTTGAGGTTGCTGGCTGCAGGACACACCGGGATTTCGCAGTGGCAGGTTCGAGGGGGAGACAGGCCTGTAGGGCTGGGGCCAAGTCAGTGGGCGTCGTCTTCTTGTTGGCTCTGCATGGCTCCTCAGTCCTTATCTTTCTTGTTTCTTGTCTGGATCTGAGGATGCAAGGTTCAGGGTGCCCTCTAAATACTAAATTAAGGGGAGTTACAGGTAGGTAAAGGGCAGGGACCAATGGGTCCCTTCCCTGGGAGGGGGGGGGCATGAGCCTGTCCCTGGTTGGCTGGGTCCCCCCCATCCTCAAGATGGCGGGGACTCGAGGTTGTGCTTCACCTCGCATCTCCCACCTGAGGGGTGGAGTTGTCAGAGGTGGGCACACCTCTTCCTCACTTGTTTTTCCCGCCGGTTCTCCCGCCCAAAGTGGGGGGTAGAACCAGTGGGGACCAGTTGCTGAAAGCAGCAAATGGTCTGGAGAGGCTCACAAAGGCAGCAAGCCTTTGAAGCTTCTCCTTCGTGAACCCTGCCCATCCTGGGGGAGGAGGCTTGGCACCTCGTCCCAGTATGTGCATTGTTTCAGGCCACCGACAGCAGCAGCTCTCGACTCAGGGGTCCAGAAACATGTCTGGTGGTGGCAGCCTTGGCAGCCACTCAATCAGGTCACTAGAAGTTGGTAGAGTTTCAGGAGGCATCTCTAAGATGCCCTCTGTTGTGCATTTTACATTAAATCCCACACTGGCATCGCTGTGTTTTTAAAAAAAAAATTTTTTTTTTCTTCAAGAGCTATACAAACCACAGTTTAACACAGCTTTTTTTTTTTTGCCGACATCCCGGAGGCCAGCAGCGTATTACGAACATCAGTCTTGACGGCATAACACAGCTTATGTACCTTCAACCCAGCGTGCTGGCAGCGTTATATCAGATCTGTTGTAAAATATCCACTTATTCCCTATGTGTTCTTATAACAGCTGGTTACGCAAATGTGTGTATTTAATAACAAAACAACCCAACATCCTCGCCCCTCCCCTTCTGCCTACTTCTAGTATATTGTGACGCTGACCAGCATGTCCCGCCAGTATCTTGGTTGTCGCTGTCCGACTAGCCCCAGGATTCCCAAAGTGTCTCCAAGGGTTTCAAAGAGTCTCTCTCTGCGCTGCCTGAGATGGAATTGCACATATTTCATGGACTAGTTCTGGCACCCATTTCGTGTCTCACCCATCATTGTCTAACCCCCCTCGGCCAGCCAGGCCACCAACGGCCCCCAGATGTCTTTCGGTCTGGATCTGTTGGGCATTAACTCCCAATAGTGGGACAGTTGATCTTTACAATATACCACTGCGTTCAGCCATTCCACAATGGTAGGGGGGTGTATTTTTTTTTCTCTAATGGATCGCAACCTGTCTCTTCGCCTGCAATAACAACATGGCCGTGAGTATGCAAGTTTTCTTTGGGACTTCAGCTACAAAACCCAAAAGCGCCGTTAACGGAGTGATCGACAACTGATGTCCTGTAATTTGCCGGATATGTCAGAACACTGCCTCCCAGTACCTTCCTATTGGATCCCAATCCCATGCTAAGTGGGAAAATGTGGCGGTGGGGGCTCCGCACCTCCAACAGTTTGTATCTGGGTATATACCCATACGATGTAATTGCGATGGCGTACAATATAATCTGTGCAGGTAGTTGCAGTGAGTTAGCCTCAGTCTATAGTTAGGCAAGAGTTGTTCTAGCTGCGAGCAGCAGTAGTGCCACTGTTTGTCTGTTGTAGTGATACCCGAGTCCATCTCCCACTCCGCCTTGGCTGTGCATTTGATTATAGGTGATTCTTTCTGCGTTATGTTGTATATTCGCGTGATCAACTTGCGAGGAGACGGACTTGCAAGTACGTTTTCTAACGCAGGTAAAACCGGTGGTGCCTGCGGGAAGGACTCGTATCGAGCACAGCACGCCGCCCGTAGTTGGTAGTATAGTAGTGTGTATGATGCCGTGGGCGTTTGATCTTTGCACATTTGCTGTAGCATTAGGAAGGTATTGTCGGGGAAAATATCCCCGCCTTTCACCAGGGCATGTGCAGCCGCCCTTTGCGCTATCACCTTGTCCACCAGTGGGGTTAGCAGCGGGTTACCTCTTAGTGGCATGGATGGTGCATAGTATTCCTCTATGTTAGCCCTTTTAACTATCACTTGCCATGCCCATCTCATTGTTTCTACCTTGTCGATTTCTAAATGGGGACATTTGTAAGGCTTGTATAATGCCGTTTCCAGCGGGGTAGGAGCTACTCTATCTATTTCTATCGCTACACGGGGCTGGAAGGGTATAGGATGTTGCCAATAATGTAAAAACTTTGCCTGCGCACTGTACGCGTAAAGCTCAAAATCGGGCGCACCCAAGCCCCCCTGTGCGAAGGGCAGTGTCAACAGCTTCCAGGATACTCTCTGCTGTTTATCCGCCCACACTAGTTCGAGTGCTTGTGATCTCAACTGTCTGAAAAAATGTTTAACGGCATTGGTATGTTTACGAACAAGTATAGAAGCTTTGGAAGCACCACCATTTTTAATATAGCTATGCGCCCCATTAATGGCAACGGCCGCTTCTTCCATTTTTGAACCTTGCATGCCACCCTGTCTATTACCCTACCATAGTTTGTCAACCATATGTCCTGTACCGAACTGCTAACCCATATTCCCAGATATTTAACCTCCTCCGTTGCCTACTGGATGGGGTATTCTGTATCAAATGGATGCGTGTTGTCAGTGAGCGGGAATATAACGGACTTGGACCAGTTCACCTGCACCCCCGTCAGGCCGCCATAACGAACAATCGCTTGCATTACTGGCTCAAAATTCTCCCTGGGGATTGTGAGGTACACTATCATATCGTCCACGTACATGGAGATCAGCAGACCACGGGACGTGAACCCAATACTTCTCTGTATGTGATGTTGGCGGAGACGGGCCGCCAACGGCTCCGTTGCAATAGCGAATAGCAGCGGCGATAATGGGCAGCCCTGTCTCGTTCCCCTGGTTATGTCAAAAGGTTCCGACATTTGCCCATTTATACGCACCCTAGCCATAGGTTTCATATACAGCAACTGTATTTGTTTTATGAACAAGGGACTAAACCCCATGCGGGGCAGCAGAGCATAGAGAAATTGCCACTCTAGTGAGTCAAACGCTTTGGTAGCATCCAGTAGCGCAGCAGAGGCCTGAACATGCGGAGCCAAATAGTGCAAGACGCCCAACAGCGTGCGTAAATTATGTGCAGTGGATCTACCCGGTATGAAACTAGAACAGTCTGGCAATGCGATTTGCGGTAGCATCGGTTGGAGCCTGTTTGCTATTAATTTGGCATAGACTTTAGCATGAAGATTTATCAAAGAGTGGGGGCGTTACGATTCCGGGGCTGTGGAATCTTTGCCGGGTTTCAACAAGACTATAATGATGGCCTCCCTCAGTGTGGGGGGAAGGATGCCCGTCTCCAAAGCGTCTTAATATACCTGTAGCAGACGTGGCGCCAATATATCTGAATATTCCTTATAGAAGGTCGCTGTCAACCCGTCAGCCCCGGGAGCTTTTCCAGCTGGCATACTTCCAATGACTTGCCGCACGTCTTCCACTGTGATCGGAAGTTCCATGTACTGCCGCGCGCTAATGCTGAACCATGCCAATGCTATGGTATCAAGGTAGTCAGTTAAATAAGATGTAGAAGGAGCAGTCCTGGATGTGTATAGTTTGCCTTAATACCGGGCCATTGTGGCTAGGATATCCGGCGGTGATCTGACCAGCTGTCCGTCTTCCGTGCTAATCTCAGTTAGGTACTCTGATCCCCTGGGCGATCTGAGCAATCCCGCCAGAGTTTTCCCGGCCCTGTCTCCTTCTCCGTACCTCCTTGCCTGTGCATTTTTGTGTAAATATACCGCCTCTTTCCGCCTCTACCTGATATTCTGTTAGCTTGGCCCGAATCTGTGCCATATTAGCCTGTGTTGGGGAGCGAATCTGTATTTCCTCTAGTTTCCCTATCTCTAGCTCCAGTCTTTTTAAAGTGTTGCGGATGTCTCTAAGAACCCCTGACTTGAGTGCGATACAGTTTCCGCGCGTCACAGCCTTAAACGCCTCCAACAAAGTACCTGGGGAATCTACCGAACCTTCATTAAGTGCGAAGTATTCTTCTATTTTCCCCCGAAGTTCCTCCCTAAAGACTTGGTCTTGCAGTGCTCCGGAGGGAAATCTCCAATGAAACGGGGCAATGTATGGCCCCGGCACCTTCAGCGTCAGCAGTACGGGTGCATGGTCCGAGAATGTACGCGGGTGGTGATCAACCGACGTCATCCAGGAATGCATGTCCCTAGATAGTAGCCAGAAATCTAACCTCGACCATGCACCACAATGTCGCGTCACACATGTGCCCTCGCGTAGTGTCGGGGGATAGCAATCTCCACGAATCTACAAGTTGCATGTCTGACATGATGTATTCGGGCCATAATTATTTGTTCGAGGCATATGAGCTGCAGATCACACACACTGAGGATAAGATCGCCATCTGGTGTTGGGCTCGGATGATTGCAGGTTGTTGTTGTCTTCGGAAGAAGCCTTTGGTCACGAGGTTGGTGACTCCTCCCCTGGACAACAGTGCGCATGGGCATCCACTCCATCGGCAGATTGTTTTTTTCCGCCATTGGGTTCGGATGAACTTTTTTCCGCTCCAGCAGAAAACTTCCAGCAATCGATTTAACTCTTTAATCTTCATTCCATCGACGTCGACATCAACTCGGACCGGTTCCGGAAGCGGCTGATGGACAGGACACCCTTCAAAAAATGCCCCCAGTGTGGAGCGAAGTTCCCCCACAGTGACCACCACGAGGTTTGCAACCTCTGCCTGTCGCCGGAACACAACGAGTCCACCTGTCCAGCTTGTTCCGCTTTCCGTTCGAAGAAGACCCTCCGGGACCGAAGAGCTCGACGCCATATCATGGCCAAACCAGCTCCAGAACCGGAGGACATCTTTGCTCAAGATGTTCCCGAAGACGACACCGAAGATCTCGAGATCGTGTCCGAGGCCGACGATTCCGATGACCTCATCACTCCAGGGCAGCGTGTGAGTACCACCCCCCCTGCCCCTGCCCCATCCAAAAAAGCATTGGTCAAGACTCCGCCAGCTGGGCCCAGTCGCGACCGGAAATCCTCTTCAGAAGCCCCGCCCTCGGGCCCGGCTCCGAAGACATCTAAGCCTGTGGGTGGCTCGGGCTCGAGCAAACCTCACCTGATTGTGCCTTTAACACCCTTGGCACCCAAACACCCACTGTCGGCACCGAAACAGGCTCCAAGACCGAAATCTCCTTCGGCACAGAAACGTTCCTCGGCACCGAAGTCTCCACCGGCACCGAGACGTTCTTCAACATCGATGCCTGAAAGTCCATCGGCACCGAAAACTCAGCCGGCTCCGAAAACTCAGCCGGCTCCGAAAACTCAGCCGGCTCCGAAAACTCAGCCGGCTCCGAAAACTCAGCCGGCTCCGAAAACTCAGCCGGCTCCGAAAACTCAGCCGGCTCCGAAAACTCAGCCGGCTCCGAAAACTCAGCCGGCTCCGAAAACTCAGCCGGCTCCGAAAACTCAGCCGGCTCCGAAAACTCAGCCGGCTCCGAAAACTCAGCCGGCTCCGAAAACTCAGCCGGCTCCGAAAACTCAGCCGGCTCCGAAAACTCAGCCGGCTCCGAAAAAATCATCGGCGCCGAAAACTGCGTCCCCGCCAAAAAAAGCTCATAAAGACCCGAAGCGGACATCACAGACACCACCTTCGGAGCCAGATGAACTTTTTCGACCAGATCCTACTCAGAAGCGGATCTACATCAATCCTAACACGGGACATGTGACTGCCATCCCATATAAAAAGCGGAAGCTGGACACTACACCTCCCCCAGCTCCCATACGGAAAAAGGACTGTGCTACTTCACCACTTCGTCCTTCCTCTCCTGTTTTACCTCCTAACCCGTCCCCCCCTCCTCCTCCTGATTCTCCTTTACCTTTACCTTTACCATCTCCCTATCATTCACCTCCTCCACAGGATGATAATGATGACTTAGGGGGAGGGGCGGACCCTGATTTATTTAATGATCCTGTTGATCCAAACGACCCTTTTACGTTCCCAGACCCAGCACCCATGGATGACTGGTCTTATCCTATACCTGACATACCTGACCCCACTACCTACCCCTCCAAGCCCTCCCCTCCTGATGACCACCTAGGGTTCGGCCAACTTATAAATAGGGCAGCATCATTCCACGGCGTTACAATGCACACAGACGCCCTTGAAGAGGACTTTCTCCTTGATACCTTTGAGCAGTCACAAAAGACTGTTCACATACTGCCCATGATCAAAGGGGTTATAAAGCATGCTACTGAAGTCTTTAAGGACCCTGTTCGAGCTAGGGTTCTCAACCCACGCATCGAAAAAAAGTACCGACCAGCCCCGCAAGACCCTGCATACATTAAGGCCCAGCTCCCTTTAGACTCCCTAGTCGTATCAAATGCCAGGAAGCGCGCTAACTCAGACAACTGGAGAAACGCCTCCCCCAGACAAAGAGTCTAAGCTTTTAGAAGCATCGGGCAAACGGGTCGCCGCGCAGGCGGCTAACCATTGGCGTATTGCGAATACCCAGGCCCTGTTAGCCAGGTATGATAGAGCGCATTATGACCAACTTGAGGACCTTATGCAACATCTGCCTGAACCTTTTAAGTCCCAGGCCTCTGACCTCATCCAAGAAGGCAAATTAATATCTAATGCCTCCATTAAATGCGCCTTAGATGCAGCGGACACTGCTTCTAGAGCGGTCAATACTAGCGTCTTACTCAGACGACATGCCTGGCTCCGTATTTCCGGTTTTAAACCGGAGGTTCAAACCGCAATTCTAGCTCAACCTTTCAACCAAGAGCAACTATTTGGCCCTGCAGTGGATACTGCATTAGAAAAAATGAAAAAGGATAATGAAACTGCCAAGTCTATGGGAGCATTGCAGTCTCATCAAAACCGGGGTTCCTTTCGTCGCTCCTTTTATAGAGGAGGCTCCAAAAACACATCAACTGAGACCACGTCCACCTTTAAAAATTCTGGACAAACATCCCCTAACAGAGGTTATTTCCGGGGAGGTTATAGGGGAAACAATAACAAAGGTCGAGGGCGGGGCAACAACAACAACACCCGCACCTCACCAGCCACCAAACAGTGACTTGCCACCACTCCCCCCAGACCATTCCACTCCGGTCGGGGGGCGACTCCAACAATTCCTGCCTGTCTGGACTTCCATCACCACAGACAGGTGGGTAAGACAAATTATCCAGTCTGGCTACTGCCTCGAACTCATACAATCCCCCCCAAACATACCGCCCAAACAACGTCCAATGTCCTCGCATCATCTCTCTCTCCTCAAACAAGAAGTTCAATCCCTGTTACAAAAACATGCGATAGAACCAGTCCCCCTTCAACATCAGGGAAAAGGGGTATATTCTCTATACTTCCTCATTCCCAAAAAGGACAAAACACTAAGGCCCATACTGGATCTCAGACTACTAAACCAGTATATACATTCGGATCATTTTCACATGACCACTCTCCAACAAGTCCTCCCACTTTTACAACAGGGAGACTTCCTCGCCACATTGGACCTCAAGGACGCATACTTTCACATCCCTATGCATCCCGCTCACAGAAAATATCTACGATTTGTGGTAGATGGGCAACACTATCAATTTACAGTTCTCCCATTCGGAGTAACAACAGCACCCAGAGTGTTCACCAAGTGCCTAGCAGTCGTGGCAGCGCATCTCAGAAGACAACAGATCCATGTCTTCCCCTATCTGGACGATTGGCTCATAAAAGCCAATACATACCAAAAATGCGTTCTCCACACTCATCGCACCATTCAAACTCTCCACGATTTGGGATTCACTATCAACTACCCCAAATCCCACCTACAACCTTCCCACTTACATCAGTATCTAGGAGCAACCATAGATACATCCAAAGCCATTGCCTATCCCAGCACAGCCAGGATAGCCAGTATACAAAATCTCATCTCTCAATTTCAAACTCATCCATCTCTTCCAGCAAGAGTGTTCATGCAGCTCCTAGGCATGATGGCGTCATGCATCTCCATAGTCCCACACGCACGACTTCAAATGCGTCCCTTACAGGAATGCTTAGCACAACAGTGGAACCAAGCTCACGGACAACTTACCGATCTGGTGTTGGTGGACAGTCGCTCACTTCGATCACTAAAATGGTGGAACACCATCAACCTGTCCAAAGGGAGACCGTTCTTAGAGCCTCTTCCACAAGTTGTGCTAACTACAGACGCATCTCTCACGGGGTGGGGAGCCCACCTCCTTCACCATACCACTCAGGGCAGATGGACCAGCCAACAAAAACTGCTCCACATCAACCACCTGGAACTCTTAGCAGTGTTCCTAGCACTAAAATCCTTTCAAATTCACCTAAAGAACAAAACTGTCCTCATACGCACAGACAACATGACGACAATGTATTATATACAGAAACAGGGAGGGACACACTCTCTCCAACTGTCCCAACTGGCACAGCAAATCTGGAGATGGGCAATTCCCCAAAACATCTACCTGTTAGCAGAACATCTCCCAGGGATCCACAATCAAGTGGCCGACCTCCTAAGTCGCCACACACAACAGATCCACGAATGGGAACTACACCCCAAGGTTCTACTCCCCTTCTTCCAAAAGTGGGGACAACCAGACATAGACCTGTTCGCCACTCCCGAAAACACAAAATGCCCAACCTTCGCCGCCAGGTTTCCACACCCACAGTCGAAGGGCAATGCCCTATGGATGAACTGGTCAGGCAGATTTGCGTACGCCTTTCCGCCTCTCCCACTAGTTCCATTTGTGGTACGCAAACTGAAACAACAGTCACTAACACTAATACTAGTGGCTCCCACTTGGGCACGTCAACCGTGGTTCACCACACTTCTGGAACTATCTTTAGTTCCACATCAAAAGCTACGCCTCTCCCCGGATCTATTAACCCAGAACCATGGAGAAATCAGACACCCAGATCCTCAAACACTGAACCTAGCGATCTGGCTCCTGAGGTCCTAGAGTTCGGTTACCTCAATCTCCCTCCAGACTGTATGAATATCATAAAGGAAGCCAGACGACCTACTACTAGAGCGTGTTATGCCGCTAAATGGAAACGATTTGCCATCTACTGCGCTAATAATGACATACATCCATTGGATGCTTCCATCCAAAACATCATTTGCTATCTACTACACTTGCAAAGATGCAATCTAGCGTATTCCTCTATACGTTTACACCTAGCAGCCTTGGCAGCCTACTTGCAAAATAGGCAACACCTGTCCCTTTTTAAGGTACCAGCCATCAAAGCGTTTATGGAAGGTCTCAAAAGAATTCTTCCCCCAAGATTGCCACCTGCACCAGTGTGGAATCTCAATGTGGTTCTAACAAGACTCATGGGTCCCCCATTTGAACCTATGCACAAATGTGAATTGCAATTCCTAACATGGAAGGTAGCCTTCCTTATCGCAATCACTTCCCTGCGCAGAGTAAGTGAAATACAAGCCCTTACACTTGAGGAACCTTTCTTACAACTACACCGTAACAAAGTGGTTCTTAGGACAAACCCTAAATTTCTTCCAAAAGTGATTTCCCCTTTCCACCTTAACCAATCAGTAGAACTACCGGTCTTCTTCCCAAATCCAGACTCGGTAGCTGAAAGGGCCCTACATACCTTAGATGTTAAAAGAGCCTTGCTTTATTACATCGACAGGACAAAACCTTTTCGAAAGACAAAACAACTCTTTGTTGCTTTCGCGCCACCACACAAAGGCAACCCGATCTCCAAATCAGGAATAGCCCGGTGGATAGTTAAATGCATCCAAATATGCTACCTCAAGGCTAAACGTACACTTACAGTTCCCCCTAGGGCGCACTCCACGCGTAAAATAGGGGCTTCTATGGCCTTCTTAGGCAATATTCCCTTAGAAGACATTTGCAAGGCAGCCACATGGTCTACCACGCATACCTTCACTAAACACTATTGTGTTGACGTGCAGGCCAAACAACAGGCCTCCGTGGGCCAGGCTGTCCTAAAAAGTTTATTTCAAGCTGCTGCAACGGATACAGGCGACCACCGCTAAGGGGAGCACTGCTGTATAATCTATCCTCAGTGTGTGATCTGCAGCTCATATGCCTCGAACGGAATATGCTACTTACCAGTATGCATCTGTTCTTGGCATGTAGAGCTGCAGAGTCACACACGCCCGCCCGCCTCCCCGGGACCTGTATCTGTTCCAGCATCCGTCTTACTTAGACATTACACATGGACATCCTTTCTTTCTTTTCTATATACTCCATCTTTTCCCATCATGGCGAAAAACAATCTGCCGGTGGAGTGGATGCCCATGCGCACTGTTGTCCAGGGGAGGAGTCACCAACCTCGTGACCAAAGGCTTCTTCCGAAGACAACAACAACCTGCAATCATCCGAGCCCAACACCAGATGGCGATCTTATCCTCAGTGTGTGACTCTGCAGCTCTACATGCCAAGAACAGATGCATACTGGTAAGTAGCATATTCCATAATAGTCATCGGTGTATTGTATAGCGTAACCTGCAACAGAATGTAGCGGCCCTCTCTGTCTATCATTGTGCGGTGTGTGCGCCACTGTAGTCCTTTTCTCAACATCACAGCAACCCCACGTGAGTGGTTAGAGTATCCGCCAGCAACCACCTCCCCCCAATGTTTATTTCTAAGCATTGCTGCTGTGTTATCCGTCAGGTGAGTCTCTTGCAGCAAACATATATCCACTCCATGTCTAGTGAGGTAGGAATGTATCAGTCTCGCCTTACGGCGATCATTCAGGCCCCGAACATTCCAAGTAATTCGTTTTAGGGATGACATCCTAGCAGCCTGAAGCGTGTATCGCGACAACCCTTGTGGGATCTGTGTTCTCCCTTTGTTGCCATGTAGAAACCCTGGGGCCTCATACTATCTGCTGTGGCCACTGATTGGCAGTACTACGGGAGCATACTTTCCTGCGTTCTTCCCCATCTAGTTCTGCCACAAGTATAAGATGCGATCAGATGTCCCAAAAACAACTAACTTTATTTCCCCCCCCCCCCCTCCCTCCCACACCAACCCCCCCAAACAGGTTGTGAATTCCTGCCCATTGCCCAACATTAATAAACAAATACCCCATATTAAAAACTCTGAGGGAATCATTCCGCGGGGAACATGAGTCCACCGGCCTAGCACTCTTGCGCTCCTGGCAGGGTGGCCGAGCTGTATATTGATCACCCCATGTCCGGAAAACATCATGTCGACTCATCTGTAAGCTATTGCATGCCAAGTAGTCCCAACATCTCCGTGTATCTAGACAAGTCATTCTCTTAAGGTATGTTACACCTGTAAACGGCGCCCCCCTCTAAACCAGCACTTAACTATACCTCTATATCTGGAATTTAGCTGTTCATCCAGTGCGGCACTTCCCAGTTTTCAGTCATTATCACTCGGATTGCTTTCTGCAGGCGCATCCTCTGACCTCGGTTTTTGTCTCTGCTCCTTGGCTAGCTGCGTGGCATACCTCAAAGCAGCTTTCGCATCTGTGAAGAAGGTGGGCCTGCCAGGGCCCTGTATTCGCAGCTTAGGGGGGTAGATGAGCGAGTATTTAGTTCCGATCTGCTGGAAAATCTTTTTGGCTGTCAGGAACTCCCTGCGGGCCACGTTTACCTGCAGCTTTAAATCAGGGTAAATGACGATGGTGTTGCCGTCGTATTGGACATTACCTTTCTTCCGCGCCGAGCGAAGTATTGCATCCCCGTCTCTTTTTAGTTGAGAACTCTTGCCAAGATAGGCCGTGGCGGAGCGCCAGGTCGCGGTTTAGGGCCCAATGATCTATGTGCACGTTCTATGACGAACCGAGGGGACAAAGCAGGGACAAAGGTCTTTCATCATGGTCTCTATGTATCTCTCCATGTTTGGAGTGTCTGTGGTTTCAGATACTCGCGTGATTCGTACATTATTTCTTCTCGAGCGGGCTTCCAAGTTCTCATTCTTTGCTCGGATTACCTGGAGCACCCCGTCCATCTCCCGCATTTTTTTAATCCATTTCCGTCTGCCCTTCTTCGCCCCGTGACTCTAGTTTCCAGCACCCCCATACGACCTTCATGCTTGTCCATTCGCTGCGTAATCCGATCCATTCGGACCGCCAAGGAGTCCATTTTTGAATCAAGACCTTGTAGGCTCGTCTTAAGATCTTTAAATGTGGCGCGGATGTCTTCCTCCGGTGGCATCGAGGCAGCCCCATCTTCCCCTTGACTCTGCTGCCCAGCCTCAGTTTCCGCCGTTTTGGTTGCTTTTTTGTCGAAGTTGAGCCTAGGTTGTCTCGTATCTGGCTTCCCCATTGTATCCGCCACGTGTCACTCCCCGTCTGGCACTATTCCCACTGCGCCGCAGCCGCCCATCTTTGAATAGGAACAGCAAACAGACACAGGCAGCAGCACTATTTTCCCACTTTCTGCAGCTGAGCGAGGAAGGCAGCGTCTCAACTGTTCCGCCCCCCTGTGGGGCCCTCACACTCCAGCCCCGCCCAGCACGGTCCAGCAGTTTCTAGTTCTGATGACCTGCGCATTCAGCTTAGTTCTGGCACAATTTTCACCCGCACCACCGGGCCGAAATATCACACATGTAGTACACTTTATACGTAGCAGGGGCTTGTTCTCTTGCGTCTTTAGTCCCACAAACGTAACTCTTCTGCGATACCCGGTGTCGCCCGACCACGCAGCCGCCCCGTTGAAAGGCAATGGCGCGGCCTCCACCAGCTTATATCTGCAGCACGCTATGTCGCTACAGTTCGTCGCATTCACAATGCCTTATGCCCCAGCGCCACCTCTGCACATGAGTTTGCGTTTTCTGTGAGGCGCACTGCTTCTCCCCGCCGTACAAACATCGAGTTTGCTTGGCCTCGCTGACGCGCTTTACATATGTGCTCTGTGTCCCTCGGGCCCCCAAGTGCTGCCAGGAAGTGCACCCCAGCTCCCGCCGGCTCAGCAGACTCACCGCACCATGCCTTTCGCTCAGGGCCGCACTGCGTACCTTCTCCCGTAGGCCTCTGCGGTGGGTCTCTCACCGTCTGGTCCGTGTCGGCAAGCAGCAGTCCTCCGCTCCTATTCGACAGACCTCAGTGCCCGTGTGTCGTTTCGTGGGGTTACCCGCTCCGCAGGTCAGCCGCCTCGGCACCGGGCCGCACGCCTCCACCAGCCGCAGCGCGCTTCCACCACTCTAGGTCCCGGCTTTGCCGGGGCCGCCCGTCCGTAGGCCAGATTCACAGCCCCAGTCCCAGCCGCCTCGTCTGGGTTCAGCGGCGTCTCCTCAGCACCGGGGGACTGTCAGCGGTGAGCCCCGTTTTTTTTTTTTTTTTTTTGGTGGGGTGATAGTGCCGGATAATGCAGGACTTGTGCAGCTCAGCCGGCGGAGCCTCGGTAGTGCGCAGCCATTTCGCAAGCCGGCGAAACCACGCCGCCGGCATCGGTGTGGGTTTAATGTGTTGAGAGGTTTGATACCAAACTTCCCAGTCTTCAGTGAAGCCATTATAGTGTTGTGGAGTTCGTAATGACTAACTCCCAGCACCATGTACTCTTAATGGCAGCACTGCACTTACAGTGCCCAGGAATGGACTTTGGCATTGTAGGGGTACAGGGCTCATGCACCTGTACCCTCACCACTGGCATTGGGCACCCAGCTAGAGGGGTGACTGATGTATGCCAGGGCAGTGGTTTGAGGGCATGACACACAGTGATGAGTGCCATGTTGACTCTTCACTTTGTTCTGCACCAAGACACGCATTCTGCAAAGGCAGTGTGTGAGTGTCGGGTTACAGGGCCTCTAAGGGTGACACAATAAGTGCTGCAGCCCTTGGAGTCCTTCTCTGGTCACAGTGCCCTGAGTACCTGTGGTACCATTTACCAAGGGCTGACATGTGGCCAGAGATACCAATTGGGTTTAGGCTCCAATGCAGTTTTAGGGAAGGAACACAGGCCCTGGGTACCTGATTAGCAGGAGCCCAGGGCACACCGAGTCAAAGAAATTCAGCAAAAAGTGAGGGCATACAATGCAAGAAAGAGGGCACTTTCTCTGTGTGTGACAACCATTTGCTGATAGAGTGTGTGACAATGAATGCTTAACACTACCCTCTGATAAAGCCTTACTGCTTGCCCACACTACCACAAATAGAGAGTATGGTGCTGTCTACTTTTACCTCTGCCTACCTTTGGGGTTCCACTGGACTCTGCACACTATACCTCATTTTGTTAAGCATTTGTAGTATACACTCAGGCAGCAAATTATGTCACACACTCAAAGACTGACTTCGGACCAATTTGTTTCTAGAACCAAGTCAAGCCTTGTGCAGGTTAGTGAAATGAATGCTTTGCAAAATCTTATGCAGTGTTTACGGTTGAATGCAGATTCAAATGCAGTTGGTTGGATTACAGGTAAATCAACCATTCAGAATGACTTTTTAGTTACTTTACAGATTACTATGTACGTTAATTTTCAGATTACTTTTGCTAATCAGTGCGAAATGCCTAGATATCAGACTGAGACATCTAGACAAAAGGTAAGTAATTCACTCTTAGTACATACGCAGTTTTTCAATATTCCATACAAACCAACTCCAAACTTAATTTTTTTTCCAAGAAAACCAGTCCATGAAATCCTATGGGATTTTGGTAAGCAAATCCGGTGCTCACTGGAGATAAAGTCTTGGGTTTGGAAGACAGGGCAGGTCCTTCGGGTTCTTAAGCCTGCTGGTTGCAGGACACACAGGGATTCTGCTGGAGCAGGTTCGAGGTGGGGACAGGCTGGTAGGGCAGGGGCCAAGTCAGTGGGCGTCCCTCTTAGTTTCAGCACACTCCTTAGATACTGTAGGGGTATAGCGTTCATGCATCTGTTCCCTATTCACTGGTATAGTGCACCCAGCTAGAGGGGTGGCTGACCTATGCCAGGGGAGTGGGTTGAAGGCATGGCACACAGGGATGTGTGCATGATGACTCTTCACTTTGTTCTGCTCCAAAACAAGCAGACTTCCATGGCAGTGTGTGTGTGTTAAGATACAGGGCATCTCAGGATGGCACAATAAGTGCTGCAGCCCTTCGAGGCCTTCCCTGGCCTCAGTGCCCTTGGTACCTGTGGTACCATTTACAAGGGACTGCCCTGTGGCCAAAGAGTGCCAATTTGGGTTTGTCTTAATGCAGATTTAAGGAAAGAACATAGGCCCTGGGTACCTGTTTGGCAGGAACCCAGGGCACACTCAGTCGAAGTACATCAGCAGTTTAGCAAAAAGTGGGAGCAACCATTCAAGAAGAGGGCACTTTCTTACAGCATGTAGGGGGACACTCAGGATTCAAATTGCCTCCTGTTCATCTAAGTGGAAGGATTGCTGCCTATGTGCAAGGATGTGCATACATCACTTCCAAATAGTTTTTGCATTTCATCCAATGGGGACATATCGTGTCTTTTTCTTCAAAGACCCCCTACAATGTTACGTCAACAGGAAATTCATCAACATTTTGTTTAATTGCTGGCAGAGATCCATCCTTTGTTGTGGAAAAAAAAGAAAACCCTGGCAACCAATCTAGTTTCTAAACAAGTAGCTCAAAAATCAGACATTCAAGATGGCCACCCTTCTAGAAATCCCATGGTTCCTGCAGAAGGGAAAGTATAGGACCACATTAGATTTTCAGGGGACACACTTCCATAATCCTATTCATCCCAATCACTGAAAGTATCTTTATTTCCAGGTATCTGGATTTCACTACCAATATCGGGCATTGCTCTTGGGTTTCAAGTCAGCCCCACATGTCATTGTAGTATGTGTGGCTCTGGTTGAGGCCTCCCTCCAATGCCATGGTCATCAGATCTTCCCTTATTAAGATAACTGGCTTATAAATGGGGAAGATGTCTAAGGCCGCAATCTATACCAAAGCTGGTTTACAACAGTTCCACAAACCTGGATTGACTCTGACCCCAAACAAGTCTTCTGGTTTCTAGCCACCAGAATTCTGGTCTTAGGAGCTGTTACTGATAACAGAAGAGAACTCCTTTCCCTCCAAAAAGTGTTCTATGTTAGTAAGATTACTCCTGCTAATTTTAGAGCATAGAAATCATCAGTCCGAGGCGACAAATCTGTGCCTCAAAGGGCTGTCCAACAAGAAAGACATTGCATATTTTTCATGCCTCACCTATTCCCTTTCTTACTAACCACATACTCTACTCTGGAAGCCTTAGTTGTGTACCTCTAGAAGCTACCCACAAGAGGACCATGGACCCAAGCAGAAGTTGTGCTTCCAGTATGTGTTGCAGCTCAGAGGTATTAGACAAGTCGTATCAGACAACACAATGCCCATATATTTTTCTTTTACATTTATATAAAGATTAAGCGAGCAACACACCATCACTCTGTTCACATAAGCACAGAAGGGCATTGTGGGCAGACCCCATTAGCCAATTGATGGTGTAATTTCACAATGTGGTAAATGAACCACCTAAAGCTGGATTTACTATCCCGAGTATGGAGAAGAAACCCAAATCTATTTGCAGACATAGAGAACAAGAAATGACAGTACTTAGCCAGCAGTCATGGGATGAAGGCAGTCACCATCTGAATGAAGAACAGCTACCTCAAGCTTAACTCAGACAAGACCGAAGTCCTCATCCTGGGCTCCTCCCCCTCCGCCTGGGATGACTCTTGGTGTCCCGAAGCGCCCAGAATCTCCCCCACTCCCATGGACCATGGCCAAAACCTCAGCATCATCCTGGACTCCTCGCTCTCAATGAAACGCCAAATGAACACAGTTTCGTTCTCCTGCTTCCACATCCTCTGTCATAAGATATTCAAGTGGATCCCCACGGAGTCCAGGAAAGCAGTCACCCATGTGCCAGTCAGCAGCAGACCCGGCTACGGCAACGCACTTTACACCCAGAAACTCCCCAAAAATACTGCAGAACACCTCTGCCAGACTCATCCTGAACATCCCACAACCACATCACTCGTCAGCTAAGAGACTTTTACTGGCTACCTGTCAACAAAAGAATCGCCTTCAAGCACGCCTACAAAGCCCTCCACACCACTGGACCTGCATACCTCAACCACCACATCTTTTACACTCCAACCAGACCTCTCCGAACTGGCCTTGGCCACCATCCCACAGATCTGCAAGACCACAGCTGGAGGAAGATCCTTCTACTTCGCTGCGAAGACTTGAAACTCCCTCCCTCTCCACCTCAGGCGATCACCATTGCTGCCGCAATTCAAGAAGGACCTCAAGAATTTGCTCTCCGACTGAAACGCAGACTACGCCAACATCCCCCCCCCCCCCCCTCTCCCCCCTCTCCCCACTCGGCACCTTGTGACACTCACAGGTGAATAGTCACGCTTTATAAGATTGATTGATCCCTGAACGGGTGATTTACTTTTGATGAGTTAAAGAGGAGTGTCTGCCTGTACTATTAACCCTCATTCCTATAACATCCGCTAAGAGGAAGAAGATTTTTGTACCAGGATTGTCTTCCAGTAAGATACAGCATCTTTCCAACTGTCCATTGGTGATCCATTCCGTCAGGACAACAACCATTTTACTTTTGCTGTGAAGAAGACTATTCTCCTGGGTCCATCTTTGCTCAATCTGGCTCCATTTTCACTCCGCCTGAAATTTTGACTCCAGGACACAACAAATTGTCCATTTTAGATATTTCTAAAGACTGTAGAAAAATGCTTGCTAAATCCAGTGTTCATTCCACAAACAGAATTTATAAAGCTTAGTGGGAGCAAGCATTTCTGTGTTTGGTGTGCCTTTAAAACGTCTTCACCCAAGTCATATTACACTACATCGGTTGCTTCCCTACAACAGCTGGTGAAATCCAGTCTTAAGGTGCACCTGTCTGCAGTTTCCAGATAGCCATGCTCAAGATCAACAAAATCAAAGTTGTCATCTATAACAAAAGTTATTCAAAAAGCTCTTCTCAGCTGTGGAGATGTCAGTAAGGAAACATTCTTTAAATTGGGAAACAAACTCTGTTTTGTAACAGCTAATAAAGTCTGTTTGAACCCATGTACAGGATCTGTTTGAACCCATGTACAGGACCAACTTACTGTGTTTCCTGTAAAATTGCATTACGTGTCCCTCTAACATTCGACAGAAGGTTCAGTGAGTGGCGCTCATTAAAAATGAACTATATATGAAATCTACCAAATACCAGGTTATCCTTCATACCAATCCCACCTTTAATCCAAAGATGCGTTTGGAATTCCTTCTGAATTAACCACCGGTTCTCAGGTCGTCCTTCCAGAAGCCCTCAAATGTGGTGGAAAGGGCCAATCGTTACCTCGACGCTATATGATGCCTAAAATTCTGTATGGCTAGGACTTGCCCCTTCGTAAAATCAGATCTACTTTTTGCATCCTTTAGACACCCGGGAAAGGGAGAACCTCTTTCAAAGCTGGGTATTACCATTTTGATTGCTGCAGCGGTTACATTTTGCCATAGTAAAACCAGCTGTCTGGAATAGTCTGTGTCTACACCATATGAGGCTTAGCTCTAATGGCATCTCTATATTTAGGAGTTCCATTGGCAGACATCTGTAAGGCAGCTTCACTTGTGTTATCTGTAAGGCTGCTTCCTGAAAAAGCAAATGCACGGTCCCAAAGCACTACTATTTAGACATGGAGTCAGCTAGGGGAGCCAACTGCGGAACAAGCCAGCTTCTAAACCGCTGCAACTGACCCACTCCAATGTGCAAGGCCTTCAGCTTTGTGCAGCAGAGCTTGCTGCAGGGCCCAGCCTTCAAATATTTTTTTTAATGTAAAGCGCAGGACTTTGGAATGATGAGTCCTGAAGTGGTGCCCGCAAGTGAAATTTTTCTTGTAAGGCAGCCAATTCGATCTCTCAGTAATGCTGTTCCCCCTTAGAAACCACAGTTCCAGAAGGAGAAAAAACTCCCTCATCCAAGTATTTTTTTTTCCCTTTAAATTCCAGGTTTCACAATTGGAGGATCCCAAACACCAGAGATGTACTAACATGCTGAAATTTTAAATGTTGCACAACAGTATTCATAGGATTAATATTTCAAAAACTACCATACATTTTTACACCAAGCCCCCCCAAAACACGCTTTGAGTAGAGCTGTACTTTCATGCCACGTTGGGTGTAAATCATTTCAGCCGTTCAGGATGTAGGTGGTAGCAAAAGCTCCAATTGAGCTAAAATGAGATTGGCCTCTTCCGCACCCTGTTAGCTTCCCCCAAATGAATATCTGCATGCTGGACTATGTGAGAAAGTGCCATCTTTCTTGCATGGTATGCCCCCACTTTTTGCTGAATTGCTGAATGTACTTTGACTGAGTGTGCCCTGGACTCCTGCCAATCAGGTGCCCAGGGCCTATGTTCCTTCCCTAAAACAAACCAAACCCAAATTGGCAAACCCTGGCCACATGTCAGCCCCTGGTAAATGGTACCCTAGGTACCCAGGGCCTTGTGACCAGGGAAGGCCTCTAAGGGCTGCAGCACTCATTGTGCCACCCTTACAGGCCCTGTACCCTTACACACACACACACTGCCTTTGCTGAGGCTGAGTGTTTGGGTGCAAGACCAAAACAAAGTCGACATGGCACACATCCCTGTGTGCCATGCCCATCACCTACACTGCCATGGCATACATCTGTCACCCCTCCAGCTGGGTGCCTTATGCCAATGGTGTGGGCACAGGAGCAGGAGCCATGTGCCCCTACAGTGCCCAGGTCCATTCCTGAGCACTGTAAGTGCAGTGCTGCCATGTAAGAGTACATGGTGCTGAGAGCTCGTCAAACACGAGCTCCACAGCACCATAATGGCAACACTGAAGACTGAGAAGTTTGGTATCCAACTTCTCAGCACATTAAACCCACACTGATGCCAGTGTGGGATTTAATGTACCCAGCACCCCAGAGGGAATCTTAGAGGTGCCCCCTTAGACCTAACCTACAATCCACGTCTGCTCTGAGGCTGCCACCCAGCAAACATGTTGCTGGACCCCTGGGTAGGAGAGCCCCTGCTCTCCTGGGCCTGCAACAATGCACATCCTGGGCGAGGTGCTAAATCTCCTCCCCCAGGATGGGCAGGGGGAAGCTTCAAAGGCATGCCGCCTCTGTGAGCTTCCCCAGGCCCCTGCAACCCCCCACTCTGACGGGAAGCTTTGGCCGGAAACCCCAAATAAGGACAGGGGATGTGCCAGCCTGCCAACCCCACCCCTCAGGTGGGGGAGGCGAGGTGAAGCACATCTCCGGGCTCTCGCCATCTTGAAGATAGGGAGCCGTACCCTATCAGGACTAGGCTACTGCCCCCCTCCCACAGGAGAGAGGCACGATAGGGGGTGTACCCACCCCAGGACAGGGACCCATTGGTCCCTGCCCTTCACCTACCTGTAACGCCCCTAAATCTAGTATTTAGGGGCACCCTGAACCTTCCTTCCCGAGATTCCAGATTCAAAACTACAAAGAGCAAGAAGAAAGAAGACCTGCCCTGCAGCTGCTGAAAAGAGGAAGGCACCAACTGCTTTGGCCCCAGCCCTACCGGCCTGTCGACCCTCGAACCTGCTCCAACCCGGCATCTCTTGTGGCCAGCAACCTCACTAACCCCGCAGGACCTGGCTACCTTTTGGCTCCAAGCCCCTGGGACTCCCATGAGTAGAGGCTCTACTCAAAACCTATCTCTAATCCCTGGCAGCAGCCCGGAACCGCGAACCCAGCACACTCTGCACCAGCCAAGCCTAGCCAGTGCTGGAGTGAACAAAGACCCTGAGGACGACCCCACGGCGACTGTGACCCAGAGTCCGGCACCCAAGGACCTCCCTCGACACTCCTGAAGAAGCCTGCAGCCTCAGAACAAGGTGCCCCCCCCCCCAACGCGATCAACTGAGGGTAAGATTTCCCGACACCAAAAGGCACCCCTGCACGCGGCGCCCCACGGCCCCCTGTGCCCAATCCCGGGGTACCTACCTATCCTCCAACTACCCAACTTACCTCTCGAAGTGGTGGTGGCACCTGAAGAGTCCTTGTCCCCGAGCTTGCAGTCTTTTTCTAACCCGGAGATTTCCCATTGAAATCAATTGAGCGCCCGAAGGCTCAAAAGCACTCTGCACCCAGCCGCCCGAGTGGCCCTGGCAGTGAAAACTCTACACCTACCTACTTCCCCACTTGCCCTGAGTAAGTGACCAGGAGCCCAGCTCCCACAGCCGTGTGGCTTGCCAGTCAGCAGCCACTAACCAAGGCCCCCCCCCTATCCCTCACAGGATAACATTGGGCCTAACTCTCTCTGCACCCGGCCGCCCTAGAGCCGCTGAGGGTGAACCAACTGTACCTACCTGACCCTGGGGGACCCCAGAGTCTATGCCCAGAACCTCAACTCTGCCAGTCGAGTACTTACCCTTAAACCGCAAACTCTATTTTCCTCATAGGGTAACATTGACTGGCTTTTTCCTGAAATTTCTTCTAAGTGTGGACTTTTCAAATCTTAAAATATTCACCAAAAATCAGCCGAGTAACAAACGAAATTACTCACCTGCTCTTAGGTGAGGTCCCAGTGCTGGATCTTGGTGCCCAGCACGGACTCTGAAAAATACTTACAACTGTACTTACACTTAACTCAATTTTCTTTCATAGGAAACCATTGACTGTTTTGCTGTGAAATTTCTTCTAAGTGTCGATTTCTGCAATCTTTAAATATTCTTCAAAAATCGTATAATATCTGAACACGTAATTACTTACCTGTTTTGGATATAGGTCCCAGTACTGAGTCTAGGCACCCAGTACTGGATTCCAAAAGTAACGAGAACATACTGTACCTGTAACCTGAATTGTCTTCCATAGGGAATCATTGACTGTTTTCTTTGAAATATTTTCTAAGCGTCAACTTTTAAAATAGCTTAATATTGTTTAAAAATCAATACAGTAATTAAGTCAACTTTCATCACTTGATTCTGAGTACTGACCCAGGACTGAGTCTAGGATCCAGTACTGGAATTCCAAAAGTAATCTAAAAAGTAATCTGTTGCAAATAACTTGAATTTACCATTGAGCTCAATGCATTGTTGTGTTTAAAAATAGAGTTGCCTACTGCAACCACTTGTAACTGTTTACAAAAGTCTATTGCATATTGCAAAAGTATTTATATGAAACGTCTCATGCTGAGAAAGTATATTTTAAATCCAAGTGTTGGTTCTAAAATAAAACCAGCATATATTTTTTTATATATAAACCATTGGCCTAGAGTTCAGTTCTCTTCCAGGGGATCCTCATCAATAGTCATAAGCATTAGAATATTCCCGCCCATGCGCGGGATCCCGGAAACAGTATATTATATGTGCCCTATATATATATATATATATATATATATCTCCATACATATATACGTATATGTATAAACAAGCAACTGCAGCCAATAAACACTAGAGCTGAAACATGCTGTAAGGAATTTCCACTATACATAAAAAATAGCATTATAAACATGAGAAACAACATTATAACTTGTTTAGAAACTGTTTTAATGCTCAGAAAACAGCAGAAATTCTTATAAATCACTGAAAGCATAGGAAGCTCCCAGGCTGCATTGCAAATACCCAGTCTAAAAAGACTGAAAAGCTAACTAATAGCTGCATAGCAATAAACTGACACCGTGCCTTTAAGGCACACCTGACCCCAAACTTCCCATCATGCCTCAGGGGTGACAGTTAGGTCCGTTGTTCTTTCCGGCTCCTTCTGGAAGGATCCTGGCAACAGAGCTCCACTTTTTTCTGAGTTTGTCAGAAAATATTGTCTGTTTTACAACTGTTTTTTCCCTTACTTCGACGTTTTACATCTACAGAAGTAAGAGGCTGTCTTTTTTAGGCAGTTTTGGGCATTTTTTCAACCTTAAAATGCCATCTCTTTTCGATCCTTGCCCTTCTTGTGGCAAGAAGAAGGCCAGGACTGACTCTCATAGGGTCTGTATCCTGTGTCTACCGGAGGATCATGATTCGAAGACATGTCCTGACTGCCAGAGCCTGTCCAAGAGAACTTTGAAGGACAGGGAGCGAATTCGCATTTATGGCGTGGCACAACCATCCAGAGGACGATCTCCCGTGAGGAAGGGCTCCAAGAGGCCTAGAGCTGCTTCTAGAAGCAAGTCCTCTTGTCCTTCCACCTCAGCGTCGGGACCAGCGCTGAGAAAAGATCTTCCGGTAGGTCATGTTTCCATGAAAAGACCTTCGACAGCGGGCTCGCCGTCGAGAGCAGGTACGTCGTCGACGTCGAAGTCTAGACCGCCGTCGTCAACTCGGCGGCGATCGGCGTCGAAAACCAGAGCCTCTCCGCCGTCGTCATCTCGACGACGATCTGCGTCGAGGAGCAGGGAACCTCCGCCGTCGTCAACCAGACGACGATCGGCGTCGAGGAGGGTCACCCCTCCGTCGTCGAGGGCAGGATCCCCTCCGTCGTCGCGAGTCCATCAGCGATCGGCGTCGAGGAGCAGGGAACCTCCGCCGTCGTCAACCCGGCGACGATCGGCGTCGAGGAGCAGGGAACCTCCGCCGTCATCATCTCGACGACTATCGGCGTCGAGGAGCAGGGAACCTCCGCCGTCGTCAACCAGGCGACGATCGGCATCGGAGTGTCACCCCTCCGTCGTTGAGGGCAGGATCCCCTCCGTCGTCGCAAGTCCATCAGCGATCGACGTCGAGAGTGAAGAGTCCTCCGCCGTCGTCATCCAGGCGGCGATCGGCGTCTAGGGTACCATCGACGTCGAGAGTGGCAGCATCTCCGCCGGCGTCGAGACGGCGTTCGGCGTCGAAAGAGAGATGGCCTCCGTCGTCGGCTTCACACCGCCGTTCGACGTCGAGGCGGCATTCTTCGCCTGCTGAACATGGACGCCGGTCCACATCGAGGCGTCGTTCGACGTCGAGAAGAGGAGAGTCCCGGCGAGAAAGAAGGCGAAGCCACAGATCGACGTCAAGACCACGCTCGACGTCGAGACAGGCCTCGGACAGGTCGGTGGTCCTGGTGACGGAGTCGTCTTCGCGCCATTCCTCCTCACGCTCAGGGGCATCTCCAAGACCAGCAATTCCAAGAGAGTCTGCCAGCCAACTCCGCAGGTCTTCCCCCTCAGACTCGAGGGACCATTTCTGCGGTACGACTGTCACCCAGATGGCTGCTGCCAGCACATCATTGGCAGGACTCAGGGGCTACAAGGAGAATGCGGGAATATGTCAGCCAAGTGCATGACTCTCCGCTGCAAAGGTTGGTGGAGGAAGTGGACAGAGCAAGTCCTCCCATGCCGGCACGTGAGAAGTCACCTGAGAGGCGGCGACGTAGATCGCGCTCCCCCAGGCGGGAGGGGCGTTCAGCTGGATCACGGGCTCGTGATAGTCGCCGGGATAGGAGGTCACCATCGTCATCTTCTTCGTCCACCAGGTCCTCAATAAGGGACTACTCACCCACGCTATCGGGCAGCCCAGTGTCCAGGGACTCGCCCATAGACGACATCAACACCTACCATGAGGTGCTGCAGAGGGGTGCACAGAAGCTGGGGATTGAGATGTCAGTCCTGCAAGTCACCACGTCGGTGATTTTCGAAACACTTCACCAGAAGTCTGCGTCTCGTCCACTGCTACCTTTGGTCCCAGGGATCATGGAACCCGTCATGGACACCTTCCTAACCCCAGCGACCGTAAAAGCGGTTCCGGCTCGTATCCTCAAAAAAAATATAAGCCGGCTACCTCTGATCCGGTCTGTCAAAATGGACCCTCCTGCGGACTCGGTAATAGTGGCGGCAGCAAGAAGGGGTCATGCTGTATCGGCGTCCTCTTCCGTCCCGCCGGTTAAGGAGAGCAGAACCCAGGACTCCTGGGGGCGCAGGGCCTGCTCGTCCGCAGCGGCTTCCCTCAAGGTCTCCAGCGCGGCGGCGCTGTTGGGCAGATACAATAGGGATCTCTGGGACTCTATGGAGCGGTTCAAGTCCAAGCTCCCAAAGGAGGACCAAAAGGAGTTCGAAGAAATAGTCACTGAAGGGTCCCTGGTGGCTAATCAGTCGATTAGCACTGCGGCGGATGGTGCGCTGCTATCAGCCCATTCTTACGCACACGGCGTATGTGCCAGAAGGTCATCCTGGTTGAGGCTGACAGGGCTCAAGCCGGATGCGCAGCAAAGGATTTTAAACCTCCCGTTCTCTGGCTCCTCCCTCTTCGGCACTCACACGGATGAGGAGATGGGGCGCATGAAAACTGAGCTGGACACCCTCAAAGCTGTTGGGTTGGAGAAGAAAAAAGAATTCAAGCGCAGTTATAGACCCACCCAACGCAAGGGGCCTCAACAGAGGGTTCAAACCCCTCAGTGGTCTCAGAATAAGACCAAAGGAAAATCGCAGTTTAGAGGCGGAAAGTCCACCAGGGGAAGAGGTGGACACCAGCAACAGTCCTCCACTACCACAAGAGGAGGAAAGTCATGAGCTGTGGCTTCCTCTACGACCGTTGCCCACGCCAGTGGGGGGGGGGAGGGGGAGGGGAGGGGGGGGGGGGGGAGTGCTTCACAACATCTGACAGAGTAGGACAGCATCACAAAAGATCGCTGGGTGCTGAATATACTGCGAAATGGATATGCGCTACATTTTCGAGCGCGTCCAAAAGACATACCGCCAAAAAAAAGTCCCGTCCTCACCACTTAAAGCTGCTCCAAAAGGTGGTGAGGGCCCTTCTTCAAAAACAGGCCATAGAAAAAGTTCCTCCTTCGCAAATCGGAAGAGGAGTGTACTCCCGGTACTTCCTTGTGCCCAAAAAAGATCAAGAGCACAAGTTTCGGCCGATTCTGGACCTTCGTCTCCTAAACAAAGTCATCGTCAAGGAGAAGTTTTGTATGTTGGCGCTTCATCAAATATGTCCACATCTGCAAGTAGGGGATTGGATGTGTTCGGTGGACCTCCAAGATGCGCACTTCCACATTTCAATTGCAAGACATCACCGCAAATACCTGCGGATTGTGGTCGGAAGCAAGCATTATCAGTACAAGGTCCTTCCATTCGGGCTCAAGTCTGCTCCGCGAGTCTTCACCAAATGTATGGCAGTGGTGGCGGCTTGCCTACACAAGCAGGGTCTATTCGTCTACCCTTACTTAGACGACTGGTTGCTGAAGGCTCCATCCCAGCAACAGGTGAGGAAAGACTTCCAGACCTGTCTGCGACAGTTGCACGCTCTCGGCCTTCACGTCAACATGGCAAAGTCCGTGCAGCAGCCCACTCAGACCATCCACTACCTTGGCTCCGTTCTGGACACAGGCGTGGGAAAAGCGCATCCTTCGGAGGAGAGACTGTCTTCAATGAAACGGAAATGCAGGCTTATGCAGCAGATGCAGAGGCCGTCAGCCCGGCAGGTAGCATCACTGCTGGGATCCATGGCGTCCTGCATTTTTCTCATTCCCAACGCCAGGCTGAGAATGCGACCTTTGCAGCAAGCTCTAGAGGACCAATGGGATCAGTCCACAGGACGCTGGGGAGATCAAATCTCTCTCCCCCAGGTGGCGAAATCCTCCCTTGGATGGTGGACTCGTCAGGACAATCTGATGGTGGGAGTCCCTTTTCACCAGCCACTTCCGGTCCAATCTGTGGTGACAGACGCGTCTCTACAAGGTTGGGGGGCACACATGGGGTGCCTCCAGATACAGGGTCGGTGGTCTACAAGAGAGCAGGGCTACCACATAAATATGCTGGAACTCCGGGCAGTCCACCTTGCTCTAAAGGCGTTCCTCCCGGCTATCCAGGACGATTCAGTCCTGGTGCAGACCGACAACACCACGACCATGTTCTACTTGAACAAACAGGGCGGGACTCGGTCACGTCCTCTTTCCCTGGAGTCACAGGCGATCTGGCACTGGCTGCTCGCCCGGAACCTCTCGGTAGTGGCAGTGCACCTTCCGGGGGAGTTAAATCTCAAAGCAGACGCACTCAGCAGGCACTTCGAAGATCAGCCAGACTGGGTGCTACACGACGAGGTGGTGGCGGACCTGTTGCATTGTTGGGGTCGTCCAGAAATAGATCTGTTTGCAGACGACAAATTCAAAATGCCACGCCTTCGCGTCCAGATTCCACCGTCCAGGGACCAGGGGGAATGCTCTTTTGATGGACTGGTCAGGGACATTTGCCTATGCCTTTCCGCCCCTGCCTCTGATTCTGAAGGTGGTATCCAAGCTGCTCAGATCCAACATGAAGATGATCCTCATAGCTCCGGACTGGCCACGCCAGTGGTGGTACCCGGACCTTCTCCATCTGTCGGTGCGACCTCACAGGCGACCTGCTGTCCAAGATGGGCAAGAGGATTCTTCATCCCAACCTTCCCTCACTGAACTTAACAGCATGGCTCCTGAGGTCCTGCAATACGGACATTTAGGTCTGCCTCCTGATTGCATGCATATTCTGAAAAAAGCGAAGCGACCCTCCACAAGAGCATCTTATGCGTTTAAGTGGAAGAGGTTTTTCATTTGGTGTAGAGAGAATCACCTTGATCCTACGAAGGGGCAGGAGGATGTCATTCTCCCTTACCTTCTGCACTTAGCAAGATCAGGCTTAAAGTATGCATCAATCAGGGTCTATTTGTCTGCCATTACAGCGTACAGGAGGTCTCCCAATCAACCCTCTTTTTTCCAGATGCAGGTGGTCAAGGACTTCTTACAGGGGTTGAAGAAAGTTTACCCCCCTGTTCGAAACCCTTCTCCTCCGTGGGAGTTGAACTTAGTATTGTCCAAATTGATGGGTCCACCTTTTGAGCCAATCCACAGAGCTTCCTTGCAGCATCTGTCTTGGAAGGCCGCTTTTCTGGTAGCCATTACATCGGCACGCAGAGTAAGCGAGATCCAAGCGCTGTGTACCAAAGAACCTTACACAGTTTTTCACCAGCACAAAGTGGTCTTAAGGGCACATCCATCTTTTCTCCCTAAGGTAGTGTCTGATTTTCATATTAATCAGTCCATTTCCCTTCCATCCTTCTTCCCGAACCCAGCGACCCCGACTGAGCGGTCGCTTCATTCCTTAGACCTCAAGAGGGTACTTAAATTCTACCTACAAAGTACCAAAGGCATTAGGAAGACGGATCAACTATTTGTCAACTATGGCGCCATGAGAACAGGCTTCCCAGCAGCTAAGAGATCCATTTCCAGATGGATTGTTTCCTGCATTACCTTAGCTTACCAGCTGTCGAAAAGGCCCTTACCTTTGGCCCCTAAGGCTCATTCTACTAGGGGGAAAGCGGCCACAGTAGCTTTCTTGCATGACGTTCCAATGGCAGAGATTTGCAAGGCGGCCACCTGGAAATCGGTTCATACCTTTACCAGGCACTACTGCCTAGAATCCGATTCCAGAGCGGATGCTCAAGTAGGCCAAGCCTCCTTGAGGAACCTTTTTGGTTAGCTTGGTCTATCTAAGCATACTGTTCATTCTCTGTTTCTTTCCTTTGCCCGCAGGGGGATGAGGTGAGGCTCGCTATTCTGTTCTAATGCTTATGACTATTGATGAGGATCCCCTGGAAGAGAAGGATTAGTTACTTACCTGTAATCCTAGTTCTCTTCCAGGGATATCCTCATCAAAGTCATAAGCAACCCTCCCGCCTTCCCGGGCAAAGGTGTGCTATCTTTTTCAGAGGTTATTATTTCTTTGTGCCATGACTTTTCAGTCTCCGCAAAGAACAACTGACCTAACTGTCACCCCTGAGGCATGATGGGAAGTTGGGGGTCAGGTGTGCCTTAAAGGCACGGTGTCAGTTTATTGCTATGCAGCTATTAGTTAGCTTTTCAGTCTTTTTAGACTGGGTATTTGCAATGCAGCCTGGGAGCTTCCTATGCTTTCAGTGATTTATAAGAATTTCTGCTGTTTTCTGTGCATTAAAACAGTTTCTAAACAAGTTATAATGTTGTTTCTCATGTTTATATTGCTATTTTTTATGTATAGTGGAAATTCCTTACAGCATGTTTCAGCTCTAGTGTTTATTGGCTGCAGTTGCTTGTTTATACATCTACGTGTATATATATATATGGAGATATATATATGTGGGGCACATATAATATACTGTTCCGGGATCCCGCGCATGGACGGGAATATTCTAATGCTTATGACTTTGATGAGGATACCCCTGGAAGAGAACTAGGATTACAGGTAAGTAACTAATCCTTATTGAGTGTGTGAGACCATTTGCTGACTGAGTGTGTACAACAAATGCTTTACACTGTCCTCTGATACTGCCTTACTGCTCGACCAAGCAACCACTTTAGAGAGTAAGGTTATATCTAACTTTAACCTCTGTCAAACCCTGGGGGACTGTGTACTCTGTACACCCTGTACCTATTAAGGAACAGTATATACAGAGCCACTTTCTCATAGACTACAGTTGACTAAGGATTTCAAAATTAGATGCAAATGCACACAAGGTCAAAAGTTAGAGGAAAATAAAAAAAATGCCTTTTCAATGGAAAGTGCGTCTGAACCACAGCAATACAGTGGTGATCACCACTATGTAATATAGCTGCTCACGCATGTACTTTGAAATTCCTCTAAGGGGAGTAGAATTCAGAGTACATTCACCTCATTGGCTGAAGTGTGTGTAATTTCCAATGAGGTAAATGGACTACTAAATTAATTATCTGGTTAATTTTCTATGGAAAATTGCTGTTCTGCACTGCTGATGTGTGTAGCAGAGACTAACTCCTACCTTGACGACTGGTGATGATTCCAGCATATGAATCCATGAAATATACCAATACTGAAGACCTGCTTATTTACAGATGAGTAACTTTTTTCTTACCTTGCTCTGAAAGTGTATTTGCTCATTAATGTAGCTGCCTCCACCATGGAGCTACCAACTTGCTGTATCTGTTCTCTTACAACTTACATCTATAACCACATTTGTATTATGAGATCAAAGCTTTGACGGCAGATACAATCTGGCAAGGACCTTGTTGACAAATAGCATGTAATTCTGGTTTGGGCATCTGGAACAATTCCTGGGTACTTGGATCTGTATCCAACAACATTCTCACCAGAATGTATCTGTTGAAAACTTGTGGGCAAATAAGACATGTGGAGTTGGTACATGAGCAAATACTGGCTGACTTAGAATCTTTTTGTTAGTGTTTGTTAGTTCAAACTGGGGATTTTTCCCAAAATGGAATTTGCACCATTGTCGTAATTGGGAAATATATATGCTAATTTCAGCTAAGCTTAGATCAGTCACTTTCCCTCACCATGTTCCTAGTTTATTACTTTGGATCTGGTGCATGAAATGCACAAACCTTCAAGCTATTTCATGAACACTGCACCCCCCCAGTTGACTGAGTTTTTGTACTTTATGACCCTTAAGGCAGTTAACCACATATTTCTCAAGCAAGATTATCCTTATTCATAAAAGCTACACATACCTACTCCTCTTCAATTTCCTTAATGTGGACTGGAAAGAAAATTCTAGCTTTGCGTCTTTAGGATGATCTGCTCTAATTGATCAATCCAAACAGTTTGGTTGATCAAAGAGGGACTTTAAGGATCTTCTTGTCTCCTTAAGTACTTGTTAATAGTTTTAGTCGGAAGAAACATGCAGTGCCATTGCATCAGATGTTGAAAAGGCATTCTATAGACTTGAATGGCCTTTTGTGTTTTGTGTCTTTTTGTGCCGCAACCTTCCAAAGTCTTTTAGGTATCATGAGCTCCTATGTTTTACACAAAGGTATTGAATCTTCGTTAATAGACATTGTTGCAAAGTGGAGTCTGTCCACCCAATCCCTTTGGGCTTTTCGCGTGGCAATACTTGTTTTTTGGACTTTTACTGTGAACGAGTCTCACCACTTGAGTGTCGCTCAGTGTTAATTTACAGTAATTTGATGGAGTGCTAACCACCAGTATTCACTTTTTAAGAGAAGGCCAGTGCTGGTTAGCTAGGGTAAGATGATCTGTACTAGCTACAGGGAGCAGATGCGTGTGCAGACTACAGTTTTGCCTGGCATCTGCCCACAAGTGGTCTGTCACTTTAAGGATACTATTGACCTGCAGGATAGGCATTTATACTGTAGTGCTAACTGAAGGTATGTGTTGCTTAAACTGTATTACACATCATGGGTGAATTATGCACAAAAACACATTTTTGCCCCATGGGATCAAGTGATGGGTCAATCTAGGGGTAAATATGCACATAAGTGTAGATTTACACCGTACATACACCCCTTATGGCACGTTAAGATTTGTCATATTTTGCAGGCTCAGCAGTCCTGGGAAAGGAAGGGGTTGAGCGGAAATATTCACCTGTTAATTAGCCTGTTAAACTGCACATGGCACAGCCCAGGGCCAAAAACAATGGAGGGGAGCCAGAATACTAAAGCCAACACTTGAGGGTCTTGACTTTGGCGTTTTGGTGGGAGGGATCAGGCAGCTGTGCCAGCTAGGGGTAGGACTGAGGCTCTCAGGGAAGCTCTTTCCACAGGAGGGTTGGCACAGGGGTGGGGTCAGAATACCCCCCTGAGATCTGCCATGGGCACCTGACTTCTAGAAATGTCCAATCCCACTTAAAATCCTCTGCACAAGGGAGAGACCGATGAGAAGGCACTGGAATGCCTTGATAGAACTGGAAGACACTTATTGCTCTACATAGATGGACTTTAGGACTTTGACTGCAGCTGAACCCCTAGACTAGGATTAGCCTCTCCAAGACAAGTGGTGCTGGTGCTCTTATGCCACTTGAGGTGGAGGAATGGACCCGCTGGGGGATCCTGGATGGTTTACCTCTGACATCTGAGGACTGGATCTTGAGCCTGCTGACACACAGATGACCTTCAAGAAGCCAAGAGGCTATGTAACCTGGGGGAGTACAGCAGGGAAGGGTGTTCTGTGGAGGTGCAGTGGGGAAAGAACCAGCACCAGGAGGCCAGACTGTGGAACATTCTGGTGAAGGGAGCTGTGAAAATAAAGTTCCTCAAGAAAGGTGCCACGTTAGAGGCCTGAAGCAAACAGTCCTGATGGCTAGCGCTGGCCACCAGGAGTGAAATTAGCCAAAGATCATGAAAATCAGGCATACTGGGCTGGAGAAATGGGCCTGTGATATTTGGCCCCTGAAGAAAAATGGAAAAAAGAAAAGTGTGCTGCTTCACTGCCACTTTCCAGAATATCCCCAAGGTGAAATTGAGCCCACAGTTCAGCACAACCTCCTATAATATTTCATGAGGTTGTGGCATGAGTGGGAGGGCAAGGCTCTCTAGTGTCTGGTACCAAGGCTGCATTTGTTGCCTGATAAAAGTAGAATAAAGACTTGGAGACGCATGTATTAAATGCAGTGCTTTATTCACAATAGTAATGGGTAACAGTGCCAGGTTTAACAGTACAATGTTTGCTATTGACAGTTTAATAATTGAAATCAGTGGTGAGTGATAACATATTGGTATTGTACCCATTTACTTCAGTGGTGTTACATTGTTCTCTGCTTTTACTGATGTGGGGAATACATGGACAAACCAGAAGGACTTTGTGATGTTGCATCTTATATGTGTGGTGTATTGTGCTTACAAGTTTCAGGATCCACTATGCGTGTAATGGTATATGGGGGTATCACCAAGTGTATTTCCATCTACCTAAATGTATAGATTTATAAGTTAATGTGCAGCAGTTAGTAGGGTGTAATAAATGTTTACTGTTTCTTTTTAATGAGAAAAAAGAACCGGTTGGACAGTTGTTTATTAAACCTTGTTTTTTCTTGCCAGTGAGCTGGAGTTACTAGCCTACAAAACCTCCCCTGAGTATGCCTTCAATGTCTCTGCTTTGCTACCCTAAGAGTCAAGCGCTATAATAGGGTACTTCGTTCAAAGTGAAAAACTATTGTCGACTTGCATCTGTCTCAGCTAATAACCCAATTTCTTACAAACATTCATCCGTGGATTTTGCACTCCACTGAAGCACAAACCAGGAATGACCACTTCACTCCTTTCCATTAATACTGGCCTTAAGCACATCCTCGTACATTTGAGTAAACATGAATATACAATGGTTTCTGATATGCAAAACTAACTTTAAAAAAATTAACTTATGCAGATGGCCTCATTTGCTTTCTTTCTGGCCCATCCCTGAACCTCACTACGAACAGTATTCATTTGTTCTCCATCTGGGCGAAAGTTAAATCAGAATATTAAGCACACTTAATCAACTATTCTGCTATGCTCAATATTCTGAACCTTTGCCTTGTATGGAAATTAAACAATTATCTAACTATTTAGCAGAGGTTATCAATCATTCTGGAAACATTACTGAAAAACCTCCCTAACAAACTATGGGAGTAGACCATCAATTTGAGCTGGTGTGACATAATTAAGAAATGATCACTCGTGTCCTGCTCGGCCTTCTAGCTGGGTTTACATACTTTTCTTTTCTACATTTTATAGAAATGTCATCAAAATCCTGACTAAGTCCTTCGTACTAGGAAAAACACCACAGCATTGCTCTCAAAGTTGCAAATTCCCCGAATGAAATAGGAAATAAAATGAAATACTAGCATTTGCAAAGCACACACCTACCTCTGGAGAGGTGTACCGGCGCTGGGGGCTGTCAGGAAGATTAAGTGAGCTGTTGCCCAGAGTCACAAGGTGCTGGGCTAACCTGGTGCCGGGAATTGAACCGTCAGCCGTCCGTGATCCGGACGGAGTCAGCCGCCCTGGCCGCTGTACCACACCTCTTCCTTTGGGAGTCAATGTGCCTGATTCCTCTTTATCGTAAGTTCTAGGGACATAATCTGGGTACCTTCTAGGGTGTCTTTCCATTCTAAAAGGCATACCCCTGACTGTATCTTGACATTGCATCCTCTGTTGCAGAGCTGTTAATTGAAAATGAAATGGCCATACCAAAGAATAGATTCAAAGTCTCTGTTGCTTTTGTGATTATAAAACATCAAATTGAGGGAAATGATTCATGTCTAGAATTTGGTGCAGATTATATCAAAACCAATTGCAAAACATATTAATGATACTACCCCATCGTCTTGGTTTCTAAAAAACTGTTTAGCATATGCTAAATAGACTGCTCAGTTGTCAGACCCATGTGTACCCATGTGCCCAGTTAAGTCACAATTAGAAACCCACACACCTTGGTACACAAAGAAAGCAAGACAAACTAAAACTGTATTGCACTAATCAGGGAGACTCCAGAACCATACTTCTGACAAGGTATAATAAAAATATAATTCAAACAAGCTGTGAATGATTATAATCTTCTGCATAAGAATATCACATACGTCTTCAGTTCTGATCTTAATTCTTACTTTTCAGATTCTATAGAGTGTGGTCTTACAAAAATATCTTATAAAATAAAGACCTAAACTTGGATATCTCTATAAGAGATTAGTCTCACAGTCTGCTCTTACAGACATACTGTGCCTATCTGTGGATTTCATAGCCACTTTAGCATAACCACAAGAGAAATCTAAAACTGTGTAACTATTGCAAACTATTATTAAATGCTTGAATCCATACAGCTTGTCTGCTCATCTAATGAGTGTGACTGTGAACAAAGACTGTGTTCCACCCTGAATGCTCTCTGTTCCTCAGTGCCATGGAAGATGCTTGATGTCACCAGCAACGAAACAGTGGCATATTGCAATCTCACAATGAACAAAAAGTGTTACATTTGGCTTTGTAGCCTCAGGACAATTTGTCTCATTGTCCCTTTAAACTCCTGGGCGATTATTTATAATCAGATTCACAAATTAAGGAGAATGCTGCAAGTTGTAACCAAGGGGTTTTCTTGGAGCACACCCTAGTCACATATCCCTCTGTTCTAAAGTGTGAAAGGGCTGTGTCCCCTCCAACTGAGATCTCCACTCTCCCCTACTGATGAAAACATATTGGCATTATGTTGGGCTTGTACTCCAAACTGTACATTCAAAAAAAAAAGAAAAAACTGTATACATTTGCACTGTAGTGCAATTGGTGTATTCCACATTGGATCAAACCATACATTTCCAGTGATACCTCTGTAGGATCCACCTTATTTTGGACTTAGTCACCTGAGCGCATGAAGGTTTTTGAGGGGGAGGGATCACAAACCTGGCCCCCCTCTCTGCCTCCACCTCCAGAGATATTCAGTCTGTAGACATTTCTAAACCCACTAAAAGTGCTGTGTTCTGCTTTGACCTTGTCTCTGGGTTGTCAACCTGCCCCTTTGCAATATTTCCAGTCCCTTATATTGCAGACGTAGTTTACTCTTCCCACTCACTCATGAACATGTGGAACCTAATACCACCTGTGAGAAAGTGCCTCTTTTTCATGGTTAGCCCCCCACTTTGTTCTTGGTTTTGATGTTGTTCAAATGTAGAGCATAGTGTCCCTATCAACCAGGTCCCCTGTGCCAGTGTTCCTTCCCTAGAAACAAACCCCTAACTGGCACTTCTGCCCTCTGTAAGTCTCTAATAAATGTTACTCAGAGTACCTAGGGTCTGGTAGCTGAAGAGGGTCCCCTGGGGCCTCCCCTTACTGGGACCATGCCTCTGCCCTTGCAGCTTGCTTGTCCCTTTGAGGGAGAAAATGACAGTCAACATGGCACACTGCCTGGGTGCCATGCCAGCTAACACTGCCTGAAGGCATTGGTAAGTCACCACTCCAATAGGCCTCACAGCTCTAAGGTAGGGTGTGCTATCCCACAGGTAAGGGCATGTCTGCATTAGCAGATAGCCCCCTACAATTTTGGGGGTCCATTTCCTAATATTGTAAATGCCAGTAAAGCCATACAGAGTACATGGGCTGGAAACCAGACCGCTCGAGCTCCACAGCGCCATGATGGCTTCACTGAACCCAGGAGTGTTTGGTAGCAAGCTACTCCTCTCAATACATTCAAACTGATGCCGGATTTGGACTTATTGTGCCATGTACCCAGAGGGCACCTTGGAGGTGCCACCTGAAAACCTGCCAACCCTGGTGTAGTCTCTGACCGGCTATAGGCAGCCAGCCACCACCAGACATGTTTCATGACCCCCTGAGTACAGAGCCCTGGCTCTCTGGGACCAGAAACCATGCACATCTTGGGCAGAGGTGTCATGCCTCCTCCCCCAGGATGGGCCAGTACTCAAAGAGGCGAGCTTCAGAGGCCTGCTGCCTTTGTAATGCGAATCACCAGCCTCTGCTGCTACCAGCAGAAAGCAGCCCCTGGTTTACACCCCCACTTAGGGTGGGAAAATCTGTGGGAAAACTTGAGAAGAATGGGAGGTGTGCCCATCTCTGCCAAGAGGCGAGATTAAACACATCTTTCAGTCCCCGCCAGCATGAAGATGGGTGAGGACCCTCAAATCAGGGCTTGGTCTATGCCCGCCTTCCCCCCACAGAAGGGTGGCATTGTGAGAAAGTGCCATCTTTCTTGCATGGTATGCCCCCACTTTTTGCTGAATTGCTGAATGTACTTTGACTGAGTGTGCCCTGGACTCCTGCCAATCAGGTGCGCAGGGCCTATGTTCCTTCCCTAAAACCCCAAATTGGCAAACCCTGGCCACATGTCAGCCCCTGGTAAATGGTACCCTAGGTACCCACGTCATTGTGACCAAGGAAGGCCTCTAAGGGCTGCAGCACTTATTGTGCCCCCCTTAGAGGCCCTGTACCCTAACACAACCACACTGCCCTCGCAGGCTGAGTGTCTGGGTACAAGGCAAAACAAAGAATCGACATGGCACACATCCCTGTGTGCCATGCCCACAATCTACACTGCCCTGGCATACATCAGCCACCCCTCTAGCTGTGTGCCCTATGCCAGTGGTGTGGGCACAGGAGCATGAGCCCTGTGCCCCTACAGTACCCAGGTCCGTTCCTGGGCACTAGAAGTGCAGTGTTGCCATTTAAGAGTATATGGTGCTGAGAGCTCGTCAAACACAAACTCCACAGCACCATAATGGCAACACTGATGCCAGTGTGGGATTTAATGTACAAAGCACTACTTAGAGATGCCCCCTTAAAACTAACCTAAAATCCACGTCTGGCCTGGGAGGCTGCCTAGGCTGCCCCACAGCAGACATGTTGGTGGACCCCTGGGTGGAGAGCCCCCGCTCTGCTGGGCCTGCAACAATGCACATCCTGGGCGAGGTGCTAGGTCTCCTCCCCCAGGATGGGCAGGGGGAAGCTTCAAAGGCATGCCGCCTCTGTGAGCTTCTTCAGGCCACTTGCTGTCCCCAACAAACTGGCCCCCACCGGTTCTGACCCCCACTCTGGTGGGAAGACTGGCCGGAAACCCCAAGTAAGGACAGTGGATGTGCCAGCCTGCCAACCCCACCCCTCAGGTGGGAGAGGCGAGGTGAAGCACATCTCCGGGCGCTCCCCATCTTGAAGATGGGAGGCCCTGCCCAATCAGGACTAGGCTACTGCCCCCCTCCCACCGGAGAGTGGCAGGATAGGGGGTGTCCCCACCCCAGGGCAGGGACCCGTTGGTCCCTGCCCTTTACCTACCTGTAACGCCCCTAAATCTAGTATTTAGAGGCACCCTGAACCTTCCTTCTACAGATTCCGAAAAAGCAAAGAGCAAGAAGAAAGAAGACCTGCCGTGCAGCTGCTAAGAAGAGGAAGACACCAACTGCTTTGGACCCAGCCCTACCGGCCTGTCGACCCTCGAACCTGCTCCTGCTAAATCCCGGCACCTCTTGTGGCCAGCAACCTCACAAACCCCGGAGGACCTGGCTACCTTGTGACTCTGAGCATCCGGGACTCCCATGAGCAGTGGCTCTGCTCAAAGCAAGTTTCTAACCCCTGGCACCAGCCTGGAACCGCGAACCCTGCACACTCTGCACCCGCCAAGCCTGGCCTGTGCCGGAGTGGACAAAGATCCCGAGGACGCCCCCCACCCCGGCGACTGTGACCCCGAATCCAGCACCCAAGGACTCACCTAGACGCTCCTGACGGCGCCTGCAGCCTTAGAACCAGGGACCCCCCCCCCCCCAACCGCAATCAACAGAGGGTAAGATGTCCCGACACCAAAAGGCACCCCTGCACCCGGCGCCCTGCGGCCCCCTGTGCCCGACCCCTGGGTACCTACCTATCTTCCAACTACCAAACTTACCTCTCGAAGTGGTGGTGGCACCTGAAGAATCTTCGTCCCCGAGCTTGCAGCCTTTGTTCAACCTGGAGCTTTCCCATTGAAATCCATTGAATTCCCAAAGGCTCAAAAGCACCCTGCACCCAGCCGCCTGAGTGGCCCTGGCAGTGTAACCTCTACTCCTACCTACTTCCCCATTTGCCCTGAGCAAGTGACCAGGAGCCCAGCTCCCACAGCCGCGTGGCCTGCTAGTTAGCAGCCACCAACCAAGGCCCCCCTGCCTCCTATAGGATAACATTGGGCCTAACTCACTCTGCACCCGGCCGCCCCAGTGCCGCTGAAGGTGTAACAACTGTACCAACCTGACCCTGGGAGACACCAGAGTCTGTGCCCAGAACCTTGACTCTGCCAGTCGAGTACTTACCCAAAAGCCGATAACCCAATTTTCTTCCATAGGGTAACATTGACTGGTTTCTTCTGAAATTTCTTCTAAGTGTGGAGTGTCTAAAACTTAAAATATTCACCTAAAATCATCCGAGTAACAAACGGAAATACTCACCTGCTATTAGGAGAGATCCCAGTGCTGAATCTTGGTGCCCAGCACTGACCCTCAAAAGTACTCACAACCGTACTTACCACTGACCCAATTTTCTTCCATAGGAAATCATTGACTGTTTTTCTGTGAAATTTCTTCTAAGTGTTGATTTTTGTAAACTACAAATATTCTTTAAAAATTGTACAAACTGTGAAAACGTGATTACTTACCTGTTTTAGATAGAGGTCCCAGTACTGAGCCTAGGAGCCCAGCCCTGGATTACAAAAGTAACGAGAACATACTTTACCTGTAACTTGAATTTTCTCCCATAGGGAATCATTGACTGTTTTTCTATGAAGTTTCTTCGAAGTCTCAACTTTTAAAATAGCTAAATATTGCCTAAAAATCACCACAGTAACTAAAACGAATTTACTCACTTGTTTCCAAGACCTGTCCCAGGACTGAATCAAGGATCCAGTCCTGGAATTAGAAAAGTAATCCTGAAAGTAATCTATTGCAAATAACTTAAAATTCACATTGAGCTCAATGTATTATTGTGTTTGAAATTGTGTTGCTTATTGCAACAACCTGTTACTATTACCTGCAAAAGTCAATTGCATATTGCAAAAGTATTTAACTAAAGCCTCTCATTCTAAGAAAGTATATTTTGATACCTATTGTTGGTTCTAAAATAAAACGACCATATATATTTTTTTATACACACCATTGGCCTAGAGTTCAGTTCTTGATGGGTGTGAGCCCATTTGCTGACTGAGTGTGTACAACAAATGCTTTACACTGTCCTCTGATACTGCCTTACTGCTCAACCAAACTACCACCTTATAGAGTAAGATTATATCCAACTTTAACCACAGCCAAACCTCTGGGGACTGTGGGCTCTGTACACACTGTACCTATTTGGGAACAGTATATACAGAGCCACTTTCTCACAGGCATAATAGACGGTGTAGTCACCCCAGGTAAGGTGCCCATTGGCCCTACCTGGTACTCCCCTAAAACACCCCTGAATCTAGTATTTAGGTGGCTCCCCCCAGACCTAGAAACTAGGTCTGCGACGACCTAAGAAGACTGAAGACAACGACTTCCTTGGCCCAGCCCTACCAGCCTTTCACCAGCTTCCGCGAACCGGCGACCTGTTTTGCATCCAGTGACCTCGGAAACGCTGGGAGGACTGCTGCTTTTGAAAAATACTCCAATCTCCTGTGGAGAGTGGACCTGTTCAGAAGAAAACTACTCCAATAACTCCGGATCCAGGAGGATCCGCACCTCTTGCCTACGTTTCACGCAACGCCCACAGTCTGAGTGGCTCACCTGCGCAGTGAAGTCTCCCCTGCGATTCTGACCTCGTGTCCAGTGTTGGCTGACCGCTACTGACCTCTACGACGGCGCCTGCAGTGTGAATCGAGAGGCTCCCCCTGACCGTCTCCCGAAAGAAGACTCAGAGGTTGAAAGGCACCCCTGCACCTGAAGCCCCTGGTCCTTGGTGAGCTGAGCCAATGATGCTCCTACGACCCCCTACATCTTTACTTACCTCTGCTGTCGCTGGTTTTCCTCCTGCAACCTCCAGTGCTACGCTTGCAGCCTCTTTGCCAAAAGAAGAATTCATATTGTAAACATTGGATGCCCGATGTCAAAATTGCACTCTGCACCCGGCCTCCCCTGCGCCACTAGTGGTGTATGTTTGGGGGCTGCTTTGTGCAATGGTTAACCGAACAGCTAAAGCTTTGCCCCTGCAACTGATCTACTTACCTACAAGCAGCGTGGCTTTAGGCACCCTTGTCTCCATTGGAAAGCTTTGAGTCGAACTCTGATTATGACTTCTGCACCCGGCCACCCCTGTGCCGTTGGTGGTGCAGTTTTGGGTCTCAGCTGACCCCTCACCCTTGCTGACTTTTGGCTCAGAAGACTGGAATTGACAGTGCAGTACTTGCCTGTTTAACCGTAATATTGTTTTCCCCAGAGGATAACATTAGACTATGTTAAAAAATTTCAGTGTTGATTTTTCAAAGGTAAAAGTATTTTAAATTAAAAACACACTTACCTTATTACGAAGATCTTAGTCTTAACATGAAATGCAAACAAAGTATAATTTTCTAAAATTGCTCTGGATTTACTCCTTGAATCGTGTGTCCATTATTGATCATTGTTGTGCAATACATGTCTTACACTCCTCTTTGTTAGGCCTAAGGCTGCTCGCCTACACTACCACTCATAGAGCACTTTGGGTTTTACATTGAGCCCTGTACACTTTTGGGGAACCCCTGGACTCTGTGCACGGTACTACCACCTAGTGGCAATAACATATACAGAGCCAACTTCCTTCAGCACCCTTTTTAGGTCAAGCATTTGAGACCTCTTGTATATACTTATTATATACTTATATGTGTATGTACTTTGTGGGCTCTGGAGGTCAGCCCTAGGACTTGTCTGCTTCCGCTTACGGACTTTGTTTTCTGTTCATCTGCCTCTATTCAACTGTCTTGCTAGAAAACGACCAGCATAGGTCTGTAAAATACCAGAATCACTTTAGCATTATCTAAATTCCAGCCCATACAAATTGTCTTCCACAAGCACCCGTATACCATAATCTTTTTTTTCAAATCTTGTATTTTCAGTGATATGACCACCGAAGGCCCTGATTTAATATTAAAAACAGAGCTTTGGACTATACCATTTCCCGCTAAAAGGCAATATTTCTCTCCATGTGTTCCCATACCCAGCATGTCGCACAGTTTGGTGCTTACTTTCCCTCCAGGTTAAAGAACAGTAGATGTTTCAGCACCCAGGCTAATGAGCTGCATAGCTAAATACATAAAAGGTCCCAAAGGCGAAACCGATTGCATTGCAAATGCTTGTTATTTTATCGGACTACCTAAAGAAACATCTCCCAACTCACTGTTTAGTACTGTAAAGTGTCAAAGCTTTTAATTATTTTTTAATTTTCGGTGTTCGTCTTTGCCTCATTCCATAAAGAACATCAATGAAAAAATTTAAATTTCTAGTCCAGATATTTTATCTCAGAGAGGCATTTGGAACCAGAATGTATGATTCCCTTACTGATCCAAAATTAAATAAATATTGTGAGTTCAGAAAGTGACCAGTTCTGAAGGAAGATTTTAAATTGTGCCGCTTCTTATGATTTGTAATGATTTCAGTTCTGTAACTTAATAGGCTTATTGGGCTATCCCTATAGTTTTTGTCTGCAAGTTTTTGTTCCTGCTGCAATATTTTCTTTTGTTATGATGCTACTCTCTCATATGAATTATCATTGTCCCTCCATCCTCAACCTTTTCTGTTCTCTTCATTTTCTCTATGCACTCTGCTCCCCTTCTGATATCCATTCATAATCTCTTTGCTTTTTCCTGCACTGCTCCAGATGCCTTTGGAAATCACACGCAGCTTTGTGCAGAACAGCGATGGCACCTACGAGCTCTTCAAATGCCCAAAGGTAGAGGTGGAGAGCATCGCTGAAAGCTATGGCCGGGCAGACAAGCAGCCCATCCGGCCCCTGGAGCTTAAAACCTTCCTTAAAGTGGGTATGTTCTATCACTGCTATGATTCTGAATTCTGCTTGGTGCCTACAAGAACTGCCTGATTCCTTCTACTGCACCTTTTCATCAATTGTGCTGGTACTATTAAACTTTCACCCCACTCATCCCCTCTTTCTCACTTTTCTTGCTTTCTCATTTCACACTTCAGTACCCGTGTGACTTATCCTTTTCTTTGTTTCTTTTTGCACGCACCTGTTTTTCCCTTTTACACGCTTTCTTTAACACCACCTAGCTGACCTCTTCGTCCTTCCCTCTGATCTGACACTTCTTGTATTTACTTTACTTTTCGTTCTAAATTCTTTTATATCTTTCTGCCACGTTTTCACTTGTCCCACTCATTCTGCATCATTGCTGTACCTTATTTTTTTCTCTCTTCTGTAGGTTTTCTCACTCCATCTTGCAGTAGCAAGAGGTTGCTTCACGGTTTACTCAATGTGAGCCTCACTACTTCTCACAAGTAGCAGCACTGGCCCAATTCCTCCTCAAAGGATGCTTTCTTCTTGCCTCCCTTGTGCCTTTATTTTTTTTATAATATCTGCTGCCCATTTTCATTAAATCTCTCCTATTCGAGCTTTAGGACCACAGAATAAGATTGCCAAGCACCTCTCAAAGCCTTTTCTTTAACCGCCAGAACCTCTAAGCATCAGCAGCAAACATCAGTTGCTAGCTAAATCAAGGGGTTCTGGAGACATCATAAATCATGAGTCCAAAGGCCAAGTGGTTTGTAAATGTCACCAGAACACCGAGATAACCAAATAGGGCCATATTACACATGATGCCTTGTTAGACCTGCCTTCCTTGGTGTGGATTGGCTCAAACATTTTGCCTTCAGTTCATTTTGTTTTGCTAGATTTATATTGGTTGATTTTAGTACTCTGTGCACTTAAGCACTGCTTACCAGTGCTAACGTGCTTGTGCTTTCTCTCTCAAACATGGTACAATTGACTTACACCTACTAGGCACATTTAATTTACTTTCGAGTCCCTAGAAAATGGTACTACATGTACCCAGGGCCTGTAAATTAAATTATATTAGCTGGCCTGCAGCCCTCCTTGTGCTACCCACTAAAGTAGCCTTTTAAAATTTGTCTCGGGCCTGTCCAGTGGCGTAGCTAGCACTATCGCAGCCCGTGGCGGTCCGAGTGTTTTCCGCCCCGCTGCGGCCGGATTAAAGAGCAGGGTGGGGTGCTGGCGAGATTTTGACCATTTGCCGCTCTTCGGCGGCTGATTGAGGAGCGGGGTGGGGGCGATTGCTGCCAGAGACGGCAGGTATGAGCGGGGGGAGGCTGCTGCCCCCAAAACTTGTGCTGGCTGGGGCGGACCACACCCCGCGCCACTCCTTGCTACGCCACTGAGCCTCTCAGTGTTTTGCCGGCCTTAAACCTTCTTTTTTTATTACATATAAATTACCCCCAAGGTGGTCTGGAAAGGCTCACAGGGCAATGTGCTTTGTACTAAAAAAGTTGGATTTGTGTACTTGTTTTTTCACTTTTGTAAGGCCTATCCCTCCCACTAACACTGGGTTACCTTAGTACATTTGATAAGTAATAACATTGGATTGGGTGCAGATGGCGATATTCAGTTTACACTCAAATTGTAATTTAAAATCCTCTTTAATTGTAAAGTCAGATGTTTAGTCACAAGTATGAAAACACCACTTTTAGAAAGTTGGCATGTTCTTGTCATAACTATTTGTGCCTTCTGCCAGTGTCCTGGGTCACATTACTGTAAATGGCTCTGCTTTTCAGGTTTGCTCCCAGACAGTAACACAAAGGGGGATTCGTTTTGTACAGGATGGGCCATCCTGGCAGGATGTCTGGAGGGGGCTGTGCCCAGCCCCTCCTAATTTTAAAGGGCTTTGCCTACTACACACAAAAAAGAATCTGATACCCTTTTGTCACCCTAGACAGTTTAGTTAACAGGGGAAGGGAAGAACTTTCCAGAACCAGATGTAGAGGTTGAACAGGGAGGCTCTCCTCACGCAAAAGTGTTGGCACCTAGTATAAATGTTGTACCTCCAGAGGCTCTTATCAGAACACTAGTGAACTCTTGGACCTTATTGAAAAAGGACTGCCCTGCTGCATGAGGACTGTCTTGCTGTCTGAGAAGGAAGAACAAACCTTCTTGCCTTCATCCCATGCTCACCTGAGTAACTCAAAGTGTCATTTGGCTAACTTCTTGTTTGAGCAACTGGGACATAAGCTCCAGAGTCCTCCCTGCATCTGACCTGCTGCACCTGGACCTGCCTGAACCCTGCTGGAGTTCCTGATCCCCCAAGAGTTGCCTCCCTAACCCTTCTGGTCATGGCCCCTTGGCTGGCATAAGTATGAGCTCTTTCCAGGAAGAAAAAGGTAAATTCCTGAAGTTTGGGGTCTTATGACCACAAATGTGCCTCTTCTCGCCTAGACCATGTGGGGGAAGTGCCACTTTTTGCATTGTTGCCTCCCACTTTTTGCCTGACACATGATGAAATTTGACTTGGTGTTCTCTGGGTCCCTGCCAATCAGGTTCCCAGGGCCTGTGTTCTTTTCCATAGCTGTACCTTTGTACCTGAAATTGGCACCTCTCTGGCCATAGGCAAGCCCCTTGTAAAAGGTACCATGGGTACCAAGGGCACTGTGACCAGGGAAGGCCTCTTAAGGGCCGCAACACATAGTTTCACCCTTAGAGGCCCTGTACCTTAACACCTATACACTGCCATTGCAGGCTGCGTGTTTTGGTGCAGGGAAAAGTGAAGAGTCGACATTGCACACTTCCCTGTGTTCCATGCCTGCAACCTGCGGTCTGGGGACTAGGTAAGTCACCCTCTAGTAGGTTGCACTAGCCCTCAGGTGAGGGTACAGTGGCATGGACCCTGTACCCTTACAGTGTCCAAGTCCATTCTTGGACATTGAAAGTGTAGTAAAGCTTTTGAGTATATGGTCTGGTAATTGGTCGTTACGAACTCCACAGTTCCGTAATGACTTTACTAAAAGCTGGGAACTTTGGTAGCATACTTCTCAGCACATTAAACTCACACTGTCCAGTGTGGAATTTAATGTACAATGCATACAGAGGGCATCTTAGAGATGCCTCCTGAAAAATCACTAGCCCTGGTGGGGTTCCTGAATGGTTGCCTGCTATTTGCCTCAACCAGACAGGTTTCTAGACCCCTGGGTAAAGAGCCTCTGCTCTGGGTCTATAAACAAAGCTCATCTTGGGCAGAGATGTCATGCCTCCTCCACCAGGATGGGCTGGGTCCACGAGAGGGGAAGCTTCAAAGGGCTGCCACTTTTGTAAGTTGCACCTGCCTTTTGCTGCCCCAGCAATTGGCTCCCACCAGTTCTGATCCCCACTTTGGGTGGGAGAATCAGAGGAAAAACCAAGCTAGGAGGAGAGGTGTGCCCACCTTTGCAGGCAAGGTGAAGTACACATCTCAGTCCCCTCCATCTTGGAGATGAGGGGACCCAACCAATTAGGAAGAGGCTCATGTACCCACCCCAAGGAAGGGACTCATTAGTCCCGACCTGCACACCCCTTTTAAGACCCCTAAATTCGGTATTTAGGGGCGACCCTGAACCTTGCCTCCTCAGATTCGAGGAAGAAAGAAGGACTGAAGAGCCATGCTGAAGAAGACACCTACTGCTTTGGCTCACGCCCTACTGGCCTGTCCTTACTTCAACCTTCTTACAGCGAGAACCTCGGTGTGTCCAGCAGCCCCCCAGAGCCCGGAGGACATGCCCTGCACTCATCTAACAGACTTAGTCTCCCATGAGCACCGGATTTGCTCAAGACTCGCCCACAGAATCCGCATCCAGGCGACTCCACGATTTTGCACCACTCTGCGCCCGACACCCACGGCCCGAGTGGCCCATCACCACGAGAAGGTCTGCCCAACTATCCTGAGCTGGCTTCTGGTGATCCCTGACCTCCCTGAAGCTTCAAGACGAAGCCTGCAGCCTCAAGCTGAAGGGTCCCCCCGGCCATTGCTGGTAAGACCCGGCACCAAAAGACACCCGTGAACCCAACGCCCCACGGCCTTGGGTGTCACAACCAATGGTGTCCAGGTATCCCCCAAGAACCCAACTTATCTCCCCAGCCAGTGGTGCTTTCAGGAAGTCTCCCTGCCCAAGCCTGCAGCCTCTTTGCCGAACCGAAGGTCTCCATTGAAATCCACAGGGTACCGACGTCTCCTTGGCACACTGTACCCGGCCGTCCTTGGGCCCCTAGTGGTGCAACTCCTGTGCTGATTTTTGGCCCCTGCAGTGCTGAACTTAACCCCAGTAGCTTCGCTCCCACACCCAAGTGTCTTGCTCGTAAGTGGCACCTGACTGAAGGCCCCCTTACCCCCATTGGCTAACGTTGGGCCCCTACACCCAGCCACCCCAGTGCTGCTTGTGGTGCAATTTGAGTGCCTACCTAGACCTTTGGATAGCCTGGTCCTAACCCCCAAACTCCCACTTGTAAGTTGTTTACTTACCTCAGAACCGTTAATCTTTTTCTCACACAGGAACCAATGTTATGAGTTTTGTTCCTAAAAATGTTCTGTCGAGTTGTACTATTGTATGAAAGAAAGAGTAACTAAACTGCAAAGCTTCAAAAGTCTTACTTACCTTATTGTGATATCCCCGGTATGCTATCTAGGCATACCACCTCGAGTAATCCATGTAATCTAAAAGTATATCAAAAGTAATTACTATGTTATTTAAACTGTTTTTGAGCCCAATATAAACCTGTAACAGTTGCAAATTCAACCACAACTGCATTTCCTTGTAAAGTCTTGCATTTGAGAGTATATTTCACTTACCTGTGTCAAGTCCTGCTTGGGTCTAAAAATAAAACGGAAGTATACCTTTTTTATCCTTACCTAATTGGTCTGGATTCTTGTGTGTGCCATTAGTCTTGATCGAGTGAATACACTAAATGCTTAACACATCCACTGCATAAGCCTAACTGCTCGCCCACACTACCACAAAGAGCTGTTAGTACTTACCTAATTTAGCCTCTGCTATATCTCTGGGGACTCCCTGGGATCTGTGTACACAATACCTTACTTTGGTATACTATACACAGAGCCAGCTTCCTACAGACTGCTGCCCATGATGACCATCAACACGAAGCTCCAGTGAAGATCTGCTGTTAGCTCTACATGACCACCAGTGTGAGATCTCCACTTCAGGCTACAGCAATGACAGCCATGGCAGAGCTTTAACATGGTCAGGGCTACTGAGATTAAGCGCAAAAACAACAATTGATGGACAGAATGCAGAACAATGTCATACATTCACCCCAGTACAGAGATCTGGGCCTAAATCCATCGTTTTTTTGCTCACCATGCCATTCCACTTTGAGCCCAGCCTTATGCAAATCAGTCTTTGAAACCAGTCCCAGGATGCTTGTTTCCGGTCCAGGGAGGACCTGGCATGGCAGTTCGGTCTGGACTGTTTCCATGGGGCACAGGATCAAGACTGATTTGCATATGGCTGGGTCCAAACTGGGGTGGCGTAGTGGGCAAAAGAACAATGGATTTAACCCAGATCTTTTGACTTGGGAGAATGTTTGCATTGTCAGCATTCCGTCCATCATTTGTTTGCTGTAACACTTTTCACTCTAAGTGGGATGGGTATGTCCAGACGTGGGTCCCTTGCTCACTGCGCCACTGGATTCAAGCTAGACTGGCTGAAGAAGTGTGACATACCCTGAAACCGGTCCCAGGATGCTTGTTTCCGGTCCAGGGAGGACCTGGCCTAGCAGTTCGGTCTGGACTGTTCCCATGGGGCACAGGGTTAAGACTGATTTGCATATGGCTGGGTCCAAACTGGGGTGGTGTAGTGGGCAAAAGAACAATGGATTTAACCCAGATCTTTTGACTGGGGGAGAATGTTTGCATTGTCAGTTTGCCGTCCATCATTTGTTTGCTGTAATACTGAGATTAAGCAGCACGAAGGACCCACTTATGCATCAAGGTTATCTAAATTATATTGAAAGCAAAGTATGTGACACGTTCTCTTGCAGTGTGTGTGTTCATATATACTGAATATAACACAACCCTCAGGCAGGGTAAATTCAACTTACTAATGTTACATTTCCAGCATATTTAATAAAAATCAGACTTTACTATTAGATTCGTTGTTTTAAAAATTGTAATTATTAAAAAAAAAAAAGTTTTTGAATTGTCTGTACCTGGTACAGGTGAAGCATTCTAGATTAAAGTGTATAATCTATACTTTGGCTTTACCTATATATGAGCTACAACCTAGCTAGCGACAATGTCGTTTTGGGCCTATCTAGTTTGATGCCAATTTCAACAAGTTTGGGCGCTGGAGTGCAGTGTCTTGGTGTTGAAGTTCAGGATTACCAGCAGTAATCCTGAACTACCAAAAACAATGTAAAACTGGGGACGAACCTTAAAGTGGTAACTGCACCACAGATATCCGCCCAGTTACTCCAGAGAATCTATTATTTACAACCCTCCACAAATTGAGGGGAAAAAAACTCCTTGTCCCATTTTTATTGTCAGTGATATTTTGGGCTTTATACATGCTCCTTGGACAAATGTCCTCTTCAGGGCTATAGATAATTTCCGAATTGCCTACTTACATTTTCGCTATTGATAGATAAAGGACACCTGGTTTTAAAATGATTTTGCTATATGATGTTGGTTGATTTTGTGTGGTATCACATCTGGTGCCATAACCACTTGTGACGTGGTTGTGTTCTGCCACAAAGAGTAGGATGTATTGATTGTTTTGTTTGAATAGATGGAAGTACTGACATCCTGCCAATCATCTTGTAGTACAGTAGGCATTGCCTTAAATTAAATGGACACCTTTTGCTTTTTCTACGAGTCATCAGTCCGTGTTAACCCCTTCCATGCTCATGATGGAACGATTCCGTCATGAGCATCGGTTGAGCTGTGCTCATGACGGAACCGTTCCGTCATGGCCCCGCCCGCGCTCGAACCCTTCAGCACCGCGGGGGAATCCGCGCAGCGCTGAAGGGGTTAAAGAATTCAGTTGTGCCCACCATTGTCCCACACTTTATTTTGACCACAAAGTACACCCTCCTTTGAGAAGTGTCAAGAGGGCTTCAATTGCAGATAACTTGTTAACGCTGTAAAGTGGCTGGTGTACGATAAGCCAGCACTATACAAAACAAAAAAATAAATTGGAGTGCAATCTAGCGAAGAATGTGTTGTGTGGTTTTGGTAAAGGTGTGATCTAGTGGGATGACGTGCAGTTTCTGCATGTTTTTGTGGGATGAGATGTAGTGTTGCTGAAAGTTGTGGTCTAGTGGTGAGGAACTAGTTTTAAGGGAGATATGTTTACCGTAGAGATTGTGGTTTTGACAGAGTGGTGTGTTTTTTTTGTTGTTTTTTTTTTTTTAACAGTTTTAGTAGTGCCAAGTTCCATGTTCTGACTGGCTTCGTATCCCTTTCCCCACTTGATTCAGTGTTTGAATTAAGAACTTATTCGTTTGGGATCTGTTATTCTCTATAATTGAGTTTGCTTGAAATCAGTCCTCAAAAGAGATTACATTTGCCTTTGTGCTGATAAACACATGTTCTATTAGTATATTATAATTTAATGAAATCCTATCATCCAAGTACTGATACATTATTTGTTATGAAATAGAAAGCAAGTAACAAGGACCCATTTTCCCATCTTAGGAGACGTGTTATTAGACTAGACAGTGTGTTTAACGAGAAAAGCAGGAGATTTCAGATTGGCGCAACAAACAAATATTGTATTTTTGATGGATGGTGGGAAGGTCATCACTTTGTCCAGCAAAGCACCTCCCTCAGCTACCATGGGACATTTCAATTGTAGAAGCAACAACTGTGTAAAAAAAAAAAAAGTCTGAGCTCTCTATGGGTTTTGGGGGGCATAAGTCCAGCTGAACCAACAGGGAAGCTCAGATATCACAATGCTTGGGCATGTAGGGACACCTTCGGTCCACTTCTCGGGCTGGGCTTGGGTGTAGTGGTGTTTTGAGGCATCAGGTTTTCACTCCGGTAGACATTCATGGTTGAGGGAGCCTGCACAAAAAATCTTCAGACGGTGACTGGGAGTCAAGTCCGGGCAAACCTAAGCTGGGGTTTCTCTCTGGAGGGTCTCATGACCTCGCTGGCTCCTTTGGGCGACTTCAACTCAGGCTGGGGGGCACTGGTGCAGTTGTAATTTCCGGTTTCTGATTTTTCGAGATCCAGAGTCCTTGCGGTTCTACAGGGTGCAGGGGAGCAGCTCTGCTACTCTACGGAAGATCCTGGTTGCTTCTTGAAGTGCTGGCAGTCCTCCCTGGCTTTTGGAGGCAGAGCAGCTGCAGGACAAGTCGTCTTTGGTGTAATTGTCTGGACAGCAGGGTTGGCCCCATGCCAGTTGCTGCTCCTCAGTTCTGGCTTTTCGCTGCTCTTCTATGTCCTCCTTCTTAGGTAGATATAATCTGCCTTCCTGGAGCCAGGGGCTCCCCTAAATACTAGATTTAGGGGCGTAAAGGAGAGTGAAGGGTGGTAGCCAGTGGGCTACATGTCCTTGTGGTCACTACACCCCCTATTTGACGATTTCCTGTGGGAAGTGTTCATAACCCTGTCCCAGAGTTCCACATTTTCCCATGGCCAACATGGTGGAATTTTCCTAAAGAGGTGCACATCAGGCAGCTTACCTTAGTGTGACTGACCTAGGAGTGCACCATGGTTCCCTGCATATCTAATTTCCCACATGCCCTGGTGCTAAATGGCCCAGGGCAGTGGGTTGGAATTTCCCCTGTCTGGGAAAGCCATGGTCGCATATGCAAGGCGACAGGGCCTTTGTAGCCTCCTGCCCGGATATGCTGATTACTTGGCCATCCTGCTTGAAGGAAATGATAACACCTCTGCAAGAACAGTCATTGTTTCTGCCCTCTGAGAGCGTAGGCTGTCACCTGCAGGGGTCAGAAACCTGTCTAGTGGCAGACTGGTTGACCCCAGTCGACCAGCACACTAGAGGCATGTAGGTTTTCAGGAGGCACCTCCTAAGGTGCCCTCTGGGTGCATGTATTAAAGCCACCACTGGAATCAGTGTGGGATCATTAGTTCAAGGTGTTTGATACAAAACACCATAGATTTCAGTTAAGCCATCATGTAGCTGGGGAACTTGTTTTTACCAGTGTCCTGCACATGTACTTAAAATGGCTTCCCTGTTGACTTGTGAAATCTAAGAATTGACTTAGACATCACAGGGGCATATCTGCTCATGCAGATATGTCCACACATATAGTATGGTGCATCCTGCCTTAGGACTACAAGCCTACTGTAGAGGTGGCTTACGTGTCTGCAGGCATGGCACACAGGGAGGTGTGCCATGTCGTGTTTTCTATTTTATCTGCACCAAGACAAGTTCTGCGATATCAGTTTGCATGGGTTAGGTGAGGGGACCCTTAGGGGTGCCATAATACATGCTACAGCCCTTAGGGACCCTCTTTAGTACCCACGCCCGAGGCACTCGAGATAACATTTAAAAGGGACTTATGGGGGTGCTAAAGGCATGGACACTTGGGGAAACAATTGTTCAGTTTTTAGAGCAAGAACTCTGGCATTAGGGATTTTGCATATCAGGAACCCAGTGCACGTCTGTCAAAATTGCATCAGGTACCAGGCAAAAAGTGGGGGTTACCATGTCAAAAAGCAGCACTTTCATACACAACTGTATTAAAACGGCAGAATATCTTTGGGGCCTGTGGGATATCGCACAGCGCAAACTGAGTAGCATCTTGAAGTGTAATATACCATGAGATAATATTAGCCAAGGTAATGGTTGTGATTTCACAGAACTCAGAAGAATGAAAGTTGGACTTGACTCTTCCTGGATTCAAACATGTGATGTTCGGTTTATACAAAAACGTTTGTAGGTAATTTCAGCAGATTGAGCTACTCTACACGTTTCAGTTTAGTGAGTAAGAGCTGTCTTATCTTGCTTATTTGGATAACAATTGACACCATAAGATTATCTGAAAGCACCGAGAAGTGCAGGGAGGCAGGTAATGTTAAAAATGCACAATAAAAAGAATGACCAAGAAGCTAGTCTTCATCAAAACACGGTCATAATTGACCAAACAAGGGTGTTGTCAGTCTTTTGCAGTTGGCCTGTGGGCAGGTGTGAAAGATGGGAGTAGTAGAGGTATTTCAGAGATGAGTGCAATGGGCACCAGGAGGGAAGATGTAAAATTCAGTTTGGGTTTGATGACTTGGGTGCCAGTGATAAGAATGTAATATGTTGAGTTATGCATGACAGAGCTCCTAGGTGTCAGGAGCCTGCTTTTTTACTCCTGTCCAATTCTTCTATAGGTTGCCCCTCAAACAGCCTCTACCTGATGGATCCATTTATCTGTTTGCCCACAGCTGAAAATGCATACAAATCTTGAGGGATTTAGTTGATGGTTGTACTGGGAGGGCTACTTTGTTCCCTGGATGCTCCGGCTTTTGTAATGAGAGAAGTTAAAGGAGTGTGTCCTCTTATAAGTGTCGTTTCTTTTTCTCTCTCTCTAAAGGTACCATGTCCCCAGACCAAAAAGAGCCAACGCCCTTCATCATTGAGTGGATCCCTGATATATTGCCAGACTCAAAGATCGGTGAACTGCGAATCAAGTTTGAGTATGGGCATCACCGGAACGGACAGTCAGCTGATTACCTGGAGCTCGTTCCCCCGCTTGAACAGTCCCTGGAACTTACACCATTAACCACCATAACATTTCCCTGAGGAACAAGAGCCAATTTGTCCATGCTTGAAACAGGCCGAGAGCTCATGCCTCTGAAGTTCATCACATTCTCAGGCTGTAGGCAAGAACAGGACCCCCATTGTTTGAACCTTCCCTGGAGGTCTCCTTCTAAACACCGTTATAATCATTGCTGGGGTCCACAGACTGCAGAACAAGTACCCTGTTCCTGGAACTGGAGTCGCACTGCAGGAACTAAACACCAAAGTTCCACCACGTCACCTCTAGAAGTCAACAGATGACAAGAACATGACCTGTTCTTGGGGCACGATCTCACAGCTTGGGCAAGCATGTAGCTCACGCTTCTTAGCTCCATTTTTGTCCATCTAATGGGTCCGGACTGTGTTCACTAGTGCAGGATTCTCAGTGTTTGAGCAGGCTTTGAGCTCATAGCTCTTGATGCCACAATGTACTCCTGCGTTGTTCTTGAAATTCACCCTAGAGCAGGATACTCACTGCTTTGCTAGACCCATAGCTTACACCAATAGACATCAATGTTCCCTGAAGGACTTTTGGCATACTAGAATCCTTAGTTCATGGAATGACCCTGAGCGCTCGCCTCCAATGACTAATATGCTCTCCTCAATATTCATCTATAGCTGGATTGTGGTGCTACATCAAAATCTGAATGGGCTTCTGAAACCATCTCACTTTCTCTTCATGTGTAGCAGTCGTCAAGTAAAGACTGTTCATGCAGCAAACATTTATGCAGATTGGAAGAAGAAGAGGTCTCTGATTAGGATTTCATTGTCCTTTCATGTGAATAGTATGTCACTGCAAGGGCAGCATTAAAGTTGCATCAGAGTGGGATGAACTGAGAGGAGGAATAATTTTGCCTTTCTTGTAGATACCTGCTGTGGAGTATGCAAATGTATGGAAATATAAAAAGTACTTTTAGTCTCCTCCGAGATATGTGACATATTTACATATGTGTATTATAAAGCATCTGGAGGGAGTCTGGGACTACGTGAAAGCTGCAGGTCCTCCTACTCCTGACTAACTCTGCTCTGGGGCATAATAAATTCAACTGATTTGATGGAGCAAGTGAAATGGGCCTGTGTGGAGAGGGTGATGGTGTGAGCTCTGATCCATCCCCAACTTACTTTCCTTTTTCCTTCCCTTTCTACTCTGTTGCATCACCATCGCCCCAACGCATTTCGACTAAGCTAACACCAAAACCCCTTCCTGGCACCATTGTTTTTGTTCTCAGACGAGAACACACCAAAGAAATAGGGATGGAGAATGGGAAGTCCTCATCAGTTAGATTGAGTCATCAGACTGAGGTATTGAGTCTGGTGTCTGTAATATACCATTTATGCATCACCCACCTCAAAGCTCACTGAATAACCGTTCCTTATAAAGTACTCTTACCAAGAATTGTGTTCAATTTGGCACACACAGCACAGCTGTGGCCATTTTCTCTGAATACCTTTTGTCCTGACTGTTTACAGCCATTATCTAACTTTTTGGGTACAATGGTAGATTGTAGATAGCACCAAATCTTCACTTGACAAAAGAAAATGTGATTGGGAGGTGGCACTATGTTAAATATAGTAGTATGACTTGCATTTTGTTATTGGTATGTCCAAGCATTACCAATTACTAGTAACTAATTTAATAACCACTCACTGAAAGACCATCTAAAATTGTATTACTAAGTACTGAATAAGAAGAAAATGGGACATCTTAACCAGCTGATTGCTTGAAGTATGTTTATAGTACCAGAATCTGACCAAATGGTGCAACTGTGTTGTATGTTTTCTACCCATGGGCCTCTTAGCCTTACTGCTGGGATGACTGATATCATTATGTGGTACCAGTCAGGGCACGAGCATTCTATCAAAAAGAGGCCCAATTATGTATACACGCCCACAGTGATTCACCGCCTGCTTCACATCAGTTCATCATGTTCACTAGCTGTTTTTGCATTGCCTAGAACTTTCTCCTCTTGGTTTGCATCCCTGCACTGGGAAGAAATACACAGGTAGATGACAGACAAATTCCTTGTTTCCAAGATACCACTTTTTTCAATGGAAGTTCATAGTGGGTGACTACAATCGTGGCCCCCACCACCACTGTCTGCCCAGTGTACAGGGGGCTTATTCATGTGGCTCACTTCAGTTTTGTCAGGGAAAACAAGTTCTGAGGAAAGAAGGTTTGCAGCGACTTTGTCACTCATGTATCAGTTTACACCATTGACATTCAACATCTTAAACTAGGTCGACCCATCTATACCCACTGTTACCTGCATTGGCGAAAATGGGCTTTTTTTTTTTTTTGCACCAGAAACACTCCTTGCCAGTGGCTTGGTAATGTTTGCTACTGAGCATTTGATTTATAATGACATTTAATCCCCGTTACCCAACTCACAGGTTTTTTGTGCTACCTTTCCCCTTCTGTTTTTCTTCCTTCCTTGTTTTTTTTTTTATCACGTAACACTTGAAGAAAATAAATTATATACATTTTTGATTTGAGCTCAGTCCTAACGATCAGTACATAAATCATATTGCCATTTCTCGTTTTTAACACAGTAACACACATTTCAGATCCAGTACCGCAACCTGTTAGCCTATACAGCCCACTTGATGGTCTCTTAGAGCACATGGGTGTCAAGTACGGTCCAACCTCTCACCATCTGCACCTCTCTATAGTTGATTGCCCATTCCTTTGTCTGTACAACCTCTATCATCTATCTTGTAGAAGTCCACTCACTTCCCCCAGTGTTTGTGGAAATTACAGGAGCATCCCCTGATTTTGTCACTGTTTCAGCTCCCATTTATAAGTGTTTGCCAGCTTGCAATTCCTGTTTCGTGTGTACATTCAGGGTACCCTATTTCTATGTGAGGCCCAGTTTGCTACTTTCAACTCCAGCATGCCAAACATGCGTTTGGATCTTGGGAGAGCCAAGCCATTTGGGGTCCCTAGCTTTCCTGTTTTTTATTTCAGCCCCATATTGTGTGTAGGGTGGGTGCTGTCTATTCCACATTTCAGACACTAAGGTGAGGGAGCAAGATCATTTTGTGGCGCTAGATGGTGTGCTCAGTGGGGCATTTTTCAGGATCTCGGACACGTAGAGCTTCTCAGCTTTGTAAGCATGTCTTTATTTTGTGTACATATACATCTTGCTTTGAGTCAATTAGTATTTGCTCTGCAGCGTAAAAAATGGTTTTGCAGCGTGAATTCTCTTCTGGATTTACATGCTGTGCATTATTCCGCCATCTACTGGTTGGGTCCGGAATAGTCTTTTTTTGGGGGGTGTTGTTGACTACCATTTGGTGCTATGGCCATCCTTTGTGTGACCTCAGACGGCACCCTGGAAGCTCCTGTGCGTGGTAGCCATCTTCAGATTCTTTTTTTCGAGGTTGGGTCTGGAAGCAAAGGGAGAGGCTCCGAAGATTTGGATGAAATCCCCAAAAGAATCAATGTATTTGACTAAAAATGCAATCGATAATTTACTACAAAGACACCGAAGAAAAGTAAGGACCTCCTGATACCACCTTTTCCGTCAAGAAACAACGCACATGGATCAACATAGGCGAGGTAGGGCCCATGGAAAATACCTCTTACAACTTCTGCCCAAAGTGCCACCACAAATTTGGTTTACAGCATACAAAGGTTACAAAGGACACTGAGAAGACAGACCAGTGAAGAAAACCTCTACCGTCCGAACCCAAGGGCCACGGAAAGAAGGCACAAAAGGCTGCCCAGCTATCGGAGAAAACGAATATCGAGGGTCAGCAGCGATCAAAAGAATCCCACGAATCCCACCTCAGGGATACCGATAAGGGAAGATCGTCAAACGACTAAGGCAAACTCAGAATGAGAGGCCATGAAGGGAAAGACATCACCTTTAGAGCCAGAAATCACCACACCCACGAAGAGGATCTCCCTGGCCTCAGACGCCGAGAGGGCCCTCGAGGTGCAGAAAAAGACACCTAGAAGCGGAAATGTCGGTAATCCTTAAAAGAAAGGAGTTCGACAAAGGGCTGAAGGAATTCTAAATTCTTGTAAAGCCAGCCGTCGACGACAATCGGCGAAGAGAAGGAAGAGATCCTCGATTCACCGGCAACACCCGATCCGCGCAAAGACTACGTCGAAGAACAACTCGATGCTACAGAGGAGGAACAAGTGGAGGGAAATTTTGTGGAAGAATGGAACGACCTCAACACAGTGCAGAAAAAGGTCTGCTGCTATCCCTCGAAGGCCTCCCCACCGGACGACATATCCTTCTACGACAGTCTCAGCAAGAGAGCAGCTGATACCTTTGGGGTCCCCTTAGAGGAAAAAGGAGACTCCTGCTTCCTTCTAGCGACTTTGGCACCATCCACCAAGGGGACACAATACCTGCCAATGGTACCATGCACCCTGGACCAGGGAAAAGAGGCCTTCAAAGAACCAGCCACAGCTAAAGGGGTAACACAGAGGGTGGAGAAGAAATATGAACACTCAACAAAAGACCCTAAATACATTCAGGGTAACACAGTGCCAGACTCAATCATTGTCACCATAGCAAGAAAGAGGGGAAACACTCACTCCTCCACTGGTCCATCTACAGAGCGAGAAAGCAAGAGAAAGAAGCAGCAACAAAATGGCGCATTGCAAATTCCAATGCTCTTCTTAACAGGTATGGCCACCTACAATGAGGAACTGATGAGCAAGCTCCCAGAGGAGGATAGGAAGAGAGCAAAATCCATCATACAAGAGGGTAAGAACATAGCAAATACCTGCCTGAAATCAGCCCTAGACGCAGCCGATACTGCCAGCAGACAAATGTGCGCAGGCTCAACCTTGCGAAGGCATGCCTGGCTACGAATATCAGGCTTCAAGCAAGAGGTACAAAACTCAATTATTAACAGACCTTTCACAGGAGATGCCCTCTTTGGAAAGGAAGCAGATGAGTCACTGCAACAAATAAAGATAATGAAACGGCTAGATCTATGGAAGCCCTATAACAGAGAGGCACCTTCAAAAGAGGTAGTTTTAACACCAGAGGAGCCACATGAAGGGGAGTCTTCTTAACAGGCCAACAACAAAATCAAGGCGTCTGACAGCAGTCAAACCAGCAGTCTGTATACCAAGCCTGGCAACAGCCAAAGCAGCCCTTTCAAGGCCGAGTGCAGCCCTCGAGAGGTGGAGTAACAAATTCAAAGTGACTAGCCCACAACAAAGGACCCACACACAGCACCAGTGGGAGGCAGGATAGCACTCCATCTACAACAATGGGACAATCACACCACAGACAGTTGCATTTTAAATTTGGTGCGCCACGGATATTGTAAAGAACTAACAAATCCCCAACAAACCCACCAAAGAAAAAAGAGTTCCAAAAATCAGAACTCCTACAATTAAGACTAGAAATAAAGGAGCTCCTGCAAAAACAAGCAATAGAAAAGGTACCAAAAACAGAACACAACAAAGGAAACTACTTGCCTCAATTCCTAGTCCCGAAACAAGATCTCATACAAAGACCAATCTTAGACCTCAGATTTATAAACCGGTTCATTTACGTGCAGCATTTCAAAATGTCGACACTTCAGGAAATAATCCCACAGCTGCAAAAGGGAGACTTCATGGTAACAATAGATGTAAAGGACGCCTATCTGCACATCCCCATGAACCAAGCCCACAAGAAAAAATACCTCCGGTTCTTCCACGAGAACATTCACTACCAATTCAAAGTCCTCCCCTTCGGGTTAAAATCGGCACCAAGATTCCTCACCAAATGCCTAGCACCAGTTGCAGCAGTCCTAAGAAGGAAGGGGATCCATGTCTACCCCTAGACTACTGACTAATAAAGGCAAATTCAAGGCAAACATGTTATGCATGTGTCCATCAAGTAATCAACACGCTTCAAAAGTTGGGTTTTTCAATAAACCACAAAAAATCATCTACAAAACCAGAACAAGAAAAAACATTCTTGGGGGCAAGATTAAACTCCAAGGTTGCGCGGGCATACCCAACCCAAAGGAGAATACAAGCTATCAAACTAACTTGCCTATACCAGAGAGGGCAGTCTCCGACAGTGAGGATTGTCATGAAACTCATGAGCATGGTGGCATCATGCATTCTCCCCCCCCCCCCCATCATTCATGCACGCCTTCACATGCGCCCTCTTCAGGAGTGACTTTGCTGCAGCTGGTCACAAGCCAAAGGGAGTTGAGAAGATCTAGTGGTTGTAACACAAAAGGTACAGACTGAGATACAATGGTGGGTATGCAAGAATATAACACTAGGCAGATCTTTCAAAACACCAACTCCCTCAGTGACCATCACAACAGAGCGTCTCACAAGGGTTGTGGAGCCACATAGTAAAGAAAACCGTCTTAATTTAATTGAACAACACCACAACTGTTTTACCTCAACAAACAGGAGTAATTATTACATTCACCCTAAGCAAACTAGCACAGGAGATTTGGAACTTGGTCATTCAAGGAAAATCAGCCTACAGACCATTCACCTGCCAGGGAAAGACAACACCGAAGCGGATGAACTCAGCAGACCGGATAGCAGCTCGCACGAGTGGGAAATAAAACAAAGGAGAATGCAACAAATCTTCAACCTCTGGGGGACCCCAGAGATAGACCTATTTGCAACAGTGGGGAACAAGAAATGCCAATCCTTCGCCTCCAGGTTTCATCACCACCTATCAGAAGGGAATACCAGGTCACTAAATTGGTCAGGGTCAGTTGCATATACTATTCCTCTGATTCCTCTACTACAAAGTCCTAGGGAAAGCCAGACAACCAGGAACAAATCTAATACTCTTAGTCCGCCAATGGGATAAACAAACCTGCTACTCCACTCTACTTGAACTTTCCAAAGGACAAATGATCAAGCTCAAAGCAGACCAGGACCTCCTCACAATGCAAGGGGGCAAATATTTCACCCAGAACCAGCAACGCTCAGCCTGGTGCCTGAATACATTGGGTTCAGAGAACAATGGAAATATTAAGAGGCAAGAAAACAAACTACAAGACAATGCTATGCAGCAAAGTGGATTTAGTACACCATATGGTGCACAAAAAATAATATCCTAAGCTCCATTCCCACGCAGGAAACGGTGCTCATATAACACAACTGCTTGACAGTAACGTCAACTATTCAAGCCTCAAGGTGCACCTGGCAGCAATTGTAGCCTAAACCAGGGGGATATCATGTAAAAGTTTCTTCACAGCACCAGTCGTCTAAAGATTCCTTGAACAGACCCTCCAGGATTTCGCGGTTTGCCGCGAAATCTGCACTTTTGTAAAAATGCAGCGTTTTTAAAACATTTTTTTATTTTTACAAAAGTTCCCGCGAAATCGGTAATGCGCACAATCAGACAGCAACTGCTGGTGACTACGTTTCATGGGGAGACGCTTCTTCCCAATATAAAAGGCTGCCTTTATCATAGCAAACTCGGACAGAAAGAGGACATCTTGGGATCTAAACTGAGTGAAGAAACTGGTATGGTAATGGCAACATGACAAATGTAGGTGGCAGGTGAGTGAAGGGCAGGCGACAAGCTTCCTGGTAACAGAGTTGGCACAAGTAAGGGCCAGGCGGATGAAAGGTGTCGGGCATCATGGCCCAAAAGGCAGCACAAGAAGATGAGATGAGGACAAAGGCAGGAAGGAGTGGGATGGCAGCGAGCACCTTGGGGCAGAACCTGGCGCGGGTAGAAATCAAGAGAAAGGCGGACATTTTCCAGGCATCAAGTGAAGTGACGAGGTAAGACCAGGTTATGAGTTGATGAGGTGGCAACTGGATAAAAGCAGGGAGTAGAGGAAAGGTAAACTGGAAGGGACCATCTTGGGGGCAGAATGGGATACAGGCAGGTAATTTATGGGAAGCAAGGTGATGGGTACCATGGAGACAAGGGACCAGAACAGAACACTTAGCGCGCAGGCAGTGAACCCAATGGGGCAGATCAGGTGAAAAGAAGTCAGACTCTGGAAACTGTCAGGCGCAAGGAAGTGGTCGAGAGAGGACAGAGCAGCAGCAAAATCCATCCATCCATGTCCTGTGTAAATGTCTGTCACCCTAGCAGAATAGTAAAAAAACAAGCATTTGCAATGCAATAGGTCTCGCATTTACGCAAGTTCCAGCTACTGGCATTGTAAATGACAATGCCTTTTATTTACGTTTTGGTTTATAAAACAAATAAATGACATTGTCATTTACAAGGACAATAGCTTGAATGCGCGTAAATGCGAGTCCTATTACACTGCAATTGTTATAACGTTGTGCCCCTCCGCCCCCTTCACCCGTGAAAACATAAACGGTCGGAGCCCTAGCCAGACCCTTCGGGATTTCGCAATTTGCCTTGAAGTATTACACGATTGTATAGTGCCTTTATTATGAGTTTCTCCTCAGCTGCTCCCAAGTGGATTCCACAGGTCATATACTGTGACTGGTTGCATAATTTCAATTTCTTTGGATAGCTCCCTGTCCCTCCAATCTGGACCCCCAGAGCATACACTAAGGTAGGTTCTAGAATGCCATTTCCTATGGGATGCTACCAGGCCATCTTTGATGGGATTCTCAGAGCCTTTACTAAAGCAAATGGAGGATTGCATTTACAAAGGATAACAACCTTCACCTGTGGGCTGCTTCCTCTGTTCCAAATCCCAGGTTGCCTATTCAAAGTTGAATACTCTGCTAAAACAGTTTCCATTGATTTAAGGCTGAAAATGAATGATTATGAGTAAAATAAAATGCCGCTAGATTTCCATATTTGTGCCGCTAAATTTGCTAATCCATGCCGCAATATCCTGGGGGGTCTGCTTGAAGGATCAAAAAGGATTGCACCCCCAAGAAAGTCTTCAGCCCCAATGTGGAGCTTAAATACAGTCCTAACACAACTAATGCCACTGCCATTTAAGCCCATGCACAAAGCAGAGCTTAAATGCATCACCAAAAAAACTGCATTTTAATAACCATAACATCGTTACGAAGAGTAAGTGAACTACAAGTGTTAACTATTGAAAATACCATACATGTAAATCCAGAAAGACAAAGTTATCCTAAGGACAAATCCTCAATTCCTACCTAAGGTAGTAAGCAGATTCCATTTGAACCAAAGCATACAGCTATCAGTTTTCTTCAAAGATCCACAAACACGACTAGAACGAAGACTCCATACCCTAGACGTAAGGAGGGCTTTATTGTACTATCTACAAAAGACGAAGGAAATTTGTAAAAACAATCAACTGTTCGTCTATTACTCAAAATCCAAAAGAGGAGCACTTGTGACAAAAGGGATAATTGCACGTTGGATTGTACAAGCAATCCAAATATGCTATGCCTCCGCAAGCCAAACTCTAAACACACCGCCAAAGGCTCATTCAACATCAACCCTAGCTTTCATGGCCAGTGTGCATATGTGCTGCAGCACATGGGCATCTCCACACACTTCCACCAAACATTACTGCATTGATATACAGATGGCTAAGGAAGCTCAAGTAGGACAAAAGGTACTTCTATACCTCTTCGCAAAGTCTTCCTCAACTTATCACAGCCACCCCAAAGAGGGGAAAACCGATACATAATCTAATGCACAGCATGTGAATCCAGAAAAGGATTCCCCCTGCAAAGCAAAATGGTTAATTACCAGTAGGAGTAGTTTTGCAGATAGAAGAGTTTTCTGGATTCACATGCGACCCACCCACCTCCCCTATAAGAAGGAATACTAACTGGTGGGACAAAATATCACTGAAGCCGAAGAACAAACACCTAGAGACAACAGATTTTAACACATTCCCTACACGAAAAGAGAGAAAAAAGAATCAGAACATGGCTACCGCGCACAGGAACTTCCAGGTGCCGTCTGATGTCACTCAAGGGATGGACCTAGCATCACAACAAAAAAGAAAGACTATTCCGAACCCAACCACTTGATGGTGGATTAATGCATAGCTTGTGACTCCAGAAAACTCTTCAAGCTGCAAAACTACTACTACTGGTAAGTAACCATTTTGTTTCTTTGTTTTCTCCTAGCAGATCACCCAGCTTGGAGATGCTAATGTGATCCCATGCCTTGAACCCACGCAGTTTATGAATTTCCTTCAGCATAATTTCTTCCCAAAGCAGTGTTTCCCTCGTGCCTTTACCCCTCCTAGCTCTATCCTAGGCCACCAGTGATGACTGGGTAGGTGGGCTGCAGGTTCTTTCTTACCTTGCTCCTCTAGTGCATGGAGGAAAATGTTTCTATCGTTGACCTTTCCAGTCTAACTGAAGGCTTATCCCACCAATCATAGATGCAACCAATTATTGATTTAAAAAAAATAGATTTAAAAAAGTCAGTCCAATAATAGGCTCTTGCATCAGGTAGGACAATGACTCCATTCTATGTGGCTGTAGTAAGCCCCTTAATTGCAGTTCTTGGAGTATTCCACAATAGTCAGACAGGATGAAAATCTCCTCCTGTATTTGGAAGGGTGTATTCTACATAGTATAAAGCCACTTCAGTAGAGTAATTATTTTGTAGATTGTCTTTCTATTATTGTCAGTGGTAGGGATCTCCACCAATCCACATCTGCCTGAAAGTTAGTTGGTATTTGTTTTATGTCTCTTTCAAGGAAAAGGGCTTGTTTTCCTATTGTATTTATCATGAGTATTTAAACCCATTCTCAGAAACCTAGAGGGATGCTCCTGATAGACTCTAACCATTGGTTTTATGTATGATGCATTTCTCAATTGATTATCCAGATTTCTTCATGTATTCCCCCAAAATTTATAAAATCTTTGGTATGGATACATGGAGTTGTGTGACATATAACAGGATATTGGCACCATATACAAAGATATTTTCTTCTGTGGGGCTAGTATCTGCACTAAACACACAAATCTCTACAAGCAACCTGACCTAGCATGCTAGCAGTTCGCTAAACCGGAGCGGATAGAGTGGGCATCCCTGTTGTGTGGTTTGTATCATACAGAATGGGTGTGGAGTCAACCCATTCACCCTGACCACAATCATGGGATCCCGTAAAGAAGAGCCATCCAACTGCAAAAGTTCAGGCCAAACCCGAATCATTGCAGTTGGAAAAATTAAAATGTCCAGTGCTGTGCATCAAACGCCTTTTTGGTGTCCAGCAAGGTTATAGCACAAGGTTCTACCTGGGATCGCATAGTAGCTTGATAATTGTGTATTCCTCTCAGATTGTACCTAGTGAAGCACCTAGGGATTAATCTGACTGGTCTTTGTGTATGTGGGTGCTAATTGCTCCCAGCATTCTGGTTGCCAGGATTTTAGTTTCAAAATGTAGTAATGAGATAGGCCGATCTGAGGCACAGTTATCCTGGGTTTGACTTCCTTTTAGAGCACTGTATCTTAGGTCTGGGGTAAAGTAATTTTCTGTTTGGCCGTTCTTGGGGGCCCAGTAACCCTAGGTGTTTTTTGTATAATTCTACTACTATCCAATTGGGGCCAGTGGTTTACTCCTTTTTTTATGTTTAATAGCTTCTGTGACCTCAGATGTGACTTCAAGTTCAATCACGTCCCTTTCCTCATCTGTTAATGTTGGTGGGTCTGAGGTCAGTGGCAACTGGCATGTATGGAGAGTAGTGGAGCAGGCAAATGATTGGTACTAAAATAAATAAAAGAAATAGGCACTTACCTTCCTGGCTTAATGCACAATGTCCTCCTCACTAAGGTGTTCCAATCTTCTCTCCTCAAGGCTCCAATGTAGAACACCGCCAACTTCCCTAACCAATACTGGTGCTGCTCTCTTGTTGTTAACCAGCATGAGAAAAGAGCCAGGATTGGAGGGAGCGGCCTCTCTCGGCAATCTTAAGAGCAATGGAGGCCTGTGCTTTCTCTAACCCAGTTGTCTTAGCCGGTTTAGAGAGGTTTAAACTTAAGTGCACAGCTTGCTGCTGCTGCTCCGCAGCAATGGCCCCTCACTGATATTCAGTTTGGTGAAAAATTGAATGGAAATAAATAAACTTTATTGTTTTCATTTTCAGCTCTGGGTGCTTTTCTGGGGGAATTTCTTAGTGGGGTGATGCTTCTCCACTCTAATGGAGGAGCCGTTCCTGTCTAAGGTGTCTAAGAAACGTTTGGTATGGTCGTCATCAGCCAGCTTCTCTGCTTCGTAGAAGGTGCTATTGTATTGTGCAAATGCGGGTGCATTTTGCCTGTCCGTTTCCCTGATCTCCTCCTTGATATGTTATCACTTTCTCCCATCTGGCGTACTCTTCTTGCTGATGTAGGCCACCAGATAGCCAACACACACAAGGAGATGATGGACGAGATAGCCAGCCTAGTCTCCCACCTCATATAATCTGTGGTACATCACAAGCAGCTGTTGGCATGCTGCGTCTTATCAGTTTTGGTACTCTTGTTTGAATGCTTCCAATTGTCTCACTAGCTGTGGGGTCGGCCTGGTTATCATTGTCCTATCTAAGATCTGTAGCTTGGGTTCTAATTTTCTGACCACCTCCATCCTGTATTTTTTCTTGAGTGCAATAATGTTCTGCTTCTTATTTCCAAATACTGCATTGTATCCCTGCCATGGTGTCATTGGGGTACAGGGGGTCAACCGTTCACTTGTTCACATTCAAAGCGTCCTGTAGTCCTGCCTGATCTCCACTACGACTACTGGGCCACTTAGCTCCCATTCTCTTAGCTCCAAATTGATCCTGCCTTCTCTTTCTTTCTGTCCTATCGTCTAGATCAGGCGCCAGTGACCCAAGATCCCTTTCGCAAGAAAGTCTATTCCCCCTATGGGAGCGAGTTTTGATGTTGGGGAAAATATTTAGTGTAGTCTAGAGAATGTTTTGTGTGCTCCAAGAATAGTAAGAGTACTGCCATTCTGTATGGTGCTTCAATGTCCACATGTCTCCTGCTAGTATGTGCGATCGGGGGGAGGAGTCGGCATCTATCAGTATAGCACCCATTGTGTCTAGAACATGTTGCAACCAGACATTGATTATTGTGATATTTTGCCTCTTCCATTTTCCTTGTATGCCACTGAACCACCCATCAGGGTTAATTCACTTTTTGGCTCTTTGGAAGTGAAGATATTTTCTTGGCAGAATTGCTACCCCACTAACCATGGGAGACGTCAGCATGTGCTAAGGACGCATATTGACCGCTTTACTGAAATTTACACTTAGTACCCAACAAGTGTGTTTCCTGGTGTAACACAATATCTGGCACATGACCCCACATGTATTGGGCCACTATTCACCATTTAATTTTGCTTTCCTGAACATATATATTCCCAGAAAGCATTTTTGGTCTTTAGATGCAATTCTCTTAAGTTTCATTAACGTCTGTTCTGCTGTGCTTCACTATCTGCCCTGGAGTCATTTTTAACGGTACTGGTTATTCTGAGAGGAATCGTTTTTGGTGTAGCAAAAACATTCTCAACTTCTCTCCATCACTCACAACCTTTCCTGTGTCTCCTTGAGCTTGAAAATTGCTTATATTCCATCTTTGGAAACATCCATCTTCGACCCTGCCTCCTTCAACAGCTTCCTTTAAAAGAAAAGTAATGATGTCATACTGCTGTCACCACTACTGTGTGATTTCCAACAAAAATAATGGTATCAAGGTGTAAGGGGCCTATGTTTGAGTATATATCCTGTCTCAGCCTGCTGTCTATTGTTTACCTTATGTCAAAAGCAGTCTGTTGTTGCCCAGGAAATCTATCTTACTGGGTAAGAGGTTGTGCACCCCACCCTTTATCAAGTTCCTCTTATTTGTCCTTTATTATCCTCATCCCCGTTGACTTAAAGCCACATGTCCTGGGATTAGACCCTTTATATAGGTCATCTAGGCTGTGCTTGTTGTCTGTTGGCCCTTGTCTGGTCTATCCTGCCACTGTAGTTCTTCTTTTACCTGGGTGCTCCTTTCGGTGCCCGTCTATTCCTTTCCTTAGGGCCCTTTCTTCAGGTGGTTCTTGTAAAGTTGTGATCTTGCTCGTCAGCCTCTTGAGCGCATCTGGTGTTGGTTAGGTGGGACCTGAAAAGGTCTGCTGCCATCATGCTCCTGGACCGGAGTGTGGACTTTGACACAGACTAGGAGATACTTGCCCAAAGAATGAATGAAGCTGGAATAAAGGACAATGCTGTAAATTGGCTCACCTTTTTTTCTAAAAGAGAGAATATTTCAAGTCTGCAAAAACTCCTGCTACTGGGATACTTCCCCCTGAAGTGCGGGGTAACACAGGGCTGAGCCCTCAGCCCCACTATTTTTAACTTCTATATGCGCCAGCTCACTGACATCGTTCAGGAATTCGGACTGTCAATTGTTTTGTATGCTGACGGACACACAACTGGTCATCTCCCTCACACCTTGAAAGGTACACATTACCAGCAGCTGGCCAACTGTCTAGAAAAAATAGCCAGACAGATGGCAAACAGGTGTCTCAAACTATATGGGGAAAAAACAGATTATGATATTGGGTAACTGATCTAACCCCCAGCTGACTCTTGAATTGCTGGAGTGTCTAGGCATTTCCCCGTCCCCTAACTCCCCCATCAAAAGCTTGGGAATGTGGCTTAATCAATTCTTCCTATGGAAGCACAAGCAAAAAAACTTGCCACCAGCTGTAATGGCATCCTCAGAACTCTTCGAAAAATCCTAGATCAATTTCAGCTTTCCTCTAGAACAATTGTCATCCAATCCCTAGTACTTTCTCATCTAACTATGGGAACTCCCTATACCTAGACTCCCCTAGACATGTAACAAAAAGACCCCAAGTCATTCAAAATGCTGCAGCGCGGTTGCTGCTCAATTTCCTAAAGCACACCTCGGGTAAAAATGCCCTGGCCTCCCTTCACTGACTCCCGATTGAACAATTGGTGAAGTTCAAGGCACTATGCCTAGTACACAGAGGACTCCATACAAAATAGTGCCCTCTTTAAATGCCGTGTTGACTCCATATACCCCAAGCAGGGCTCTTGAGATCGCCCACTGCCTGATTTCTAAAGGTGCTTCTAATAGAAAGGACTTGATGGGGTGGATGCTCCTTCTCCCATCTAGTCGCAAAACTTTGGAACTCGCTACCTAAAGAAAGAAGGATGGTAGAGGAGACACTGTTTATGAAAAAGCTAAAAACATGGCTCTTTCCCAGTTATTAGCTTCTCATTATACAGATCCTTCTTCAGCACAGGTGCTCGATCGGCTCTTCGGCTATCCATACTCAAGTAGAATAGAATAGATGTCCTCTGCTCTTCAGAGCAAACTGCAGGCAGTGTCAGTGATGGTTGGGTATCGTCCCTGCTCAGTGTATCTCATGCAGTATAGGTTGCACTTAACCCATGCCTCTTCTGGTGTTTCAGAAAAGTAGGTTTTAGCTTTCAATATCACCTTCAACTTAGCTGAAAATAGCAGCATATACTTAAGTCCAAGGGCTCGCATTTTTGTTTCACCTGATGGTATGTTTGCTGTTGTTGGGCTGCTTTTGTTTAGTTCAGAAAGATCAGTATTTTTGCTGATCCAAATACTGTCATCCTTAAGTCTAACTTCTTTAATGGGCATATCTTTGTCTTGATAGTTCAGAAAGCGGGCTATCGTTGGCTTTGGGGCAGGTCGGGGGGGGCAGTGTAGTGGTGGTTGTGCTGACACTTCCATGTGTTCCTTTTCAATGATAAAGCAGAGAGATGGTGTCCGTTTTTATGAATGAGACTTGCCAGGTTTTCAGAAAATGTCACTGGATTTTTCTCATTAGCTTCCTCTGGTAATCGAGTGAAATCGAGAATATTTTCTGTGCAAGCTGCCTTCTCCATCTTCCAGTCATAGTGTAAGCTCCCCACCCAATGTCTGCCTTCGCTGACCTGTCCGGGGTTTCCAGAAAAAAGGGAGGGGAACGTTGCTACCCTTCCTACAGGAGCGGCCAGGCCAGCAATGCAGCTACAGGTCTCCCAGTCTGTCAGTTGTGACCTTGGCCTTCCCTTCACCATTGCAGCGGTCCCTGTTCCAAATGTCCACTCGCATTCCAGCCCCATGCCTCCGTGAATGCGGATGGTAGCACCCAACATAGTCAGTCATGTGGCATCCACAGCACCCACCATTTTGCTGGTCATCCTAGCCTGACCTGTTGCCTTAGGCCCACTTTACTTCTTCAAGGAGACTCTGGCCGTCTTCTATGCTGCCTCTTGTGAGGTTGGCTAAAGCCCCCTGCAGGCAGGCAGTATTTCACTAACTACAGGTTTTGTGCCAATACGTTGCAAACACTGGGCTCAGCAGTGACCTTTGTGCTTGTGTGTTGTATGTATGCGGTTTGGTTGGAGAGCAATAGGTCCTGATAAACAAGGTGTGAATATAAAATCACCCCAGAGGACGTCATTTAAAAAAAAGAATTCTGTCTGAACCCCAGTCCTTTGGATTACCAAGGGTTCCTCTCTTTTTCTTTATAGGCATGGTTTTGCACCTAAAGTACACAGCAGTCTTCAGTTCTTTTGTGGCTCTGCTTTGACCTCTTCTCCTGGATCCGTTGGATCAGAGTTCCTGCCATCAGGGGTGCCTCCTAAATACTATATTTAGTGTTGTTAAGGGGAGTGACAGGTAGTAGCAATGGGCTACTTACCTTTAGGGTGTCTACACCCTCTATAAGACCACTTTCCGTGGGTAGTGGGCATAACCCTGACCCAGTGAGCCTAATTCTGCCAAAACCAAGATGCTGGAATTCTATGATTTGTGTTCATATCAGATAGAGCCCACCTTGGGGGTGGAAGAAGCCCGATGGAGGAATATGCCTCATGACTTGCTAATTTTCATACTTGTCCTAGCGCCAAATGGGCCTGGGGCAGGGGGTGGCATTTCCCCTCTCTGGGGAAGCCTTGGGTCGCATATCAAAGGCGGCAGAGGTCTATGAAGCCTGATCACTCAGCCATCCTGCTTGGAGGAGGTGACAACGCCTCCAGCCAGAGCAGGCATTGTTTCTGCCCTTTGAGAGAATGGACTCTCACCTACAGGGGGTCAGAATACTGTCTGTGGTGGCAGGCTGGTCTACACCTGTTAGCCAGTAGTAGGTAGGATTTTTAGGGGGCACCTCTAAGGTACCCTCTGGCTGCATTTATTAATCCACCACTTGAATTAGTGTGGGTGTATGAATATGAGATGTTTGATTTCAAACATCTCTGGTTTCAGTGAAGCCATCACGTAGCTGGAAAAACCCCGTAAATACCGGTGTCAAGCACATGTTCTTAAATTGGCTTCCCTGTTCACTTGGAATATCGAAGAACCTCATAGACATCACAGGGGTGTATCTACGCATGCAGATATGTCCACACATGTAGTATAGTGCACCCTGCCTTAGGGCTGAAAGGCCTGCTGTAGCGGTGATGTATCTATACTGCATGCAGTGTCTGCTGGCATAGCACAGGGTGTGTCATGTTGTGTCTGCACTTTTTTCTGCACTGTGGCATCCAGCCTGCAATGGCAGTTTGCATGATGGTGCTGAGGGGGTCCCTTTGGGTGGCCCAATACATGCTGTAGCCCTTAAGGACCTTCTTTAGTCTCCTTGCCCTACGTACCAGGGGTACAATTTACTAGGGACTCACAGGGGGTGCTAAGGGTATTGCCAATTGGGGGAACAATTGTACAGTTTTAGGGAAAGAGATCTGGCACTGGGGATCTGGATAACGTGACCCCAGTGCACTTCTGTCAAAATTGCATCAGATACCAGGCAAAATGTGGCTGTGACCATGTGAAAAAGGGGTACTTTCCTACACAACCCCCTCACCCCCCAAATGAAAGAGAATGAAACTAACCTTTCCCAACAGAGTCTTCATTATCGAAGGGGAAAATCCTAGGAAGGCGTGTAATCGTCAGCCCCAGTCTGTGCTCCACTGTAATGTCCATACTCTGTAAGGAGATGGACCACCTCAACAGCTTGGGGGTTTCAGCTTTCACATGCATCAGCCATCTGAGAGACCTGTGGTTGGTTTGGATAAAGAAGTGAGTACCAAACTGGTATGGAATTAGCTCCTTCAGTGACCAAACCACAGCAAAGGCTTCCCTCTCAATGGCACTACAACACGGCTCTCTGGGGAGTAACCTCCTGCTAATGAAAGCAACAGGGTGAGCATAGTCATCATCAGAGGTCTGGGAAAGGACTGCTCCAATCCCATGTTCAGAGGCATCGGTCTGCATTATGAAGATCTTTGAATAATCTGGAACTTTAAGAATGGGTGCCGAGCACATAGCTTCTTACAGGATGTCAAAATCCTTTTGACAATTCACTGTCCAGTTTCTTCTTGGAGGTAAGTTCTGTGGGAGGTGCCACAATGGTACCATACCCCTTCACAAACTGCCTGCAGTACCCAGTCAAGCCAAGGAATGCCCTGACTTGGGGCTGTGTTGTTGGAGCTTCCCAGTCCAGAAAGGTTGACCTTGGCCTGCACCTGCAAGGTGGTCCAAGTATACAACTGTGCCCTGCCCTATCTGGCACTTGTTTGCCTTGATAGTGAGACCTTCAGCTTGCAGAGCCTTCAGGACCTTCCCAGGGTGTATCCTGTGATCCTGCCAAATGGAACTATAGACCACAATATCGTCGAGCTATGCTGCACTAAAGGTTTCAACTCTGCAAATACCTCTGGAAGGGGCGTTCTTTACTCCAAAAGGCATAACAGTGAACTGATATTGCCCATCTGGAGTCGATAATGCTGAATTTTCTTTTGCTACTGGGGTCAGATCAATCTGTCAGTAGACAGAGGTCAAATCAAAGTTACTGAACAATTTGGCTGTGCCAACCTGCCAATTAGCTCATCAGCTCTAGGAATTGGGTGTGCGTCTGTTTTGGTTACTGCATTGAGGCCCCTATAGTCCACACAAAACCTCAGCTCTTGTTTTCCACCCTTGGACTGAGGTTTTGGGACTAACCCAACTGGGCTGGCCCAACTGCTTTCAGAGGGTTCAATGATTTCCAATTCCTGCATCTTGCTGACTTCAGTCCCGATGCTCTGCTTAACTTGATCAGACTTTCTATTTATATTTTGTTTTGACAGGTGTATTTTCTCCCGTGTTCACATCATGGGTACACCAGGTAGCCTGACCAGGGGTTAGGGAGAAGTGCTGAGCATACTGCTCCAGGACGTGCCTGCGGTCAGCTTGCTGTTGGACAAAGAGGGTGTCTGAGAAGACAACTTTATCTACTGACCCATCTTTTGGGCTGTAGGAGAGGAGGTCAGAGAGAGGCTCACTCTCTGCTCATGGTCACTGATGAGGATCAGGAAGCAAAGTCACAACAGCCCTATAATAGAAAGACTTCAGGCAGTTATGGGTGACCCTGTGAGGGCTCCTGTTAGTACCTGGTCCTACCAGATAGGTGATCTCACCTCCCCCTTCAAGGATTGGGTAAGGGACCAATCCACTTATCCTGGAGTACCCTAGTTGCCACAGGGTCAAAAACCCATACTCTTTGCCCTGGTTGGTACTCCTCCACCAATGCAGCATTTTGGTCTCACCAGTGCTTCTGGAGCTCCTGCCTGGCCTCAGTGTTTTTGGATGCTTTACCCAAGTACTCTTCCATCCTTGAAAGTAGGCCAAGTACATAGTCCACAATGTCTTGTTTAGGCTGTTTGAGAGGTCTCTCCTGGCCTTCCTTAACTAGACACAGTGGTCCCCTTACAGGATGCCCAAACGGATGTTCAAAGGGACTGAACCCTACTCCCTTCTGAGGTACTTCTGTTAGTTAAAACAGTAATCGCAAAAGAACATCCCATCTCCTTCTGAGTTTTTCAGGGATTCCTAAGTTCACATCGTTCATGGTTTTGTTCAATCGCTCAAATAAACAATTTATTTGTGGGTGATCTGGGGTAGTGAACTTGTAAATTACACCACATTCATCCCACATTGACTTTAGGTAGCCAGACATAAAGTTACTACCTGTGTCTGACATGACCTCCTTAGGGAGACCCACTCTTGTAAAAATACTTGAGGGCTCTCGCAACTACAGGAGCAGTGACAGTCCTAAGGGGTATAGCTTCAGGGTACCTGGTAGCATGATCCACTACCACCAGTATGAACCTGATCCCTGAGACTGAAGGGTCCAGGGGGCCAACAATGACAACCCCTACCCTTTAAAAAGGAACCACTGGAAGTGGAACTAAGGGGGCCTTTCAGTGGTTACCTGCGTTGCCACTGGCATGACAGGTAGTGCAGGAGTTACAAAACTCATTTCCCTTCTTAGACACGTTTGTCCACTAGATGTGGCTGGCTAGCCTACTCCAAGTCTTGCTCTTGCCAAGATGCCTAGCTGGGAAGGGGGGATGCATGGGCCAAGGAGAGTAAAAACTCTCTGAACTGGGGAGCCACTACCACTCTCCTAGTGGCACCAGCTTTGGGTTCTCTGGCCTCGGTGTACAGAAGTCCTTTTTCCCAATAGGTCCTTAGGGAGCCACTGACATCTCCCTGTTCCTCTGCAGCAGCTTGCTGTCTTAGGTTTTCAAGATGTGGACAGGTCCTCTGTCCTTGACACAGCTCTTCCCTAGAGGGTTCCCCTGGCCTAAGAGCTCTGGCGTGTAAGGCTCAAGTCCCTGGGGCTCATTTCCCTCTGGGCCCGACAGGTCTCCTACTTGAGGAGAGGGGACCTGATCTTCTTGTGGATGTTCAGAAGCTGGCTTCCCATACTTCCTACCTTTTCTCAGAGAGGGTTGGGACACTTGCAGACTCCATCTCCTCTTTTTCACCCTGGGGTTTGCTCTGTGTTTGGGTTTTTACACACACCCTTTCAGGGATTCCCAACATGGCTGCATGGGATCTTAGCTCTACCTCAGTCCATGCTAAGGACTCTAGATCATTCCCTAAAAGACATTCAATTGGAATTGCAGAGGTACCAACCACCTTCTTTTGGCCAGTAACCCCTCCCCACTGCAAGGACACCATAGCCATGGAATGAACCCTGGTCACATTATCAGTATTGGCGACTGGATAAGTTTGTCATTTACTGTTCTGTACAAAACCAGTTTTTCAGTCACCATGGTGACACACTTATCTCTGTGCTTCTCCTCTGATCCCAATAATATGAGGCTGTTGGCTGTACTTCTCCAGATTACTGGGCCAGACAGACTAGGAAGCTACATCTACTCCATCCTCTAAAACTAAAGTGGCTTCAGTGTGCTCTCTGAGCAGATGAGGGCACATCGAAGATCCCATCTGGAGATTCAGCACCTCAGTGTTAACTGGGTGTACAGTAGGGGAAGCCTTTTTGGGACAGATTGGGTCTCCAGTTCGGAGCCCATTGGCTTTGCATTTAAAGCACCAAGCCTTCTTGGGATTCCAGTTCTTACACTGGGCCCCCCTGTCTGTATATTGTCTCGAGGCCCACCCTCCTGAACAGGTTTTTGGGAACTTTTAGAAGACTTTGCTGTATCCTTAGGTTGCCCACTCTTTAACTTGGGAGGGGTGTGGGGGAGGATTAGCAACCCCTTTGTTTTCGTCACCCCACTCCGTGAGACTTCTTGGACACCCTAGTTTTGACCCAGTGGTCAGCCTTTTTCCCCAATTCTTAGAGAAAAACTGGATCTAGGTCCACCAAGTACTGATGCAATTTTTCAGAAACAGTTGCTTAACAGATGCTCTTTCATAATAAGATTATAAAGCCCATTGTACTTGTAAATAAGCGTGTACGAAGCGTTGGTTCTAAAAAGAAAAAGAAGTCTCTTATTCAGAGTCTCCACTTGTTAGACGGCGACCTCAGAGGAGCCCGGAAAGGGGTCCTGACTTCCCTGAGTCCCACCCGTGTAGTATCGTAGCCGGGCACTGGCGAGAGATTCCCCAGGGGGGAGGAATCTCGCAACTAGGATCGTACTTCTGGCACCCTACGACACAGAGAGACCACACTGGGTTTTCTCAGAAACAAGTTTTATCAAATAGGTATCACTGCAAATATGTACAAGGTGAGCACGGGCTCAAGAGTCTCGGAAAGGTAGGGGGTAGCGGGACTGTCTCTAGTAACGGTTCAAAGCAGGGACGTATCCGGCGCACAGCTCACAATCCTCGAGCTGGGGGGATACGTGGTCGGAGTCGGGGTCCGGCGGGACCGTGAGAGTCTGGGGAAGTCGCGAGTCACTCAGCGGGTGCAGGTACAGGTTCGGAGGTCTTTACGATCTTCAAGGAGCCGCGAGTCACTCAGCAGGGCTCAGGTACAAGTTCGGAGGTCTTACGATCTTCAGGGAGCCGCGAGTCACTCAGCAGGGCTCAGGTACAAGTTCGGAGGTCTTACGATCTTCAGGGAGCCGCGAGTCACTCAGCAGGGCTCAGGTACAAGTTCGGAGGTCTTACGATCTTCAGGGAGCCGCGAGTCACTCAGCAGGGCTCAGGTACCAGTTCGGGGTCTTACGATCTTCAGGGAGCCGCGAGTCACTCAGCAGGGCTCAGGTGGGTTCAAGTTCCAGGGGCCGCGACCACGTCAGCAGGCTCTCGTTGTTCCAGCGTCGAATCTGCCGGACAGCCTCAGAGCACCCCTTGTTATAGGTCGACCCCGCTTTGATGTCCGGAGTCTGCGCAGACAGGGGTCTTGTCACCTGGGGGCCGCTTGTCGGGGTTTCCTGCTATTGTCTGTTTGATCCTTTCAGGGCCGGGTCGGGAGGAGTCCCAGACACCCAGCAGGCACGGAGCCAGCCCGCAGGGAGGCCGGAGGGCCGATCGAAACCCATCGTCCCAGTGGAGTTCAGAGGTGCGATAGAAACTGCTCCTCCCTCTCTCATCCCCTGGAAGCGGGGTGTCCTCCAGCCGGAGTGGCGCCTCGAGGCCCGGGTCGCGCTGGAGCCGGGCGGCCATCTTGTTGCAGGGATTGGGCACGCGGGCCCGGGGTGGCCGAAAGGAGAGAGGCCATGTACGGGGATGTCCGGGGTGGGTGCAGGTGTCCTGGTGGGAAAGGTCGGTTGGGCCGCGTGCTTGGGCTGCAGGCACCAGGTTTCGGTGGTGCGGGGGCACGGAGGGCCATTCTACGAGGCCGGGTCCAACACGCGTCCCCCCCAGCTGAAAGCCGGAGAGAACTGCCCATCACCTTGGGGGGTTCTCTTCGCTGAGGCGGAAGAACCGGGAGAGGCCGTCAGCGTTGGCGTGGTCCGTACCAGGGCGGTGTTCTACGGTGAAGTCCATTCCCTGGAGGGAGATTGACCACCGCAGTAGCTTGGGGTTTTCTCCTCGCATCTGCATGAGCCATCGCAAGGGCCGATGGTCAGTTAGGACCCTGAAATGAGTGCCGAACAGGTAGGGTCGTAGTTTTTTGAGTGCCCAGACCACGGCAAAGGCTTCGCGCTCTATGGTGCTCCACTTCTGTTCTCGGGGTAGCAGCCGCCGACTGAGGAAGGCGACGGGCTGGTCTAGGCCTTGATCATTCACTTGGGACAGGACGGCCCCAATGCCATGCTCGGAGGCATCGGTCTGGACTATGAACTCCTTGGTGTAGTCGGGAGCCTGGAGGACGGGGGCCGTGCACATGGCCTTTTTTAGAGCGTCGAAAGCTTCCTGGCAGGCAGCCGTCCATTGCACCTTCTTTGGCTGTTTTTTAGACGTGAGTTCAGTGAGAGGGCCGACCAGGCTGCCATACCCCCGAATGAATCGGCGGTAGTAGCCCGTGAGTCCCAGAAAGGCTCGGACTTCCGTTTGGGTGATGGGTGGGGCCCAGGCCAGGATGGCGTCGATCTTTGGCTGTAGAGGAGCGACCTGGCCACTCCCGACTTGGTGCCCCAGGTAGACTACGGATCCTTGCCCGATCTGGCACTTGCTGGCTTTTACGGTGAGGCCTGCCTGGCGCAGGGCGGTTAGCACTCTCCGGAGGTGCTGGAGGTGCTCACTCCACTCTGAACTGAAGACAGCGATGTCGTCCAGATAGGCCGCGCTGAACTGTTCTAGCCCGGCCAGGACCCTATTTACCAGTCTCTGGAAAGTGGCCGGGGCATTTTTCATCCCGAAGGGCATCACGCGGAAGCGGTAGTGCCCATCGGGGGTGGAGAAAGCAGACCTCTCCTTGGCCCCTTCGGTGAGCGCAATCTGTCAGTAGCCGCAGGTGAGGTCGAAAGTGCTGAAGAACCGGGCGGCCCCTAGTCGGTCAATGAGCTCGTCGGCTCGTGGAATGGGGTGGGCATCGGCTCGGGTAACGTCATTGAGCCCCCGGTAATCCACGCAGAACCGGAGCTCGGGGGCGACACCGGGAGCTGCCGCCTTCGGAACCAGGACCACGGGGCTGGCCCAGGGACTGTCAGAGGGCTTGATCACCCCCAGGGTCAACATCTTCGAGACTTCAGCTTGAATGCAGGACCGGACCCGGTCAGGAACCCGGTAGGCTCGGTGTCTCACCGGCGGGCTGTCCCCGGTGTCCACATCGTGAACACACCAGTTGGTGACCCGGGGGGTCAGGGAGAAGAGGTCGGAAAATTGTCTGAGGAGCTGGCGGCAGTCCGCTTGTTGCTGGGCCGTGAGGGCTGGGGAGAGGTTCACTCCCTCCACGGAGCCATCCTGCTCCTTGACACACAGGAGGTCCGGGAGGGGATCCGACTCATCTTCGGCCCCGTCATCGGTGGCCAGCAGGAGGCTCAGTTCTGTCCGCACGAAGTGAGGCTTGAGGCGGTTCACGTGCAGGACCCGGAGGGGATCCCGAGGCGACTGGACGTCCACCAAGTAGGTGACTTGGCTCTTCCTCTCAACCACTTTGTAGGGCCCAGTCCATCGGTCCTGGAGAGCGCCAGGCTTCACGGGGGCCATGACCCACACCTGCTGGCCCGGCTGGAACTCGACCAGAGTAGCATTCTGGTCGTACCAGCGCTTCATTTCTTCTTGACTCGCCTCCAGGTTGGCTTCGGCCAGTTCTCGGAACCTCCTGGTCTGGTTCCGGAGGGCCAGGACATATTGGAACACATCTCGGGGGGTGGTCTGGGGTGCTGCCTCCCACCCTTCCTTAACCAAACTGAGGGGACCTCGGACGGGGTGCCCATAAAGTAATTCAAACGGGCTGAACCCTAAGGACTTCTGGGGGACCTCCCGGTAAGCGAACAGGAGGCAGGGGAGCAGGACGTCCCACTTACGCCGGAGGGGCTCTTCTAGGCCAGCGATCATCCCTTTCAAAGTCCTATTAAACCTCTCCACTAGGCCGTTCCCTTGGGGATGGTACGGGGTGGTGAACTTATAGGACACCCCACATTGTTGCCACAGGGACGTCATATACCTTGATATAAAATTAGTGCCGCGATCGCTCACGACCTCGCGGGGGAAACCCACCCTGGAAAAGATCCCCATCAGGGCCCGGCCCACCACGGGGGCCGTAATGGTGCGCAGGGGAATAGCCTCTGGATAGCGGGTGGCGTGGTCTACTAGGACCAAGATGAAACGGTGACCTTGGGAGGTGGGGGGGTCCAGTGGCCCCACGATGTCGATTCCGACTCGTTCGAAGGGGGTACTGACGACCGGGAAGGGTTGGAGGGGAGCCTTGCGCTTCCCCCCACTCTTCCCACTGGCTTGGCACGTGGGGCAGGACTTGCAGTGTGCCTCTACCGCTGCTTTCATCTTAGGCCAATAAAAATGGGTCACGAGACGGCTGTAGGTCTTGTCCTGACCCAGGTGACCGGCGAGGGGGACGTCGTGGGCTAAGCCCAGGAGGAAATCCCGGAAGCGGAGGGGTACCACCAATACCCGGCCGGATCCCAGCTCCACTGATTTCTGCTCACTATACAGGATGTTATTCTCCCAATAGATTCGGTGCGTTCCGGTCTGGTCACCTGCGGCTTGGCCCTCGGCCTGGCGCCGCAGCCCGACCAGGGAAGGACAGGTGGCTTGTTCCCGGCAAAATTCTTCCCGGGTGGGCCCGCCCTCGTGGCGCCAATGGGCCAACTCGGGTAGATCCCCCAACTCGGGGACCGGGGCGGGGTCGGATGGTGCGGGTTCGTCGCTGGCGACGGACCCTTCCGATGGGGGAACGGGAGGACCCTCGGCGGGGACGGTACGGGCTTCTTCGACCGGGGTGCCCTCGACTTCTCTCCGGGGAGTGAGTCGGGCTGTCATAGATCGGGTGGTGGCGCACACCCACTCGGGGAGTCCCATCATTCCTAGGTGGGCCTTGCGCTCTACGTGCTTCCAGGGAGAACTCTCCAGGTCGTTCCCTAAGAGGCAGTCGACCGGCTGGGAGGTTCTTACGGCCACCTTGAGTTTACCTATCACCCCTCCCCACTCAAATGGCACCAGGGCTACCTGACACATACTTTCACTATTGTCTGCAGATATTACGGGGCAAAAGACATTGGGGAGGATCTGCTCCTCGGGAACTAGGTGCCTGAGGACACCGGTGATACTGGCCCCGGTGTCCCGCAGGGCCTCTACCTGGTGGCCATTGATCTTGACGAGCTGCCCATATTTCTGTGTGTTGGACGGTAGGAGGCTACCAGGGATCATTTCCCTATCTCCCAGAGATACTAGGGCCATAGCGGCGGGTTCCCACTCCTCGGCTTCCTCAACCTCCTCCCCCAGGGCTACGTTGGCTATCTGTCCTGCAGGGGTGACTTGGGTGGTCATGGGGCACTCTGGGTCATTGGCGTAGTGCCCGGGTTTCTGGCAACGAAAACATGTGACGGTCACCCGGTGTCCTCGTCTCCCAGGGGGCCCTGTTACTGGTGGGGGGGGCGCCGGGAAAGGTGGAGGTGGTGTCTTCGGGGGGCTAGGCTGGGACTCTCTCGGCCCTCCCTGGTTCCCTCCCCCTCTCTGGCGGGGTGGTCCCTGACTGGTTCGGGGGTACTCTCCTACCATGCCCCGGGAGACCCGGGTGTTGGTCCAGCGGTCGGCCTCCACAGCCAGCTTCCGGGGATCTGTGAGCTTGCTATCCAGCAGATGTTGACGTAGCTCTATGAAGCAGTTCGCAGCCAGATGTTCCCATAACATGAGGTCAGTGAGTTCGGCAAGGGTGGTGACCTTGCTGCCCTTGACCCACCCATCGAAGGCCCGACTAAAAAAGTTTACATACTCCACCCAGGTGGTGCCCGGGATCTTCCTGCAGTCCCGGAACCGTTGGCGGTACATTTCTGGGGTGAGGCCGTATCTTGTGAGGAGAGCCTCTTTCATGTGGCTGTAGGAGGTCTGCAGGGAGAGGGGTAGGTCGAGCAGGGTGTCCCTTCCTTCGCTCAGAAACCGCCCCCACAACCCCGCCCCCCAGTCCTTCTGTGGAATCCGATGGGAGGTCATGGCGACCTCGTAGGCCCGAAACCATTGCTGAATGTCATCGTTTTTATAATATTCTTTGACCACATCCTTGGGGATGTGGACCTTCTGTTCCGCTGGGGGGGGCCGTCTCTCGGTTCCCCGAGGGCCTCTCGTCCTCATTTCGGGCCTTGAGCTCGAGTTCTTTTAAGCTGCGTTCGTGCTCTAGTTGGAGCTTTCTTCCTTCGTGCTCCCGTTGGAGCTTCTTTTCTTCCAGTTCGCCTTGTACGCGCATTTGCTCTACCGCTAGCTTTTTCTCCGCTAACTTCAATTCGCCCTCGATTTTGAGTTTGGCTAACTCGAGTTCATGACTGCGGCTTCTCTCTCTGTCCGCGAGTTCTCCCGGGGATAGGCCCCCGTCTGGTACAATGCCTCGCACCTGATTGTTGCTGCTTTCACTTGGAGGGGGTTCGGCTTCGTCGGGGCGCTCCCCCGTGCCTTCCGGGCGGGATGCCCCGGTCTCCACCCAAGTTTTCAGTGCTTTCTGCAAGTCTTCCTTAGTGTTGAGGCCAGTGGTAGCGATTTTAAGTTCTTTGCAAAATTGTTTTAGCTCTTTGTGTGTGTATTCTTCCAGATGCTCCACCTGGAACACTCTGTTGGCGTTGGTTTCTGCGGAGCTCATGGCGCTTCCTTCTGCCATCTTTGTTGGTCGTGCGTCCGTTGTTCACTGTACGATCTCTAGGTGATGGGCCCGAATCCCGTCGCTTGCCACCAATGTTAGACGGCGACCTCAGAGGAGCCCGGAAAGGGGTCCTGACTTCCCTGAGTCCCACCCGTGTAGTATCGTAGCCGGGCACTGGCGAGAGATTCCCCAGGGGGGAGGAATCTCGCAACTAGGATCGTACTTCTGGCACCCTACAACACAGAGAGACCACACTGGGTTTTCTCAGAAACAAGTTTTATCAAATAGGTATCACTGCAAATATGTACAAGGTGAGCACGGGCTCAAGAGTCTCGGAAAGGTAGGGGGTAGCGGGACTGTCTCTAGTAACGGTTCAAAGCAGGGACGTATCCGGCGCACAGCTCACAATCCTCGAGCTGGGGGATACGTGGTCGGAGTCGGGGTCCGGCGGGACCGTGAGAGTCTGGGGAAGTCGCGAGTCACTCAGGGGGCGCAGGTACAGGTTCGGAGGTCTTTACGATCTTCAAGGAGCCGCGAGTCACTCAGCAGGGCTCAGGTACAAGTTCGGAGGTCTTACGATCTTCAGGGAGCCGCGAGTCACTCAGCAGGGCTCAGGTACAAGTTCGGAGGTCTTACGATCTTCAGGGAGCCGCGAGTCACTCAGCAGGGCTCAGGTACAAGTTCGGAGGTCTTACGATCTTCAGGGAGCCGCGAGTCACTCAGCAGGGCTCAGGTGGGTTCAAGTTCCAGGGGCCGCGACCACGTCAGCAGGCTCTCGTTGTTCCAGCGTCGAATCTGCCGGACAGCCTCAGAGCACCCCTTGTTATAGGTCGACCCTGCTTTGATGTCCGGAGTCTGCGCAGGCAGGGGTCTTGTCACCTGGGGGCCGCTTGTCGGGGTTTCCTGCTATTGTCTGTTTGATCCTTTCAGGGCCGGGTCGGGAGGAGTCCCAGACACCCAGCAGGCACGGAGCCAGCCCGCAGGGCCGATCGAAACCCATCGTCCCAGGGGAGTTCAGAGGTGCGATAGAAACTGCTCCTCCCTCTCTCATCCCCTGGAAGCGGGGTGTCCTCCAGCCGGAGTGGCGCCTCGAGGCCCGGGTCGTGCTGGAGCCGGGCGGCCATCTTGTTGCAGGGAGTGGGCACGCGGGCCCGGGGTGGCCGAAAGGAGAGAGGCCATGGACGGGGATGTCCGGGGGTGGGTGCAGGTGTCCTGGTGGGAAAGGTCGGTTGGGCCGCGTGCTTGGGCTGCAGGCACCAGGTTTCGGTGGTGCGGGGGCACGGAGGGCCATTCTACGAGGCCGGGTCCAACACCACTGCTCCACATCGCTCTCACAGCCTGCCTCAGCTGAGCCCTGGCAACATTCCCAGGCAGCTGTCACAGCGAGTGAAGGAAGGTTCCAAGGTTCTAGAGGGACAGGGTGAGCAAGGCATACTATTTTATATCATACAACAGTACTCTTGCACCTTGTTACCTTTTAACCAGCCACCTAGTGTTTTGACTGAGAAGACAACAAAATCTCCCAAGGTCCGACTCAAGGTTTTACGAGTCTCTCTGAACCTAATTCTGTACTCCTCAGTAGTGAGTCCAAAGCCCACCATCAGGGTATCTTTCATGAGATCATAGGACTCAGCATCTGCCTCATTCAGTGTCAAGTGTCTATCTTTGTACTGAAAACAGCTCCCACAGTAGAGAGCCTCAATTCTTCTGGCCGAATCTCCTCTTCTTACAAACCTTCTCAAAGGCTGTAAACGCTTGGTGATATCATCACCTTCTACAAATCTGGGGATTTTAGGGTCAAAGCTTCATCTTTTTCCCTATTTAAAAATTTGCTTCCACCAGAGGCGGGTCCTAGGCCCATCTCAGCTCTCTTTTTCTGTGACTAAGATTTTAGCTTTTTTTGAGGATCTTTTTTCTTCTTCATCGTCTACTTCTGCGATACTCCCAGTGGAGGTACTGTTGATTGCTTTTTGGTGCATGCAGACTGCAGGGGAGTAGCTCCTCTACTCCAAGGGAGATTGCTGGCAATTTGCGATAGGCTGCCAGTCTACTGGGGTTCTAGCTAGTTTGTCAGCTGCAGGACCAGTCACTCCGTCACGATTGTCGAGAGCGGTGCAGACAAGGTTTTGTGCCAAAAGTCCACAGCAGTCTTCAGTTCTCATGATCTTGCTGCTCTGTCCTCTGCTTCTGGATCCATAATCTGAGGTCCTATCATCAGGGGTGCCTCCCTAATATTCAATTTATGGGCATTCAGGCAAGTGACAGGTAATAGCCAATGGGCTACATACCTTTAGGGTGTCTACACCCTCTCTAAAACTGCTTCTTTTGGGAAGTGGGCATAACCGTGACCCAGTGAGCCGAATTCTGCCAAAACCAAGATCATGTAATTCTCAGTTTTGTGTTCAGATCTGGTAGCCCACCTTAGGGGTGAAATTAGCCTTATAGAGGAACACACCTTCTGACTAGCTAATTTTTGTGCCTGTACTGGTGCAAAATGTGGCATTTCCTTGTCTGGGGAAGCCTTGGGCAGCAAAGGCCTTTGAAGTCTCCTATCTGAGCACTTAGCCATCCTGCTTGGAGGAGGTGACAACACCTCTGGCCAGAGCAGGCATTGTCTCTGCCCTCAAAGTGCGGGCTCACCTGCAAGGAGGGGCGGGGAGGGGTCAGAAACCGGTCTGTGGTGGCAGGCTGGCCCTACACAGTCAGCCAGAACACTAGTAGTGGGTAGGTTTTCAGGAGGCACCCCTATGGTGCTCTCTGGGAGCTTATTTTATTTATTTATTTTATGGGTTTGTACCGCGCTGGAATCGACTCCCAAAGGAGTATCTCCGCGCCTTAGGACGACCATAATGCAAAAGGAAAAGAAAGTCCAAGCAGTATATCATATTAGTTTTGAAATAGGAAAGTTTTTAATTGTTTCCTGAAAGGGAGGTGATCATCACAGAGCCTCAAAGATATTGGGAGGCTATTCCATAGAGTTGGACCAGCAACTGATAGGGCTCTGTCTCCCTGTCTTGCTTTTTTTACTCTGGGTACACATAACAGAGGCTGCTCACTGGATCTCAGAGAGCGCATGGGTACATAGGGGCAAAATTTGTTGGACAGATATACAGGGCTTCTCCCATGCAAGCATTTATGTATGACACAGCAGATTTTAAACTTCACCCTCTGTTTGATAGATAGCCAATGAAGCTTGTTAAGTAGAGGTTTGGAGGGAGTACGAGGGGGCCGATTTAGGACAAGGCGAGCAGCGGTGTTCTGGACTACCTGGAGTCTAGAAGTTACTCCTTCATTTGCTGCCAACAATAGTCCATTACAATAGTCTAACCTACTTCGTACTAAAGCCTGTATCAAAGTTTTTCTGGTAGAATCTGGCAGCAAAGGGAACACTTTCCGCAGCAAACCAATAATGTGGAAACAAGAGCCCACCACTTGGTTGCCGTGATGTTTTAGGGAGAGCTCCTGGTCCAGTCGGACCCCTAGATTTTTCACTACCTGCCTAGGCTCAGGGACTGGGCCAAGGTCTTGAGGCCACCAGTCAGGAGTCCACAGGAGTTTGGCCTCCCCGAACAGCATTACTTCCGTCTTTGCAACATTGCATTGCAGGAAGTTAGATGCCATCCAGTGAGCCACTGCTTTCATCCCCTGGGCAAAGTCATTCCTAACCTCGGCAGTAAGGGTTTTAAAAGGAAAGAGGAGTTGGGTGTCATCCGCGTATAACACTGGGATGAAACCATGGGATCTCATGATGTCAGCTAGGGGGGCCACGTAGATGTTAAAAAGAGTAGGGCTCAGACAGGAGCCCTGTGGTACCCCCTTAGAGATCTCCCTCTCCTCTGACCGATATATCCCCAAAGTGACCCTTTGGGTGCGGTCTGTTAGGAAACTCCTCAACCAGGCTAAAGCCTTGTCTTCCAAGCTGATGTTGACTAGCCTGGTGGCCATGATGTTATGTGACACTGTGTCAAACGCCGCGGACAGATCCAACAGAACCAGGATAACCGAGTAGCCTTTATCCTGGAACATGTGTAGATCGTCCGCGACTGACAACAAGGTGGTCTCAGTACTGTGTCTTGGCCTAAAACCTGACTGGGAGGAGTCTAGCCCACCTGTCATTTCGATATAATTTGACAGGTGTCGATTTACAAATTTCTCTATTATTTTACCCAAAAAGGGGAGAAGCGAAATAGGTCTTAGATTAGACATTTCCGTCCAGGGGATTGCAGTATTTTTCCTCAGTGGTCTTACCAAAGCCCTTTTCCAATCTAAGGGAACCTTCCCTGTACTAAGGGAAATGTTGACCAGATTCAGAATTTCCGGTCCTAAAACATCTGCCAGCATAGGCATGATACGTGCAGGAATGGAGTCTAAGGGGCTGCCACTCTTAATTTGAGTAATCAATGAGACTACCTCTTCTAAGGAAATAGGGGGAAAACTTGTAAGGCACTGAGTAGGTTGTACTTGTCGTATAATATTCTGAGAGATATTGTTTCCTCCTGCAGCAATTGTATTTGAAACCATAATCCTGTCATAGATCCCATCTATCTTCTTCATGAAAAATAGAGAGATCTCATCACAGAGATCCTGGGACGTAACCTCTGCAGTCTCACAGGCCACTGGCTTGGTAAAAGTTTGTAAAATATTATACAAAACTCTAGAGTCTTTCCCAGCCGCTGTTAGTTGTGCTGCAATATGATTTTTACGGGCCGTTCTAATGGCCTTGTGATATATCTTGAGAGAAGTTCTATGCTGTTCTTTATCATCAAGTCTTTGGGACTGCCTCCATAACTTTTCCAGTTTTCTGGTTTTTTGTTTCAAAGATCTTAAATCCTCAGAGAACCAGACTTCTTGCTTATTTGCCAGGCGCGGTTTGTATACTTTCTGCGGGATAATGGCATTGATTACTACTCTGACCGTCTCCTCAAATCTGTCAAGGGCAGTTACTACGTCCTCTGTGGAATTCTCAGACAGGGAGGTTTTATACTTCTCTCTAAAGGCTTCCATGGTGAGTTTATGCCAAGGTCTCCTCTTACTAGCCAAGGCGATCTGTGTTCGTGGCTTATACATGGAAGCAGTATGAAATTTTAAAATAAAATGATCTGTCCACTCTACATGAGTAGGTGTCATGCATTTAATGGAGGATGAGTTCGACAGAACTAAGTCCAAAGTGTGACCTGCCTCATGAGTGGACCCATGGTTAATCTTTTTAAGTCTCAGAGAGTCTAGATCCATTAGTAGAGTTTTTGCCTCTGTACATGTCTCGGACTCACTATGTACGTTAAAATCCCCCACCAATAGGAAGTCCTGGTTTTCTTGTACATATGGTGCTAAGGCCTCTATGAGTGCAACAGAGAAATTCCCACTTGGGCCTGGTGGACGATATACCAATGCTCCCTTCCTTTGTTCCCTGGGTATTGAATTAATTTTAAAAATTAATAATTCCATCTCGGGTGTACATATTTCATCGAGGATAATGATGTTCAGTTCCTCCTTATGAACAATCGCCACTCCCCCTCCTATTTTGTTAGGACGGTCTAGCCTGACTATTTTATATCCCAACGGGATACCCAATGTAACGGCTGGGACAGAGTGAGGCTTAAGCCATGTTTCTGTTAAGAAACAAAGATCGGGTTTCTCAGTAGATATGAGATCCCATACCTGAGTGGCATGCTTCGCTAATGAGCGAATATTACAGAGCAGGTTTTTACTCCCCAGGGGGGGGACTATCCATTGTGTGAATCATCGGGACAGTTTTTGCACTTTAGAGTGCAAGCCAACTGGCTCATTCAATTGATTACTTTCCTCCCCAAGGAGATGGAATTGTGTATGACATACCTGACAGGTAAATGGGCCTTCTTATATTAATAAATCCATTACTGGAATCGGCTTGGGCTTATTAATATGAGATGTTTGATACCAAACATCTCTAATTTGAGTGAAGCGATCATGTAGCTGGGAAATTTGTAAATACCAGTGTCCGGCACATATTCTCAAAATGGCTTCCCTGTTCACTTGTAATACCCAACAATCGACTTAGATATCACAGGGCTATATCTGATCATGCAGCTATGTCCACACGTAGTATAGTGCACACTGCCTTAGGGCTGAAAGGCCTACTGTAGGGGTGACTTACTATACTTCATGCAGTGTCTTTAAGCTGTCATGTCTTCACTTTTCTATGCACCATGGCACATGGACTACAATGGCAGTTTGCATGATTGTGCTGAGGGGTCCCTTAGGGTGACACAATACATGCCGCAGCCCTTAGTGACCCTCTTTATCCTTTTAGCCATCATATACGAATGGCTTACAGGGGGTGCTAAAGCTATTGCCAATTAGGGGAACAATTATACAGTTTTATGGAAAGAGATCTGCCACTGGGGACCTGGATAGCAGGAACCCAGGGCACTTCTGTCAAAATTGCGTCAGTTACCAGACAAAAAGCAGGGATGACCATGTCAAAAAGGGGCCCTATCCATCAGACAGGTAGAATATTTTTCCTTGTAGTCTGCAAGAGGGTCAGTGCAGTTTCCAGGAATCTGTCTCTGTGAGATCTGGAGAACAAGGAGGGCGGCACCTTCTACAACTGAGGGGAATTCAAGTAGGGACTTTAAGAGGGAAAGCAGTGCTGCTTCAAGTTGACATCAATGAGGTAAAAAAACATTCTGGGTACAGCGGAAAAATGTTTGCTGTCTAGGGCAGAGACACAGTCAATGTATCATTTGACATTAAAATGCTAGTCAGTTTCCTGGACTATGGAACATATACAAGGTCTACATAACTATAGTTTTTGCCATCTTCAGGGCGGAGAATATTTGGAAGAAATCTTACATGAATGGTTGCTGGTCTGCAATCAGACAAACTGTCGTCGCTGGCTCTATTGATTTACAGCTAGTGATTGGAGCACATGGGGATGTTGGGCTACAACACATGGAAACTGAGATGGTGATGCTCAAAGATGTGGACCTTTACAAGGAGTTCTCTGCTTCTGGGACCAGCTCTACTTCCTGCAAAGGGATTAAAGCCTTCAGTCGCTACTGCAGCAACATCAATAACAAAAACATCATATCAATCCTGCAAACCTGCCAAAGGGAGGTGTGACCATCAACCATTGGTGGCCACAGTAAAACTTTGATGCAAGCAGCGACTGCCTACCGCCCCCTCTTTTCCATTGACTTCTCCAATGTGGAAAGCATGGCCCACTAGCTGGTAGAATGGTAAAAATAACTAGAGATGGATGGTGTTGCTTACTGTCGAAGTGGCTACTCTCAGAGGTTCAGATCTCCTCTGGATATTCCTTTCAAGAAAAGCCTCCTAATATTATTAGGACCAACTCCAACTAAAAGCAAACACCTTATTGGAAAATAATGCGATGGAGAAGGTTTCTCGCCCATAAAAAAGAAAAGTATACTTATGTCTATAACCTTTTTGTCGTAGAAAAAGATCCAAACAGGAACCCAGTCTCGATTTCAAGAAAGTAAACAAATGAATAAAGAGGAAAAATTCTAGATGCTTGTTTTACATCAGATTTTCCCCCAATTGCATCAAGTGGACTGGATGTTTGTCCAAGAACTGCAGAGTGCATACTTCCATGTTCTAATTGAGAAACATCCGAAATTTCCAAACGTTCCCTTCTGGCTACAAGCGCTACCAGTCATTTGTTTTATAGTCAGCTACAAGAACTTCTTCCACATGTTTTGGAGTCATTACCACTACCTTAGGAAGCAGAAGATATGTACCTATCCTTAGCTGAACAGCGGGCCGATCAAAGCCTAAACACCACAGGATGTCTTGCACCACTATCGGACAAAACTCTTTCTACTGTGCAGGCTGGTTTTGCAAGTAAAGTCTTATCAAAATAGGGTTCTTCAGTCCCACATTTTCCATCCACTACCTGTGTACAGTGTGGAAACAATTTACAAGAGTGTTTATCCTGTGGAAGCAAGCCTACCATGTATCTATCTGAAGGGTCACAATCATTTAAGGCCACATGCCAGATATCCTCTGTCTTAGGATCAATGAGATCAATTGTTTTACTTGACTGTGCATGAGAATGCTTCAGCAGTGCCTAAGGGAGCAACCGTGCCAATACTGCAGCAGCTGGGGAGACAGACACTTTATCTGTCTGCAATTCAGTCATTCAGCTGATAATGCCAGTCAGAGATTCTACTACATGGAGTATTGTTTTTATCAGGTCATCTCCTCAAACAACTTCTACATATGTCTCCTTTATAGGATGTTGTGCCCACGCAGATCATCTTGAAGGAAGAGGTAAACACCAACCTGTTGGAATAGAGAACTGCCCATCTAACATTCAGGTTCTCTCTAATATTCATGACAAACTTCTAGTTTATACAATATAAGGATTTATTATTTAAACATGCAAGGAGGGACACTTCCCTGATCTTGGTCTCTTGAAGGTCAGCCAATATGGAAATGTCTCATAGGCAGAACCCTGAACATCACTGCCATGCTTCTCCCAAGTATTCAGAATGCAGAGACAGACTCAACAAAACATTTGTAGAAAACACAAGTGGTCGTTGAAAGGCAAAGGACTGCCGACATCATCTGTGATTGGGAGTTTCCTCAAGTGGTCCTTCGCAAATGCATTAATCAAAAAATGCCCATACTTTGCTTCTAGGTATTTGGAAGCAGGAACAAAGGGGAATGCACAAAATAAGCCCATATACTTTTGTATTTGTTATAATCAAACTATCTTAATCCGAAGTCAGGCTGACCCTCTTGGCTACCGAGTGACCACACTATTTGTGATTCCCTGACCTGTTTGCTGGAGACTTCTGTTCGTGCCGGAACTACTATGTAATTTTTAGGGAGGAGGCAGATCACTGCCTTTGATCATTGAATTTAGCAACTTGGCTCCTGAACTCGTACAATATGGGCGTATGGATTTTACCCAGGTGTAGATTGACATCCTGAAAGTTCCATAGCATCCTATGCATTTAAATGTATTCAGAACACCTTTGATCTGCCAGATGTCTGGACAATGTAGTATTACTATGTTATGTTCTCCATTTTGCAATATCAGGGCACACTTTTTTTCACTTAAGGTATGCCTTGTAACTATTACTGACTTTAGGAAATGCTATGTAACTGCATGTTTTATTTTAAAAAAAGAAATTGGCCTTTGTAGTGAAAAGCTTTGTGTGTGAATTTGTACATATACATACGTACTGAATAGTTTGAGATCCTGTGCATTGGTAGAACTATTCTATGGTAATGACTATTGATGATTTCCCTAAACTAGAATCACCGGTAGGTAACCTTTTTTTTTTTTTTTAAATAACTTTATTTTATTGATTTCAGGCAGTCAAAATTACACTTAATAGAACCCACAAACGCCCTTTTGTGTCCCATCGGATCCCTCCTCTTCCTTAAATCCTGATCTACAATCTCAGCGTAACAGAAGCTGATAACGAATGCCAGTTCGAGATAAGTGTCCAACAGTGGTGCCTGAGGCTGTAGTCTCTTCCGGTAGGCGATATGCAGGTCTTCATAAAAACAAAAACCGTCAACAGGGGTGTGAGGGGCGAGGGAAAGAAGGCGAGCCCTCGTTTAGTCTCCACAGTGTCCCATACTTGCATTACCGAGCGGGTAATGCGAGATTTGATTAGGTATGCTGGTCTGTCTGAACGTTTCAGGAATGGTATTTTCCAAAGAGATAGACGTGCCATCGCCCTGTCCTGTAAGAGCCATCTCTTTTCTGACCCCGGTCTGCTCCAGTCCATGAGATAGCGAAGCTGTGTTGCCCTATAACAGCTCAGTAATTTGGGAATCCTGAGTCCTCCCTCATCCGGGGGACGGTAGGATAGATCTCTACGAATCCGCGCCCTTTTCCCAGCCCCTATAAAGTGTTGTATCTCGTATTGAAGTTTGGAAATGTAACCCATAGGGGGGCCCACTGGTATCGTCTGAAAGATATATAGTATTTTAGGCAAAATGGACATCTTTACCGTGGCGATGCGGCCTAACAGCGACAGGGGGTGTGTCTGCCACCGGCGTAGATCCTGCACGATTTGGGAGGTGAGGTTGGCATAGTTCCACGTGATTGTTTGTTCAGTGGAGGGGGCCAGGATTATCCCCAAGTAGGGGATCTCGGTTTGGGGTCGTAATCCCCCAAACTCTTGAAAGACGGTTGCAGGTGCGGTCTCGTTTAAACCCAGGGGCAGATGCATTGATTTCCCCGTATTGATGTTAAAACCTGAAATGTTTCCGAATTCCTTCAACTCTTGTAGAAAAGCCGGGACAGATCATTGGGGCTTATCGAGAGTCGCTAAGATGTCATCCGCATATAAGCCAATAGTGTGTTATTCCCCGCCAACGGGGATACCGGAGATATCGGGGTTGTCTCTAATCCGCTGCGCCAGAGGCGTGATCCCGTTCACGCGTATAATCGCTCTGGGTTGGTCATAACAACTTGCTACCCAAGCCCGGAAGAGGTCCCCTTTGCTAAAGTGCGCTAATGTTTTGTCCAGAAACTCCCAATCCACTCTGTCGAAAGCTTTTTCAGCATCGACTGAGAGTAGTAGGGCGTCTAATCCCATATAGTGGGCTTTGTCTATTAGGTGTAGTAGCCTTTTGGTGTTGTCACTGCTTTGCCTATTGGGTATGAAACCCGATTGATCGGGTTCAATAATGCCAGGTAGAAGCAGGCCCTATCTGGCTGCTAGGACGCCCGTCCAGGTCCAGGTTAAGTAGGGAGATTGGCCGATATGCAGCGCATTGAGTGGCATCTTTCCCGGACTTGGGGATGACAACTATGTCTGCCTCCAGCAACTCCGCAGGGATGGAGCCCGGGCCCTGAAAGGAGTTGAACAGGCGGGTTAAGATCGGAGCTAGGAGTTGGCAAAAGGTTTTATAAAAACCGGCTGAGAAGCCGTCTGGCCCCGGTGATTTCAGGGGTTTGAGACGGGAAATCGCACTGATTCCTTCCTCCACTCTGATAGGCGCATCAAGCGCTGTGGCGCCCGACGCGTTGATGGCTGTTGTCGCCGCCTGTCTGAGATATGCCTCTCCGGCACTGTCAATTTGTGGGTCCTTGCTATGTAGTGATGCGTAGAAGTCCCGTAGGGCCTCTGCAATCTGCTCATCGCTTTCGACCTTCTCACCAGTTGAAGTGTGGAGGGCAGCAATATTTGAGCGTTGAGTCCGGGCCCGGAGCTTGCTCGCGAGGAGCCTCCCTGTTTTATCCTGCCTACGTAGTATGAGTGTTTGAGCCGCAGGGCGGCGTATTCCACTGTCTAAGTCAAGACTCGTTAGCTGCGCCCTGGCGGCCTTCAATTACCACCACATTCTCGGGGCCACAGACCGACTGTGCACTCTCTCCATCTCTGCCACTTTGGCTGCTAGCGATTCCCGTTTTTCTTTGCGAGTTCTATTGTCGGCCGTGGAGATCGCTATCATTTCATTTCCCCCCCCTCACCACTGCTTTAAGGGCTCCGCACACTGCCGTCAAAGGTGTGCCAGCGTTATCGTTAGTCGTTAGATAGTCAGTAATGCGTTTATGTATCTGTTGAGATATGTCGGGCCGTTGTAAGAGGGACTCGCGGAGTTGCCACCTTCCTTTTGGTCTGCGCAGGGGATGTATGTCAAGAGTCACTGTCACAGCATCATGATCAGACAAAGCTGCTGCAATGATATCGGCGGTTTGGACCAAGGCGTGGAGTTCGGATGACCAGATAAAGTGATCAAGTCTGGCATACGTGTGGTGTACATGTGAATAGAAAGAGTATTGTGTGCTCTAAGGATGAGCCGCCCGCCAGAGATCTATCAGCCCCCTACTCTGCAGCATGTCTCTCCCTGCCCTCGATATTGCCCCAGGAGAACCATAGCGATGACCTGACCTGTCCTTTCCCGGATCCATGACTAGATTAAGATCTCCGCCTATTAAAATCTGTCTATCATGGTGGCTAAGGACTTCAGATAGGGAGTCCTTAAGAAAAGACTCCTGGCCGGAGTTGTGGACGTAGAGGGATCCTATTATGACGGGGGAGTCCCCCACCCACAGCCTGTAAGCCAGCAACCAACCTTTTATCTCTGCTATCTTGCCACCAATTCTGCCTTGAAAGTGCTGTGCCAATAATATAGCCACCCCTCCTTTCTTATCAGCCGTGGAGGAGTAGAATTGATGAGTGAATGCCTGGAATCTCATTCTATGCCAGTCTTTGGACAATAAATGTGTTTCTTGCAAAAGGCATATCAAGGTCCCGGAGTTCTCTAAGTAGTTCAGTATCGCACGTCTCTTAATGGGATTATTCAACCCCTTCACATTAAGGGTTAAAACTTGGGTCGTATGAGTCGACATAGTTTCTCTATGAGTACATGTCAGCTTGGCAACAGGCGATTGTGTCGAGGAGAAGCATTCTTAAGCCTCTGCGCCATGCTAGCCCCCCGCCTTGGATGTGGCCTTAGCCCATGCTCTCCCCATGGCTGCACACCGGTTCCGCCCCCTTCCCTCCCCAGAAACCCCCAGCCCCCACTCCGTGTCCCCTCCACCCCCCACCCTAACCCCAACAAAACATTCCCCTTCACCCAACAATGTCCAACGTCCAATGCCTCTAGCTCCGACTGCGGGCATATGGCAAAAAAAGAGCAGGGTATTCGTGTAGACCAGGTGACCCAGGCTCCCCGCCCACCTTCCCCCCCCCCCCCCCCCCCAAGCCAGCTATAGTGCGGTGCGTGTTGAAGTTCCCATGGTCAGATTAGAGAGTTTCTGGCGTTGATGTGTCGCGCAAGACTGCTGCTTGGGCCGAAGCCCTTTCCTGGGTCATGGTGTCGCGGTCTGGCTTCATGTCAACCGTGGGCGAGCGTCTTCTGCCCACTTTTTGCCACTCTCCCCCCAACGATTTTTGCGAGGGTCCAGGGGAAGACTCAGGACTGTGCTGTGTAAGGCCCAATAGGTCACATGTCTCCTGTAGGGAGCGGAGTTGATGCAGTCTGCCATTCCATTTAAAGATCAAACGAAAGGGGTGGCCCCAGGAGTAAGTCACTCCGTTGGTCTTTAGGAAAGTCGTCACTTCTTTGAACGTTTTTGTAAGATGATGGAGGCTAAGTACTGATATAGGGCTATGGAGTGTCCCTGATAGGTGACAGGGTGTTTTAGTCGAGCTTCCCGTAGTATGCGCTCCTTCAGGGGAAAATCTGGTAGGAAGGCCAAGATGTCTGGTGGGGGGTGCCGGTGCTTTCCTTCCAAGACCGACTCTGTGGGCGCGGTCGATGCGGATCTCGAAATATGGGACGACGCCCAAAATCTCTCTTAAGAGGCCTTGGAGATATCCGGCCACGTCTGCTCCTTCGTCTTGGAGTGGGACCCCTCGAACGCGGATGTTATTGCATCGGGATTTGTTTTCGAGGTCCTCGGCATGCGTTTGTAGGGCCACTTGTTGATCCCTAAGACGGAGGACTTCCTGGTGTAGTTGCTCCACTTCTTCAGTTTTAGTGAGTTCACCATTTTCTATGGCCGCTACTCGTTCTCCCTACTCGTCCATGTCCCGGCGTATCACTCTCACCTTGTCCACGTCCCTTGTCACCTGTTGCGGAGCCCTTTACAAGCATGTCCCTCAGAGTACGGTCACCTTTTTCCTCATGTTGGCCATGATGATGCCGCTCAATGTGTATTTTAGGCTGCCGCTTGTAGGCCTTAGAAGTGATTCAGTGCTCCCACCAGCCGATGCACTTCTCTCGAAGCCTCTGGTGATATGTGCTGGGTTGGTACCTGGAGCATGTGTATATCGCCGCCAAGCTTGGGCAGGCGTGGTGTGGGTGCAGTTAAGGAGATTCACAGCGCTGCGGTGTCACTACAGAGAGCCCATTGTAGCTGGATCGTGGGGTGAGCATCGCAACAGCTCCAAGGCCCAATCGGCACCCCCTGTACTGGAGCAGCGCAGAGAAGTGCCCAGTCAGCACGGCCCCCCCCACCCTATCAGCGATGTCGCTCCGCAGTGCCAAGGTGATCCCCAAGCCTCGATGTGTCGCTTCTAGGCCCGGAGCCATGTCCCGTGCGGCCTGTATCGGGCGCCTCCTGTCCTGTGGCTCCCCGGAGGACAACTATGCTAGGACAGCGGGAGGCACTGTCCTGGAAAGGCCCCGAGTAGGGCTCTCAAATCTCCTGCAGGTCGGGCCAGGGGCGCGCTGTGCACGGAGTCTATCACATACCCCCCAACTGTTGGCTTCACTTACATGTCGCGGGGGGCGGTGCTCTCCGGTATCGGGCGTGTACCGGGCTTCTCCCACCCGAAGATACAGGGTGCGGCAGCTCCCCAGTTCTTGCCGGCAAGGGTTACCGGAGCCCCGGTGAAGTTACGATGATCGCCGTTAAGGTCTCGCCGTGGATCTTCTGTCATCCACTAAGCCTCCCCTGGCGGTTGCCGTTTATTCCCCTGCTCCACCAAGCACTCGCCTCAAGCGCCTCCGGGCCTGATGTGTGCAGTCGGGGCCCGGCGGAGTCGCGGCTAGGCCTCAAAGCAGCGCCCTCGATTTTTGCGCCACTGAGCCAGCTGCTGGTCCGCTGAGCGCGATCCTCTTGGAAGGTGAACGCTCTCCCCCTCACGTCGTGGGCGCCACTCACTACCCGCTAGTCGAGCGTTGCAGAGGTCTGCAGCCAGGACTGTGTCGCTCACTCAATTCGCCAGCCGGGCGAGGGTGCCTGTCCTCGTCCTCGATGATTCACAGCCTGGGTGCCATTTTCTCCTGGAAGCACCAGATCGCCTGCAAGGTCAGTGCTGGGGTGATTCGCGGGTTTAATGGCTCGCCAAACCTCCTCTTCTGGTGTCACTGTGTCCCCACGTGCAGTACTGCTAATTGCAGCGTAGTTTTGGGGACTTTGTGTGGGAGAGAACTAGGGGCGAAGGGCCGCGGCGGGGAGCCTCCGGAGACCACTTCTGTTCAGGTCACCATCTTGGCCACACCCCCGTAGGTAACCTTTTTGTTTTTTGGGAAGTGCCATTCAGCAAGTGTCCTCCTTCTGTTATGAGACGAAACCATCTGACAATTAGTCTGGATAACTTGTTGATATAAAGAACTAGCAAATAAACGTTTTGCTAAAGAACTATGCTCTGTTTTTCTATCCATACTGTATGCAAAGTAGAAGTACTTCAACTTAGCAAGAGAAGGAATCACTCTTGACACATTTTTCTTTGGCCATTTAAAACTGCCCATTTTTTCCTGTGGCTCAATTAAGAAGACTCTGAATTAAACCACCAAGGGATTCTTCTACACAAAAAATGCTTTAATCACAAGGTAAAAATGGATTCCTCCCAGTTCAGGCAGTCACTTTCAACTGGTAGTGGGAACAGAATAGCAATAAAGGGCAAAATCTCCTCCAACCCACACTATTGGCGGCAGATTAATTAAAACCAATCTGTTCTTTTGTGGCTCTGACATTCCAGCACTGCTACTTAAAGTGTAATAGCTGTTATGGCTATACACACTGAAGCCTGTTATTGTGTGCAAGAGGTGCAAGTGTTACAGAGATTCTTTGCAGTGGAGACCAGAACAGGAAACCTTTGCAGCATTCTGCTCCTCTGCCAAGAGGATGACTTCTTCACAGTAGAACATTTCAAGATTGATCTTGGAATACTTGGAAGAGGGAGTTGGTTGTCAGCAGAAGGCTTAAAACATACCTCCTTCTATTTGTGGCTCTCTCCATAAACCTGTTTGTTAGAGTACATTGATCCTTGTGTTATACATCTTTAAGGGAAAAGGCTTCTTCTTTACTGATGATTTACTCTTTTAGTGGTGGCAACATGATGCACTCCTTTATACTCTTATTTCTCCAAAAGGGTATCAGCAGTTTTCAAAGGAATTCCCCCTGCAAAACAATTCTGCTGATAACCTTCCGATTTAAGCAGGACATGCTATCGCAGATTGAGCTTGTATACTTTGGCCATCCTCTGTTCATTGATTTGTCTGTTTGGTTTCTAAGACCGAAATGTTTGTGGCATTTTTGGTTGTAGATACATATGTTCGTCATACTCCTGCCATCTAGTATTAAACTCAATGTTTGCAACTTGTTTTTCTTCAAAGACGTCTTTCTAGTCCTGAGGTATATTGGCTCCTCCCTTACTTGGCACTAGACTGACCACCAAAATGTCTGCAATCCCTCCCTCTACCCTCAGTATGACGAGACAACTTGCCATGCCTCCCCCATCTCTGATCAAAGATGACCCTTTGATTCCAAAGCAAGAGGAAGTGGACCCATCGGCGAATGCAGAGCCGAGAGATCAACAACATCTCCGGCATCTTTCTGGAACGCAACATCGAGGTGGAGGAAAAGGCCATCCCTTCAGAGGCCCAGTTGGTCCAGTCCAGTTTGGAGGTGAGCTTGCCCTCTTAATATGATGGACAACAGCACCAAGACCCCAAGGTTCAACATCCTCTGAAGACTTTTACCGTGAGTATGGGTGCCACCCACTTATAACCCACAGCCAGCCAGGGACTCTGTGGACGGGCAGAGCACCACCCCAGTGGGAGACTAGTGTGGAGACCAGAGAAACAACAGCATGCCGGGCCACCACTGACGTCAGGCCATTGTCAGCACTGACCGAAGCCTTCGGAGCTTTCGATGCACCCCCTTCTGTCCACAAAGGCATAAACCACAGCTACCCTCTGAGTTGACTGGCTTGTTGACTCTGGCACTGAAGCAGACATCGAAGTTGGCACTAAAGCCACCATCGGCTTCACAGTCAACGTCTGCAGCAAAGGCCTCTATGCCCAAGGCCCCTTCGATGGTGGAGACCAACTGGCAACAAAAGCCTAATTTATGGACAGTTCCGACGATCTGGAGCAAGATATTCTCCAGTGCTTGCAAAACGAGTTGGATTCCCACCAAAAGCATCTCTTTATCCATCCGTAAACTAGGAGACTCTCCACCAAGCTGCCACCGAAGCCACAAGAGACTCTTTCAAGGAAGAGGAAGCTATCTTTTGAGGAGCAACTTCTCCAAAGCACTGGAGACCGAAGGACTGGGGCACTAGCCTTCCTCCTCACCACCAACTACACCATACATTCCACTTCCTGATCGGTACCTGGTGAAACCTTCTCCACCTATGACACTACCTCATACATGGGGCAGCTACTTTTCACAAAGTAGGTATGCATGCCATCCAGGAAGACACTGACTTCTTGGTTGAAACACCTTTGAAGACCCAATGCACCCTTCAGTTCCTTCTGATGCAGAAATTGATGCTCACGACCATGCCTGAGACATTAAAATAGCCAGTCAATGCCAGAGTCCTAACTAGGATCAACATAAATACAAACCATCACCCAGTGACCCTGCCTACATTTGTGGCTACATTTCTCTGGACTCTCTTGTGGCCCACCTGGCACAGAAACTTGCCAATGTCCAGGGCACCGTGAATGCTCCACCCCCTGATAAGGAGAGCAAAAAGACTGATGCAGCAGGCAAGAGGGGGGAGGGGGGTAGTACAATCAGCCACACACTGAAGGGTTGTCGGCCTGCTCTTCCAATGCGAAAGGGTGCACTGAGATGAGATGGAGGAACTTCTCAAACACTACCCAGAGGAGTATAGGCTGCATTGGCAAGATCTTGGAACAAAGGGCGATAGCATCTTGAATGCCACCATTCGCTGCACTCTAGATTCAGCCAACACCGCGGCCAAGGTAGTTAATACCAGCATCCTGGTTAGGCATCCTACCTGGGTCTGTGTCTGTGGCTTTTAGCCAGAAGTACAGTACCATTTGCTGAATCTGCCACTCAATGGTGAACCCCTTTTTAGACCGCAGGTAGAGCAAATGCCTGAAAAGCTAAAAAAAAAAAAAAGACAGGTACAGCCAAGGCGTCCATTCTTAGGGGATCCTTTTGGAGGTCACAGTTCAGGGGAGGCAATAATGCCCCTTCCCCTGAATCTCCTGCCTCCTACAAGAATCAGCAACAGCAATACCACCAGCAGTCAACATGGGGGCATTCTAGAGGGCATTATAGAGGCAACAACACCAGTGGTAGGGGCAAAGGAGACTGTGCTAAGGGAGCTGTCTCCTCCAAGCAGTGAATCCTTTCTAATCCTCCCCCATCACACAACACCTCTCAGGGAATACTGCCGGGATTTCTTCCTCAATGGAAAGACATCACCTCTAACCGATGGGTTCTCTGCATCATACAGCACGGTTACTGCGTTGTGCTCATTTCACCTCCACCCAACAACACCCCCCCCCCTGACTTTCCATCTCCACAGAACACCAGATCTTTCTTCAAGAAGAGGTCCAGGTGCTCGTTCTCAAATGGACGATAGAACAAGTACCACTGCAATATCACAGCAGAGTGGTGTAATCACTATACTTTCTAATCCCCAAAAAGGATGGGTCTCTACGGCCCATATTTGACCCTAGGCCCTTTAATTATTACATCCTCTCAAAACATTCCTACATGGTCACTCTTCAGCATGTCATCCCTCTGCTGCAGAAAGGTGACTTCGTGACTGCACTTCATCTGAAGGATGCCTATTTTCACATACCAATCCACCCCATTCACCGCCTCTACCTATGTTTCATGGCAAGTGGTCAACATTATCAATTGAAAGTATTGCCATTCGGAGTCACCACTGCCCCCAGAGTATTTACAGAATGCCTTGCTGTGGTCGCTGCCCATTTGAGAAGGATCAGCATTCACTTTTTCACCTACTTAACAATTGGCTGTTCAAGAGTGAAAGCAAGCCACAGTGCCTCACTTGCACCCAAGCCACCATATCCATTCTACACAGTTTTGGCTACACTATAAATACCATCAAGGCCTATCTTCAGCCCCTTCAGATTCAGCCTTTTGTGGGAGCCGTACTCTACAATCACAGGCAAGGTTAACCCCAGTCATGCACATGTGCAAGCATTCCAGCAGATACTGCCTCTTTTTTCAGTGAAATCATCAATTGACGGTCAGAACAGAGATGCGCCCTCTTGGAATTATGGCCTCATGCATAGCCATAGATCCCCATGCCAGACATCACATGCATTCGCTCCAACAATGTCTGTCAGCACAATGGTCACAAGCGGAGTCACTGGGAGGATCTAGTGTTGATACAGGCCAGCACCCATCACTCTGCAGTGGTGGAGCAGCAACAATTTGTTACAGGGCCAGCCCTTCATTGACCCTATTCCACTGGTGACCATCACCACGGACGCAACGCTCTTGGCATGGGGCACGCATATTCAGCAACTAACCATTCAGGCCATGTGGCTGGCTCAATTAAGGACCCTCTGCATTTGTTAACTTCAGCTCACGGTCATCCAACTAGCTCTCAAGTCTTGCTTTCAGCCACAACCACAGGATACCAAATACCAGACACAATCAAATATTGTATACTAAATATTTGGGGTGACACTCTGCCTCTTCGATATAGTCAAATATGGTCCTCCCTTGTTCTGGGAGAGACAAAGAGAAATATTGCTCAAAAGTGGGGGATTCAGACCCGCCACAGCCACTGGGTTTATGAAATGATATGGGCTGGTGTATGGTCACTGAGAAACAATATACAAAAGTAGGGAATATCCCAAGAAATGGGACAAGGTATGGTCAGCTTGGAGAACACAAACAAATGGGGGGAGTGATCGAGATGGGGACACTTCTGGGGATGACAGGAATACAAACTGGGGAGAGTAGTATTGACATGCATTTTTTCCTGAAGCTGCCATATATGTTGGGTATCTTGAGACTAATGTATAGTTATCTATATGTGCCTGCGGTGTTAGGATGCCATTGTGTTCCATAATTTTTTTTTCTTTCTGTTTATGAAACTCCATAAAAAAGATTTCTTTAAAAAAAAAAGGCTTTCTTTCCCTAGGTTCAACACAAAGTAGTTTCGATAAAAGCAGACAACATGACTGCCATGTATTATCTTGAAAAGCAAGGTGGCACACACTCACTGAACCTGTAAGCACTAGCACAAAGCATTTGGCACCTCACCACTGGCAACACCTCCTGGCAGAGTAACTTCGGGGAGTGGACAACTACTTTATAGAGCTGCTCCTCAGGATTCGTCATCCAGTTCACGAGTAGGAACTCCAACCACAAGTCCTACTCCTGCACTTTTGCTGTTGGGGGGAAGGTTCCAGAAATCGAACACAAAATGCCTAAACTTTGCCTTTAGGCACCCACAATTCATGGGCAATGCTCTGTTTGAACTGGTCAGGGATCTTTGCCTACACTTTTCCTCCTGTCCCACTCCTTCAATGCATGGTCTGGAAGCTTCTGCAATCCTCCCTCACTGTCATCCCTGGGGTACCCACATGGGCCAGACAAGCATGGTTTTTGACACTCCTAGAATTGTTAGTGGCTCCCCGCAAGAAGCTGCCCAAGAGGCTGGGCCTTCTCTCACAGAACCAAGGCACAATCAGGGACTCCCCAGGCAACCCAGTCTGGCTCCTTAGGTCATAGAATTCTGCTATCTCAACCTCCCTCAATGTGCATGTCTATACCCAAAGAACCACATCCACCCACTATGCAGGCCTGCTACTCTGCCAAGTGGAAACGGTTTATCTATTACTGCATTCCTAAGCACACAGACCAGCGTACATCTGCAGTTCAGGATATTGTCTGCTACCTTATTCATTTACAGAAATTGGGTCCAGCTTATACTTCCATACGCCTTCATTTAGCCACTTTTGTAGCCTACATGCAGAACAGGAAACACTCTCCTTTATTCAAAATCCCGGTCATCAAAATTGTCATGGAAGGACTCAAATGAGTTGTTCCACCCAGGGTAGCCCGTACCCCTGTCTGGAACCTTAACATTGTCCAGTCTCATGGGCTCCATTTTGAACATCTGGATTTGTTTCCTTTATAATTCCTTTCCTAGAAGGTTGCTTTCCTTGTCGCTATCGCATCCTTCAGCCACATTAGCGAATTGCTTACCCTTAACCTAGAAGAGCCTTTCTTTTAAGTTTATACCAAAACAATTGTTCTCAGAACCAACCCTAATTATCCCCACCCATCTCAACTAAACTGTTGAGCTCCCGGTCTTTTTTTTACCTCTGCCACAGTTGCTGGCAGAGAGGGCTGTTCACACCCTAGATGTCAAGTGTGCTCTACATCGATAGGACCAAGCCCTTTTGTAAGATTCAGCAACTTGTTGCTTTTGTAAAACCTCACAAAGGGCATGCGCTATCTAAATCTGGCATAGCCAAATGGATTGTCAAAAGTATGCAAAGATGCTACATTAATGCTAAAAGAAACTTGCTTACCCTTGCCAGGCCTCATTCCATTCGGAAAAAGGAGCTACTTTGACTTTCCTTGGAAATATACTCATAGCTGACATTTGTAAGACATTGACATAATTTACTCCTCACACATATTACCAAACACTACTGTGTGAATGCCTTAGCACGCCGACAAGCAAGAGTAGGGCAAGCAGTTCTTGGAACTGTTTCAGTCTTCTGCTACTATGTGGCTAACTACTGCTTAAGGGAGTACAGCTTTACAGTCTGTGCAGAGCATTTGGATCTACAGCCATACATGATATGAACTGAATATGTTACTCACCCTGTAAACATCTGTTTGTAGCATGTAGTGCTGTAGATTCACATGCACCCACCTAACCAGAAGCTTTTGGTTGCTACAGTTCTACCTGCCTGTTTGCAGTTCATCCCCAGTGGAACACGTTCAAGATTTTTCTTTTCAGATCATATTTCAGGTAACCATTTGATAACCTCTATTTATAATGTTTTCATCCGACCCTCTCTTGGGAAATCATATCCTATTTGAAGTTTATTTTTCTAAATCATTTTAGGCCTGTCCTTTTTGAGCCCACGGCTTCAGCGAGAGAGCATCATTGCTACAATATGCTGAAGGAATTTGTTGGATCCTTCTTTTGAGACTGAAAGCATGCTCTGCAAGAGTAGCGTTTGTAGGTTTCAAGGTTCTCCCTATTCATTTGCCCAATTCTCTGCTTTTTACCTGTGGCAGTCCTATAGTATTGTATTGTAATTGTATTTAGATAGCGCTTGTGAACTTCTCCTGGCAGGTCATCCATCCGTGATATCCTTCCACCATCAGCCATTTATGTTAACCCTTTTTGGTCAAGACAGCTTCTAATCTTCCAAAGATCTGTCCTGCTTGACTTCCTAAGGAAAGCAATTGCGTATACTACTAAACACACCTTTTTATTTTTTAATTTAAAAAGTTTTTATTAGAGTATTTTAGAACAAAACAGGCAGTTTGCAAGCGTGCATGAATTGAGTGCACTGTAATCACTGCAACAGTAAATAAGTTACTTGCAGTTTTCTAGTTACAGTGTGATATTACTGTCAGCTGTACTCAACTGCTTGGTGGGAAAGTAAAAAAGAAAAGCGAGTAAGAAGAGGAGCGATAGATACGGGGGGACTATATACAGAAGATGGCCCTAGTTCAGAGAAGCAGGTATGGCAGTCCTGACCTGTCTAGATAGAGCAAGTAAACAAGACTCCTTCAAAAGACCTATTAAACTGTGTGTTAGGTAGTGGTGGTGTGAGTACCAGGGTGGGGAGATATATAATATATCTAAACTAGCATTTCAAGGAGGATTGACTAGTTCAAGATATCGATCTAGGCTGTTCCATAGAGCCTTATTAGCCGAAATCCAAGGATATTGGATAGAGAGGATACTACGTGCACCCCTAATGTTTCTCAACAATTCCCACCATATATTGTTGGCAGTATTTCCCAGAGATTTCCATGAGGAAAGGATGGCTTTATGAGCTAGGGTGAACATGAGATCAATTAGATGTAGGTCGTCCCACTGTAACCCAGTCGTGAGTTGAGAGTTAAAGACGCCATAGATTGAGAAGGAGAAGTTCCTAGGGAGGTTGGTGTTGAAAATGTAATTTAAAGTGTTGTGGGTCTTGGTCCAGCAATTGTGTAGTAGGGGGCATTCGTACAGCATGTGGCGTAGATCTGCATTCTTGAAATTACATCTCCAGCAAGTGTCTTTATCAATGAGCCTTAGTGAGGCGAAGCGGTGCGGGCATCAGAAAGTTCTATGGAGAATATGTAGTTTGGTCTGTATAAGGTTTGGTGTTATTTTCTTTATGAATGGGGAGGCCCACAGTTCTGACCATTCAATTTACGTCAAGCTGGGTAAACCGTCTTGGGACCAGTCATTGCACCATTTATTTTGAGTAGCATTGCATATATCTTGGAGGCCACATGTCCACCTTTCTTAAATAATGATAGGAGAATTGTTAGCGAGGCTTCTTTAAAAGGAAAGGCTTTGTGTTTGGAGATGGCTACTTTGAGTTTGAGGAAGCCGTAGAAATCAGAAGGATCAATGCCGTATTTACTTCTAATATCTGAAAACGATGGGGGTTCTAGTCTGTACCCGAAGTCCCTCACCAAAGAAATGCCCTTGGGTCTCCACGGACTCCCAATGGATATGTTGGAATCATGTTTGATATCTTTATTAAACCAAATAGAACTTTGTAGGGCGTGTGAGACTCTCGCGGCCGAGAGAATTAGCTTTGTTAAGGGTGTAACCGGAGACCAGGGAGTAGTCGGCTATCGTGGCTATATTTTCAGGGATAGCAAAGTATGCATGTTCTGTTATTATAAATATGTCATTGGTGTATGCCGCTGTTTTAAAGGAGGTGCCCTTGATGGTAATGCGAATTAAGTTATTGTGTTCATTGATTGAGAGTAGCAGTGGCTCAATGGCTAATAGGAAGAGTGAGGGATACAGGGGTTATTCCTGTCTCATGCCTTGTTAAGTGGGAATAAATCGGATAGAATACCATTAGACCTGATTTTGGCATTTGGATTTGTGTATAGGGCCATCACCATAATAATAAATGACTCACCTAGGTTGAAACAGGACATTGTGGCCTGCAGGAAAGGCTAAGTGACGTTGTTGAATGCTTTTTCAGCATTGAGTGCAATGGCTATTACTTGTGAGTTTTTAGTTTTAGCAATTTGTATTGCATGCCCTAAGAGCCTAATGTTGTTGGAGAGCCTGCCTTTAAGGACATCAGCTTGGTATGGTCCGATCAGAGCTGAAAGCATTGGCTTGAGATGGTTGGCCAGGATTTTGGCATAAACCTTGCAGTCTAGATTGATGAGTGAGATAGGCCTGTAGTTTTTGGGGTAGGTATGGTCTTTGCCTTCTTTGGATATTAGGGCTATGATCGCTTCTGCAGCAGTTCCTCCTAGGTAACCGGTTTCTGCATAGTTTCAAAAAAGGTCTGGTAACAGCAGTTGTAACTCCTCCATAAATATTTTATAGAACTGGTCTATAAGACTCTCTGGATCTGGGGCTTTACCATCCTTGAGAGATTTAACAGCTGATTGAAGTTCCACTTCTGTAGTCCGATTGAGCAGGCAGTGGTGTTGGGGGTTCAGTGTAGGTAGTTTGAGTTTGTTGAAGTATGTTGAGCTATTTGAGGAGTTAAAAGCTGTAATCGCATCATATAATGTTCAGTAGAAGTCTAGAAGATTTTATAAGGGTCAAGGTGTAACTGTCCCTCTTTGTCTCTGATAGGGGTCAGTCGAGGTTTGGTTTGTTTCAACTGTAAGTAGGGAGCTAGGACTTTACCGGCAGTGTGGCCAACCCATAGTCCTATTGAGTTATATTTGGTCACTCATTGACCAGCACTGTTACTCAGTATTGTATTGTATTCATACTTTTTCAGGTTTCGGGTGCCAAGCAGAGGGGTGCCCTTCTCGGAGTGTTGCCTAAATTCTAGGTTTTTAATTTTGGGTTCCAGTTTCTCCATCTGTGCATTTGCAGATGTATTGATATGGATGCTTATTCCTAATTGTAGCCTTAAAGGCAACAAAGTGAACCTGTGGAGAGCAATCGGTTGGTGGGTTTTCATGAAAGAAGTGTGAAATAACTTCCCAAATCGTCTCTACGTAGTTTTTGTCTTTTAAAATGTCAGGATTGATTTGCCATGACTTATCAGTAGGTGTAGATGCGGCCCAGTGCAATGAGGCCAAGATGGCTGAGTGTTCTGAAATTACTCTGAGTTGGTTGGAAGACTCCGATATCATTCTTGCCAAGTAGTTGGATACTACTATGTGGTCAATTATGGAGAATGATTGGTGAGAAGAAAGTATAGTCTCTTGAGTCAGGGTGTTGGATACACCAAGTGTCAACAAGAGAATATTTGGAGAATATTGTGTGCAGCAATTTATGTGAGGAGGAGGGTCTAAATTTAGCTCTTGAACTACGATCAATAGTAGGATCAGAAGGGAGATTAAAGCCCCTATTATCAGACTGGAATCGGCATGGAGGCCAGCTTTCAACTCCTCCATGGGTTTCCAGAAGTCGGTCTCGTTGGCATTAGCTGCGTTGATGTTCAGCAGGTAGAATTCAATGCCTGATTTCACTTGTTTGAATATCCATCTCCTTCTGATCTTGGGATGTGTCTAGTACTGTAATCTTTGCCTGATGGTAATAACAGAAAGGACCCCATTCTTCTTGTGTGTGGGTGAGCCAATGACGTCCGAAATCCAGTGTGCATTAGAAGAGAAGATATTAGCTGAGGAGGGTTTAGATTCTTGCAGGATCAAAATGTTACATTTTAATTTGTAGTTCTATTCAATAATGTTCCTCCTCTTAATAGGGTGGTTTAGCCCTGGCATGTTAAGTGAGAGAACTTGTAGGGAATCATGTTTTGCCATGTGAAGAATCAAGATATTTTGGAGCGGGACAGTCACATCTGGTAATCCTGGTAGTATAGGTGAAGAAAGTGAATTTGGTGAGAGTTTCTTTTAGTACTATCTGATTGGTCTGGCTAGTGTCTTTAGTGCAAGTTAGGGCCAACCTGAACAAGACCTGGACATTAGGGCCATCCTGGGAGAGGCAGGGAGAGAAAAGAAAGAGGGAAGAAGAAAAGAAAACAAACAGAGCCCACCAGCTCCATAACCTATCTCCACCCCCGACCCCACCCAACCTGAAAAGGGAAATGCAAGGGACCCAGAGGAGAAGATACCTTTGAACTTCAAAAACTGATGCCATTCTCTGTTAAGTTTTACTGGTAATGTTTTTGGCTAGATCTCATGCTGGATTGAGTGCTGCCTGTTCTCTTTTGTAAATCCACGCCTGGGGCTGTTCCCTAGCACTGGTTTGAGTTTTCTCATCACAGTAACTGGGTGAAATTAGCTGTATATTGAAGCTGATATTGTACCTCCTTCAGAGGCACACTTGCCCACGATACTGCTATTAGTACAGGTTACAGATAAATCTCACTCAGAAAGTATTGTCAAACAGCTCTAGAAGTAAAACGTCACACAATCCCTTCTGAGTGCTAATCCACTTTACAGGATTAGTCTCCTTTAAAGGCAAGGCAGACACAACTTCACAAGACTGGACATATTCGCATTACATAATTAGTCAGCATAAGTTTGACCCTTTGTTCTTCAGCTCTACTCACAATAAATTAGGCAGATTGTAACATCTACCTGTAGCCAGTGTTCAGTCAAGTTGCAGTAAATACGGTACAATGAGAACCAAAATCTGAAGTGTAAAACTTATCTGCTTGAATGAGCAATCCACAGGGTTTATGGTGATTGAACCCCAACTGTGCACTGTTGTTTTCTGTAAAAGGAAACACCTGATGGGAAGAGGCAGATCGCGCTAAGGAGCAGACTGCTTCGGAGGCTTTCGCTGGCCTTCTGGGCTGGAAACTCGCTGATAATTATTGTTGCTGCTAAAGTACTGTTGCTGATATTTATGCTGCAGATTCTGTTGCTGCTGTTACTAACGACCGGAGTTCGGTCTTTTAATGTTGTTTATATTTTAAAATTGCCGCTTTTACTCCGCATACCCTCACCATAAAAACAAAAGCTCACTGACCTGCTGCTTAGAGCGGGGCCTCATCCTTCACCACTTCACTGCGAGCGCCATTTTGGATTGGTCTGGATCCAATTGTAGGGCGCCATTTTGGGGTGCGCGCGCCAGTGCTCTCAGAAGGTGGGCATAAAAACAGGACAATGCAAGCGCGCATCTGACTTAACATTACGCGCTAAGGAGCAGACTGCTTCGGAGGCTTTCGCTGGCCTTCTGGGCTGGAAACTCGCTGATAATTATTGTCGCTGCTAAAGTACTGTTGCTGATATTTTTGCTGCAGATTCTGTTGCTGCTGTTACTAACGACCAGATTTCGGTCTTTTAATGTTGTTTATATTTTAAAATTGCCGCTTTTACTCCGCATACCCTCACCATAAAAACAAAAGCTCACTGACCTGCTGCTTAGAGCGGGGCCTCATCCTTCACCACTTCACTGCGAGCGCCATTTTGGATTGGTCTGGATCCAATTGCTGGGCGCCATTTTGGGGTGCGCGCGCCAGTGCTCTCAGAAGGTGGGCATAAAAACAGGACAATGCAAGCGCGCAGTGCACGCAGGGCGCGCAGCGGGCGCGCCAGAGGCAAGCCCGTCTGCGTCCCGGACGAGTCCCGGACAACGGAAGAACATCGTGCCCCCAATAAGGTACGCCAGGTTTACTCTAGAAAACAGCTGCTAGAGATTGGCGGGAGAGCAGATAGCGGGACCGTTGCTGACACCGCCCAGGACACTGCTACTGTCCCGGGGTGGAGAGAAGGGAACTCGCACGCTAATATGTTTGGCCACCTTAAATGTGGGCTAATAAACAGTAGGTCGTTAGTAAAACACTACTCTGAAATAGCGCTCTTAATCGACGATATGAAGTTGGATGCCCTGTTTCTCACAGAGTCCTGGATCAGAGCAGATTCAGCTGTGGAGATAGGTCTTGCCTGTCCAGATGGTTTCAAAATTATACATAAACCTAGGGAGGAGGGCATGGGATGAGGGGTAGGGATGATTTTTAGGGAGGACCTCAATTTCACTCTGCTGCATGTAGACAAACTAGAGGGAATTGAACTGATGGGCTTTGCGCTTCAGGAAGCTAGAGGTAATCTCCTCTCAGGCTTGCTGTGTTATCGTCCTCCGGGGAGTAATACTGCACAACAGTCCCTCTTAAACACCATCACCAACTTATCCCTATCTCACTCCAATATGGTCATCTTGGGAGATTTTAATTGGTGGGAGATTGCTAGTTCGAAAAATCAGCTGAGAGATCTGAAAGACACCTGTCAAACTCTCGGTCTCCAACAACTAGTTACCTCCCCGACTCACCAGGGAGGACATATCCTTGACCTTTTATTTGCAAATGAGTCAAGGGTGGAACTCCTAAATATCTCCCCTCAAATATGGACGGACCACTACCTACTACATTTTAAAGTACGGTCAGTTTTTCCCCCTGCCCAAGTTAACACCACCGTGCAGTACCGGAAAGGGAGAAACTGGTCCAAATTAGCAAGGACAGGTGCCCTCCTGCTAACGCCCTCGGTGAGCCTTTTTGAGAGCTCATGCACAGTGGAAGAGAATTATAATACTTACCAGAAGTACGTCACAGTTGCATTAGACGAAGTGATCCCTATAAAAAAACTGCAAGTTAGAAATAAAATATCAGCGCCTTGGTACACGGAAGATTTGAGGCAAATAAGACTACAATGTAAGAAGGCAGAAAGAACATGGAGGAAGAGCTATCTGGATAGGGATAGGGCCACCTTTAAGATAACATTGAGGAGGTACAAGTCGTGCATCCTGGAAAGTAAGGCTAATTTCTATGCTCAATCCATCTTGCAAGCCCCAAACAGAATTACGGAGCTTTTCAGAATTGCAAGAACCATCTCAGCTCCATCTTGCTTGGAGAATAGAGTAGAAGCTTCACAAAAGTTGTGCGACGAGATTGCCACTCATTTTAAAGACAAAGTGGCCAAGATTGTCGACCGCTTTAAGGATAATGATGAGACGACCCAGAATCCTGGAAAAAAGACATCTAAGGGGATCCTGGACCACCAACACTCTTTGGTCTCTTTCCCCATCATGTCGGCCTCTACTTTCGACTCTTTGGTCAGTAGCATCTCCTCCGGCTCACCCCTTGACTCTTTGCCCCAGAAAGTGTGGAAGACCTATGGTCATCTCACCTTTCCCTGGTTACGTCAGATCTGCAACCAATCGCTGGAAGCAGGGTCGGTTCCAGAAAGCTGGAAGCAGGCTGTGGTGTCCCCTCTTATCAAGCGTCCCTCTCTAGAACCAACCAATCCGGCTAACTTTCGGCCCATCTCCCTCCTTCCTTTCCCAATCAAGATCTTTGAAAGGGTCGTGAGTAGATCTCTTTCGGAATTCCTGGAAGAGCATCACCTACTAGACATGGACCAGTTCGGTTTCCGCCCTGGCCATGGGACGGAGTCGGCCCTGGTTACGATGCTGGATAACATGCGAATGCGGGCTGACACCGGGAGCACCGCGGTTTTAGTGCTCCTGGATATGTCAGCCGCATTCGACACGGTGAGTCACCCTATCTTGTTGGCACGACTGGAGGAATTAGGTGTAAAGGGTCGAGCATTGCAGTGGCTCCGCTCTTATCTGGTAGGGAGACAGCAGGTGGTGACGCTGGGGTCGTTTACCTCTGAGAAATCCCACGAAGCCTATGGAGTACCACAGGGTTCCAGCATCAGCCCCATTCTCTTTAACATTTACTTGCAACCATTATTCGCAATTATTAAGGCGTTTGGGGTTGAGCTGGTAAACTATGCAGATGACACACAACTGGTATTTTCGATGGAAGGAAAACAGGCGGTGTCTCTGGAGCAATTTCAAAACTGCATGAGCCTGACAACAGATTGGCTGTGGCGTAACTCCCTGCAGTTTAATGGAGATAAGACCGAGGTGTTGTTTTATTCACCACTAAACCAGACTCACCGTCTGCAGTTGGAGTTTAGACTTGCTCCAGATGAGGCTCCGCTGTCTCCAGCAAATACCATTCGTAATCTTGGCGTCTTGTTCGATAATAATCTGCAACTGAACTCGCAGGCGAACAAGACAGCCAGTGTGTGCTTCGGACTATTACGAATACTCCGCAGGATTCTTCCGTTCCTGCCAGGGGATATGCGTGCCTTGATTGTAAGGAGCACAGTATTCAGCAGAATGGACTACTGTAATTCTCTGTATATGGGTGCCCCCCAGTATATTTTGCTGGGATTACAGAGAGTTCAGTCGGCTGCAGCAAAGTTGGCGCTAAACCGCAGACGCGACTCCTCTTCCACCCAGGCGCTGCGTGAGCTCCACTGGCTGCCAGTCAGAGAAAGGATCCTTTTTAAATCTCTCTGCCTGATCCACAAAGCAGCACACGGGATGGGCCCGATTCCCCTGCAGGAGAGATTTTCACGCTATCTCCCCCAGAGACAGCTGCGTTCCTCCAACGCCAACCTGCTGGCACAACCTAGATTCAAACGTGTCAGGTTGGGTGGGAGGGCATTTAGTGTGGCAGGTGCTCGGTTGTGGAACGAGCTCCCTCTGAGGATCAGACAGCTTGACTCCTTAATGGAATTTAGAAAGAGTCTCAAGACCTGGCTCTTCCCAGTAGCCTGATCGCCTCCGTCGCTGCCTTTTCCTCTCAGCATAATTCATCAACTGTTTTGTCAGAGCGCCAGGATACCCGTAGGGTGATAGTGCGCTATATAAGCCCATATACAATACAATACAATACAGATCACTGGAAAGCCATATGTGCTTGGGGTGACTCTCCATTGACGTATAGGTCAAAGACCAGGGAAATTCGTAAAGTCCATTGCCATCTTGTATCGACACTCTGCCCCCCTCCCCGTTTGACAAAGAGTCTCATGTGCATGCAATGACCCTGTAAAGCCTCACTTAGAGCCATCCCCAACCCTATAGCATTCTCCTGGCCTTAAGTAGTTTCCACATGAACAGAGAAAAGAGAAGGGTGCTCATTGATTGGTGAAGCCAGTACAGAGACATGTTCCACCCATGCACATGAATTGTTTTTCTTAATTAAGTGCCAGTGTCGCTGCTCTCTTACAGAGCAATGGGAATGGTTGATTATGCATATTGCTGAGGGACTACATGAGGGATTTATTTAATTGAATAACTTCCGCCATACTGTGTCTCTCGTTATTTTTCCAGCATGCTGTACTCCATAACTTTGGGACTGCCTCTTCGGCACGTGTTTCAATGTTCCCAACTCTAATACAAAGGACAGGACTATTGAAACCGCTGAAAATAAACAGGCCTGTTTGGCTTCTGTAGCTGTCAGATTCTTTCGGACAGTGATGTGTTTGTGATACCGAGGCTGTAGCCTCAGTACTCCATACTAATTTAGAATTTTTAAGTTGTTTTTGTTTTCGTATTATCTGTGACACTTTGTCACAGGTGAAGTTGGTTCACATGGTCAGCGCTGTGTTGGGCCGCGGATAGCAGTCAAAAGGGTTTGCAGAAATGTCAGCAAGTTTCTCGATCAGTGTGTTTTCCTTGTGATCTAGTTCTTCGTAGAATTTCTCGTTGAGTTTCCAGAGATGGTCGTCTAACATCTCAATGCCTAGATCACTGTGGAGGTCTGCTGTACTTGTGAAGCAAGGAGCAGATGCTGCTATCCTTAAGGCCTTGTTCTGTAGTGTCTGCAGAGACTTCCGATACTTCCGATACTTCATCTGGCAACCGCTCCACACCGGTGAAGCATATGTCATTGTTTATCAAATAATTACAGTGGTTGCGCACTCCTTGCTCTGCATACACATCAACTTAGTCCTCAGAAGCGGGTACAATGCAGACAGTTTGGTTGATGCTTTCTGGCAGGTCTTATCAATTTGGTTTCTCCAGCTGAGTTTAGAAATTATCCAGTTGATTTGTTGATGTTAAATTCAGGGCTAATAATGTCCACAACTCTGAGATGATTTGTTGAGTGTTCTTTCTGAAACCCAAACTGTTCTTTGGAGAGAAAGTTTTCGATTGATACAAAGTTGCTGAGACACGCAAGAATTACCTTTTCGAAGAGCTTTGATAGGCCAGATAGCAAGCTTATAAAGCAGTAGTTTGCAGGTTCTCTCAGTGGTTTCCCAGCCTTAGGGAATATGATGAGTCTTGCTTCTTTCCAGGCTTTAGGGACGTACTGGTACTGGATATTCGCATTGAAGATCTCAGCAAGACAATCCACTGCTGCATTTGGGAGCATATTGATGGCCTGGTTGGTTATTCCATCTCTTCTTGGAACCTTGCTGTTTTTCAGTTTCTTTACCAGGCTTAGTACTTCATTGCTTGAGCATTCCACTATGGTTGCAGCTTCTGTTTCTGGTTGATGCACCAGGTGATGCTTGATGACTTCTTGCTCTGCTTCTGCTGTCAGTTTACTGGCCTGGTTAGGCTTGAAGGATGCCTCTAGTGTGTCAGCAAGGACCTCTGCCTTGATTCTGTTGCTGCATGTCAGATGAGTCTTTCCTTGTATTGGTGGTTTTAGTTCCTTTTTTCCAGTCAAACGTTGGGTCATTTTCCTGAGAGAGTTGTCTGAGACCTTCAAGTTAGCTGTGGATGCTTCCCATTTTCACCTCTGTGCTGGCTCATTTGTATCTTCAGCAGTTTTGTCAGCCTGTTGTACTTCTTCAGCAGGTCAGGGGTGCGTACTTCTACCACTATCATCGTGCTCTGATTTGTTTTTGGCTATTCACTGCTTGATGGCATTCGGCAGGTCGTTGATGGAACACCATTGGGGTTTTTTGTTGAGAAACGCTGCATTCTATATCAGTGTGGAATACAGGTGTGAACGCTTAGCTAATGTCTTTGATGCAGCATAAGGGACCAAGAGCCAGTGTTTCCTCCAGGTTTCTCTGTTAGAGGCTCTAGTCTACCTTCTTGAAGTTGTACCTGGTGCCCAGTTGTTCATTTTCGATTACATCTCCAATGGTGATCAATTCAGGGTTGTGATCAGACGTCAGTGCTGTTAAAGTTACCTGCTATATAGACTGGGAAAGGTTTTTTATGATGACAATATCCAGGATGTCCTGTTTCTGCTGTGTAGTGCCTGGATTGTGTGTTGGATGAGTTGGGCCACCAACTACAAAGTCCTTCTTTCTTGAGTTGGTGAGAACAGCATCTCCTGTGCTGTTTGCAGTCCAAGAGTTCCAGCACTGGTGCTTGGCATTTAGGTCACCTCCAAATAATGTCAGGATGCTGGAGTCCAGTAAAGCATCTATGTCGCTGGGCCATAGCTGGCTTGGTGATGAGTAGGGCAAACAAACAAAGGGGGCCTGCAGATGTCTGGATCTGTATACCAGTTGCTTCAATACTCGCACTGGCGGTAGTACAATCTTGTGATGCTTCACTTTTGTGCTGATAGCCAACGGCTGTTCCTTCACCCTTGGCTACAGTCGAGCGGTCTGTGCAGTATACTCTATAGTTTGCGAGGTAGAGCTTTTAGCTTCCGTGGTGATGGGTCCCCGAGATAAGCGTTACACTCACATCTTTAGATTCCATCAGGTGCAGGAATTTGTCAGTTATCTTTAAAATGCTGTTGGCATTCCACATCAAGAAGACAGACTTCTTGTCTGCAATGACGATTGATTTCTTCACCATGGAAATGTCTGGCAATGTGGTTCACCACAGTTGCCACCACAGGGTGGCTAATCATGTCTGCAACTACCTTTGTGATCTTAACGAGGAGTTCCTGCCAGTTGATGGCACTACTTATTTCACAAGACAAAACTGGGGTGGTTGGTGTTGGTGAATTGCATTGCTTGGGTCTTATAATATCTGCGCAAGTCCTTCAATCCATGTGTGCTTCGCTATGGTTGTTTGTTCAGGTGGGGCTTGGGATCAAGTGTGATGTTCCAGGTTTGTGGGCGTATGTGTTCCTCTGGCCTTGGGCTGTTGCTGGTGAGTGGCGAGATACCTTTTGTAGTTGAGGTAGTTTCTTCTGTGGTTCGTCCTTCTTTGCTTTCTGCAGTTAAGGACAGTCGCAATAGCTTACAGGGTGATTTCCTGTGCAGTTTGCACATATCGCTGGTTCTGTTTCTCTATTCCTGGTGTATTGATTGGAGGTATGTTCCCCTCCACAGCGTACACACCTTGGTGTTTGATGGCTCAAGGCAGAGGTGTGCCCCAAGCATTGACCATTGTAGCACATGACTGGGCCCCGTCTTCCCTTAGGTGCTTCCTTGTTGACGGGGGCGTACAGTCTTGTAGCTACTGAAAGATCAGCAGGTTTTCCCTCTTGGTTTGCAGACAGGGTTACAATGAACTGGGGAAACTTCTTGTCCGTAGGCAAGGCAATCTGGGTTATGTTCTTTACAGGGATTCCAAGTTCTGATAAATCTCGAGTGATGTGTCCAAGGGATTCATTTACCAGTAGGCCCTGTATTACAAAGCGCTGGGCTTTTACTGTGGTCAAGGAGAAAGTATGGTATTCCAGTTTCTGCTCCGTTAGTACGCTGGTCACAGTCCTATACTCTTCAGGTGTTGCAAGCTTGATTTTAGCATGGTACTGGCTAGGGGCTAAATCATGAAAGTGGAGGGGCAGTGTTTCTCCAGTAGTTCCACAAGAACGTTGCGAGTGGAAATATTCCTCAAAATGATGGATGGGATCCATAATTGCTTTTTAGGGCATGAAATGGTTTCAGTTCCGGTCATCCTGTTGTTTTGAAGATCAGTGTCACAATCCTTGGCATTTTGTAGGGCTTGAAAGCGATTTGCAGTTTCAATACTTCTGTGTTGTGCTCAGGCAAGCTTCAGCCCTTTTTCTGGTGAGACAGGGCATGAGTTGTGTCCTCTTTGTTTTTCGTGTGCCATTCCATGTCATTCGCAACGTTGGTAGAGTATGCATTGGCTTTTCCATTCACCTCTGTTATGAAGCAGTGGTGATATAATTTGCTGAGATGCTCAGCAGGCTAAACAATTGTTGTCAATCCTTTGCTGGATCGGAAGAAAAAAAGCGAGAGAGAGGAAAAAAAGTATTTAAGCTCTTAATATAAATATAATAGCTCATTTGCACTCTCTTCCAGCTTCTCTTCAGGTGAGGCGCAAACGCAAATATGAAATTGCCTTTAACTGCTCGGTCAGCTAAGCATCTCAACTACGCTCTAATCATAGAGCCAGCACAGACTTGGCTGGTTCAGACATTCTCTGCAGTGAGCACTTGATCTGGCTAGAACATGCTCTCTTCCCTCAAAATATGCAGGCAGTGCTTAACATGTGTCCTCTTAAATGACCTGCCACCAAATTACTGTGGTGCTTGGATAAAAAAAATATGTGAATCTAGGCAAGGAACCAAGATGCCAGTCAAGCCCATTAACCAGGAAGCTGACAAGTTAACCAGTGCTGCAAAAGGCAAGTGGATTTCTGCTTAATACGTTAATCTATTGGCACATTAAAGCACAAAACATGAGATGTAGGCAAATTACCTGGTCTATGGGGTAGCAGGAGCATCCCCACCACGACAGAACACAAACAGGACTGTAAAAGCTGTGTATTTTCTTGCTTTTAACTGTGTCCCTGCAGACCTTTGTGATGAGTGGGGGCAGAGTATGTGCTTTCTCTGAAAATGTTCTAGAGCGTGTGCATATCTCCAGTGTTAACATGGGTGTTTTGTAAAATGTGGGGCATATTCTCAAGAACGTAAAATTTAGCTTAACACAACTTTGCATATCTCAGTCCATCGCGAGAAAATAACACTGTCTTAACGTCCAATTCCCAACCCGGCGGCACCATGCGATAGCAGCAGGATAACGCGCCAAATGCGTAAAAACCAACGAGACAAACAAAAAATGCGAAACACGAAGGCCCAAAAAGTTGCGATGCCACAAAGCGCGATACCAAAATCGGCGAAAACCAGCAACAGGCCTGCAATTCCCACGCTTCCTGCGGGAAAATGCACTATAAAAGCAACACACAAAAAACACCAAAACCTATTCAAACTGCGTAGCACCATGGATGCACCCAGACCGAGTGCAGAGGAGAAACCAAACTCCACAAGCCCCACGGAGGAACAGCCAGGAACCCCGTGTTCGGGGAAGGGCAAGGAGAAGAATAAGACGGGGTTCAGTGCCCAGGAAGACCTGATCATCGTAACGGAGGTGACAGAACACCATCAACAACTGTTCGTCACCTCAACTGCGGCACTGGCAACCCACACGGAAATATGGCAGTCCATCATCCCCAAAGTCAATGCAGTCGGAGTGTCGAGGAGGTCAATGGAGGAGATCAAGAGACGCTGGCATGAAGTGCACAGCCAAACCAAGGAGAAACTCGCCGCCAACAGAAAGGCAGCAAGGGCGACTGGAGGTGGGCCTCCTGCGCCACTTGAGGAGCTGGATGTGCTTGAGCAAATGGTGGCCACAGTCATCAGTGTGGAGACGGTGGCAGGAGTTGGCGGCGTGGACACAGCTCGAAATGACCTAACCCAACAGTAACAGGGTGAGTAACCACCAGGGACTGGGGGACGGGGGGAGATGGGCACAATGGCACACATGCACAATTATGTGTAGCACACTGCACACCCACAATGATTGTTGAACATGTCCCTGACACCCTTGGCATACTGCAGCACACATACGAACACCAAGTAGGCTCACCTCCACTACGTGCACATATGGGCCCCCTCCAAATCACCAACGAAACAACCGAGCCATGCACATGTGATGAATACAGAAAAGCATTGGCTGTGTGAGAACACTGACTATGCAAGTGACACTGCATGCCCGATAGCATGGCATCAGCCAAAATAAATGACATGGTGCACGAATCGACATGGAGGTGGCCCAGTGCGGATCACATTCGTAAAGGAGCAGGTCGCACACTGACATATCCACGTGCACCCACAACCCATGCCGTCCAATGCACGCAGCAGACGAACAATGCCCAAGGCCACAAAATCTCTCCAAGAGCACATACGACCCAAGTCGCAAATATTTCAGCCCCCGAACAGCACACAATTCAAAGGCACACTGCCTTAAAGGGATAAGGGTACATGAAATCAGAGCTGCAGTGGCAACTCCCCAACAATGCAGCACACACACATAGCAATCACAGAACATCAGCAATGACGGCAATGTGTTTTAAAGTGCAACACCTACACCACAGTACAGAGGACAAAACAGGTTCCGCTTGTGCATAGTAACTGGCCACTCACATCTGGCATTGACTGACACTGTGTGATGATAATGTACGGGTACTACCACACATCCGTCATGTAGTTGAAAATCCCACTGTCTGCCATCAAATAATCAGCTCCACCAAAACAGTCACAATGTGCATTGTCATGCAGTCTGTATGTAAACATCTGCAAAGCGTCAACATACAGGGGAAACTCTGTTAACCTGCATCTCCCCTTAACATTGCAGAGGGACAATCAACACTTACTGCAGAACAGACCACAAACCCCATCAGTGATGATGAAGAGGACAACCTGCACATATGTCAAGACACCCTCCAACAGATAATGGACAGCCTCCACACCCCACCCCCAGGAGCAGAGCCGGCCAGCTGCCTCAAGGGGACCCCACCACCTGCACAGACCACACAGCATGAAACACACACCACCACAGCTGTCTCCCAGGACCCCCACAAACAATACATGGAATTTCAATGCTGTGTGTTGGTTTGCCAGGTGGAGTTGTCGGATCAGCTGTGGGGGCGGATTCGAGCTTGTGGCAGCCAAACTTGAGGCCATACGTGGGTGTCTTGAGTCCCATCAGGGCCCACGTTTAGTCCCTTACGGACACCCCCTGTCCGCACCATACTCACCGACAATCCTTGACTGACCTAGCTGGGGCCATTACTCGGATACAGGAACTGTCCAGTCAGACAGGCACCAGCGATGACAGCACAGAGTTGGCACAGATGCGGAGGACAATGGAGACCATGGAGCAGATGCAGGCTGGAAGTAGGGCTGCCACGGCTGAACACCAGTGAGATGTAGCTGGGATCTTCCATGCCCTGCAGTTCATCATCTTGGCCATTGCTGCCACTGAGCCAGTCCCAGATAACTGCAGTGGGAACTTTGACACACACATCTCCGACCCCTGATGTGTCATTGGCACACAGTGATGCAGCCCCATCACATTTGCACCCTGATGTGTCAGTGGCACTCAGTGATGCAGCCCAATCACCTTCGCACCCTGATGTGTCCGTGGCACCCAGTCATGCAGCCATTGCACCGCCACACACACCGGACACAGAAGAAGTATCAGAGGAGTAAAATGTGGATGGTAATTACTGTGTGAGGAAGGAGGTAGTAGCATCCATCACCGCCAGATGGCCTGTTCCTGCCTTGTTCAGCCCTATGCATCATGCCCTGGAACAACACCTTCCACTGTCCCCCGGAATACTCTGCGACTTCCACCCGGACCCCGTCATGGACTGCCACATCTTCACTGATTGACAATTACACAGCAATCCTGCTGCGTACTGCACTCTCCCTCTCCCCAATCACTTTTCAATCCCCAAAGGACTCTGGTTGGCCCACCACTGGGCTTCCATGTTATGTGGGCTTGGATGATCATGTACAGCTCCTTCTCCGTCATTCACCAGAATGTCAAAATCTCACAGATGTCATGAATATGTTCACTCATGTATGAAAGTATGGCTGGATGTAGGGACAACGATTGCACAAAAAGGTACACCCTGGTGAATGACATCAATGTGCATGTTTATACCTGAGACACATGGCCAATTGGATGACTGTGAAGGTGAGTACTAGCTGTGTCCCCATTGCACATTAACAGCAATCTCACAACCCCCCAACGTAGGCACACGTCCATGTATTGAATAGGGTTGTGTGTAGGAATGACCAAATCGGTAGCAGTCCAGGAGTGGTGTCCTGCATCACTTGTGACAGCAGAACTTTAAGTTGCATACCTACTCACACACATCTGTGTGGACACATTCTGTTCTGATTTTTGACATTGCTCCACATGGTCAGCGGTTGGACACCATACTCACATTTCTGAAGACACTTAAGTGCACTGGTATACCAAAACAATGTCTGGCTCACAGAGCTGGAGCTGTCAAAAGGGACCCACCCCCATTGTACATGCATCAGTCAGACCCTCCCTGTGTAGGGATGATGCTCATTGTGGCACACGAGTGGTCAATCTAATCAACACTCATCACAGTTAGACACCGGTGAAGTTGCGTGGACTTTATCGGCATGTGCATGTCTGTACAGACAATCCAAGGGCCACAATAGGCAGGGACATGCTTAAGACACTTGCACGCAGCATGGGAACCTTTTCGAGGTGCAGGAAATGGGGAGGCAGAGCTGAACACCAATCATTACGGATGGCAATGGTCTCAGCCACATTGCCTTGCTGGACGAGTCATGTGTTGTTTGGGGTCTGCCCATTGCCCCGTGTGAGGGGGCACGACTTACAGCCCATGGGGTCTGCATAGTGCTCTGCCACCGGACTGCGCCGACTGTCTGCTCTGCTGACCGTGATCAGGTGAAAGGGTCCGACAAGGTCACATATCGTGCTACATTGCCTTGTGTGTGCTCTCCCACCAGCAGTGTGTCCGAATTGGTAACGTTGCCAAACGATGCTGTGCTGCTCCGACCATAGAACAGCATCACCTTGCACAGGTGTGTGTACACACGCGTAGTTCCACGCACATGCATTCAGAGTCCAGGCGAAGGCAGACATGTCCTCTGTTGTGGTGCAACAACAAGTTGTTGGGACCTGTGCTGTGGGTGACAATCCGATGTGGCTGCAGGAACGTAGTTACTTGTCCATGAATGCCAGCGCAACCTCATGTGCAATGTGTTCCAATAGTACGTCGTCGTCGGGTTCAAGGAACACCAGTGTGAGCCAATCCATTAACTGGTCTGGGCAGATGTGCTCAGTCCACTCCGTTTCCCTAATCCGCAACACTGCCGAATAGGGGAGTGCCTCGATGTGGTCACTGCACACGAGGAGTTGTGTAATCTCCCATGCATAACTGCCAGCACATACGCCAAAGATCAGTGCATCCCATGCACGGCTATCCCGGTGACACTCCTGTTCGTGGGCCAACAGGAGGCGCACTGTCAGGTCATAATCCAATTCAGCTACCATTGCGTTGGATAGGCAGATCTGCATCGGCCACTCGAATGTGCATGATCGACAGTGGAACCGGGGCCAGACACAGGTGACGTAGGCAAGACGGAAACTCAGACGGTAACTGATTCGCAACACTGCCATTGGCAGGGATCCCAACAGATGCAGCATTCGTGCATGGTACAGTTCCACGAGACAGGGGTTGTGCATGTGCCCGGGAATTCCTGCCATTGCGTTTGTTGTCTCGTGGCACCGGCACTCCTCACACCGGCGTAAGTACGGTGGACGATATGCCACAGCTCTGGGCAATGAGTCGTATGTGTGTGCGACGTTTGGACGTATGGGTAGTTTTTGACTTATGTGTCAAGGGCATCCCTTGCAGGTGTAGGTCGTGCAGGGACAAGTATGTGTGGTGTGTGGGCAGGTTGGTGTTTCATTAGCGCAGTTCGTGGTGTGGGAGTCGTCGGAGGCTGGTATGGTATCTGACGCAGGGTGTGCCAGCCGCCTTCAGGACCAAGGTCGGGGTTGGCCTTCAGCTTTGTGTGTTGAGACAAAGGGGCTTTCATTCCTGATATCAGTCTGACTACTGCTTGCATTTCTTGAATGTGATGTGGACTTCGCGCTGACTTTGATGCCAGGCCTGTGATTGGGGTGCACAGATTTCGAGACACACGCAGCTGCTGGCATGTTTGCATGAGCCAAGGGCCCGATTGGCCTTGCACTCCTTGTTCAGTCTCTCTTTTTCTCTCTCTTTCTTTCTCTCTCTCTCTCTTTCTCTCTCTCCCTGCCCTTTGATGAGTGCCTGACACACCTTCTTATCTTGGATATTATCTTGCAGGCTGTGAGTCACAGATTGTCCAGGGTTGCCCCGCTAGGACTCTTCAGAATAGTTCTTTGGTAACAAATTAGGATGTGATATTTTGTTTGGTCTTTCAATGGTGAATGTATGAATCAGGATTTCAGTACTCACATGTATGTTGATTGTTGCAATTGTGCAACAACAGGCGGGTGCTTTTGTTCATGTTTTTGTGCAGTTGATGTGCAGTGTCTTGGTCAGGGGGAGGTGGAGGGTGCCCGGGGTGGGGCCCGGCAGGGGTGGGGGGGGGAGTGGTCCTGGGGGTGGTGGCGGTGGGTGTTGTGGCCCTCTTGAGTGTCCGGCACGCATGTTCAGTGGCTCCATGGCATCTGTTGTACTTCAGGTGTGGCTCTGGGCTGGGCTCCCTTTTGTGGTGCTGGTTGTAGTCCGACTTGGCACCAAGTCAGAGCAGGTGTTAGTTTCCTGGTGCTAACACGCCTTATCGCATGTTTTGTGATCTTATCGCCGATATAGCTGATTGTTGAGAATGCGGGAGGACTGGGAGCAGTGACCTAGGAGCATCATGAAGAACTTCCCTTGAGGCAGGTTTGACTACAGGGGTTTTCCTCTCCCTTCCTCCCATGGGCCAAGTAGTTTTGTTGTTTAGGGCTTGAACTTAGAAGCCATTTCTAAAGTGGAGAGTGACACAGGTCACACCCGCACAGTGGTATCTTCCTACCACCAGTTGGTAAGAATGGAGCCCCCCCACCCATTTTTTAGGTCGAGCCTAGAGCAGCGCAAGCTGCTTTCTTGACTTATTGTAAAGGGGTAAAAAAAAAGTGCTACCAGATGCTGCCATGGCCGGCCTAGAGGCTGAGTGCATGTGCGCGGGCGCGCGCTTTGCGTGCCTCTCTCTGCGCTTCAATTCCCTCCCCCACCACAGTCTCGTCACTCTGCTGGCCTCATTAAGTGCATCGCGATCACTTTCACCCGGCTTCAGCGTTAGCTCTTGTTTCATTAGTCTTTTTCTCCTAATCATTCAAAGTGGGTTTATGGGCGATTTATGTGCCCGTCATATTTGTCTTTTGTGGAAGTTCTGTAGGTGATGGATAATCGTGGACAAGGGTTGGGCCTTGTTTACTGGTTTCTAGGAGTTCCAAAAGAGTTTCTGGTACTGGGAGCCAAGAACACTTATGTCTGTGTTCTGAGATTGTTCTATGAACTCTACTTTCAAATGCATGGTTTTCGTTCAACAGCGGCTCAGGTGGGGTTCTCATGATTGGCGAGCTTGGCAGTAAACATCACTGGTGGTGTTCCCATATGAAAATTTGAATTTTTGTTTGATGCTCCTGGCTACCATGAGGAAGCTGCACTCGTTTGTGCACCAATCATCCCATTAATAGCCTGGCTGTGCGTCTCTTCGAAAGAGAGAAGCCCCAATGTAAAAATGTTTTAGTTGTGAATATAGGAACACAAACCATGGGCCCACTGCCTTGGACAGATGAGCTCTCGTTTTGTTATTAAAGTGGGCTGTAAAGCTTAAGTGTTTGAGAGCCTCAGGCTTTGATGCTCATTCAAGTTGTCTCGTGCAATACTAGAGTGATATGGGCTTTGTAGAGATGAAGCTTGTGGCACTCATTGCTGTCTTGGTTGTGGTAACTATTAGCCTGAAAACTGGAGTTAGTGTGAATTTGCATTACCTCAAATGCTATGAATGCACGTGGTGAGATTTCAATGGATACATTTCGCCAAGTAAAACATGATGGAATATATCAGTAGATAACAAAGCAACATAAAGCAAAAACACAAATTTCATTGGTAATTCCTTTCCCTCAGAGAAAAAGTTGCAATAGTGCAGAATTACTGGTGTTTTTAGGTCTCGCCTACGCATAGGAGGGCCTTTAGCCGCCGCTCTGCTCATTTTCAAGCATACACTCGAGCTTGTGGCAGCATCCACCTTGCGGGAGCAAGGAGCGGCGCGCATGCTAATTGGCTGTTGTTCGCTCCCACAAGGCGGATGGTGCCACAAAGCATGAGTGTGCTTGAAAACAGCTGCTGCTTGTTATTTAAGTAGCCTTTGATGCAACTTTGAATGTTGTCCTTCTGAAGTCTGTGCTCTGTATCCCGTCTCACCCGACCTGTCCCGTGTGAGCTGCTCATCTGAGCCCTGTTCGTTTGACACAACAGCTTACAGACAAGTAATATTACGTGGATGCGCACTGCTTTTAAGCATAATTTAAAGGCAGTCAAAGAGACTATTACAAGGATGTGCACTGCAATACCTATCTAAAAATTATTAACTCAGTATTTGTATTTTTTATTTTCTCTGGCAAACCGGCACTCGCTGTACTGCACTTGCTCCGTGTCCTCGTCGCGCATCACTTGCAACCTAATCAAGCCCCGCCCCCTCCACGCGACACTTTCTGGACACAACCCCGAGCAGACTGCTCACTGTGGACACAGGGCCTCTGACTGCATCTCTCCCTTTCCTTCCGGCCTCTTGCGCTCTCCGCCTCCAGATCACCTCTCCTGTTCCTGGCTCTGTTCCCCCACTCCTCTCCAGCTGCCTATCCACTCTCTATCTTGCTCAGTATCCACCTCTCTTTCTCACTCCCCACATGCCGGTCCTCCCCATCTCTTTCAACGCTCCTTGTCTCTGCCATCTGCTCTTTCTCTTTTAACCCTGCTCTCTCTACCATCTTTCCTTGCTTGTATGTATCCTCTCTACACATTTTCTCTCCTCTCTTTCTCTCACACTCACATCTCGACGTCTTCTGCCCATCAGTGGAAAACCTATATCTCCTCCATTGTCCCGCTCTCTTCCCAATTATCCCTTTCTCTCTTCTATGTCCGTCTTTTTCTAAGTCTCCCTCCAGTCAGCAACTGCCTCTCTACATATATATATATATATTTCTTTCTGCTTGTTTTGCCTTTCTCCCTGCATGTCTACTGCTCCTCTCTGCCTTGTCCTGTTCACCAGGGTCCCTCTTCTGTGCAATCTCCCTGTCAAAACTCTCCCCATTCACTTCTATTCAATCTGCCTGTATCTCTTTCCCTCTGTTCATGTCTGTTTTTGCCAGTTCGCACTCAGTCTGCAAACCCATTGCTATCAGCATGCGCCTGTGCCTCTCTTTAACTTTAGCCTGTCTCTCTTTGACCTTGTAGAACTACATGCCTCTCTTCAAGCCCTCCCTCCCACTCACTCTATTTGTGCACGTTTCTCCATTCCTGCTTATCGCATCTGTGCCTGTCAGTGTTCACTGTCTGCCTCCCATGAGCATGCCCTTCACTTTCTCCTTGTCTCTGCTGGCTCACTCCCTCACTCTATCTGACTCCAACCCCACCCCAACTTGAGGGCATCCCCACACCTCGCCTCCAATCTGTCCCTGCCCTTTCTGTGACTGCCATAGCCCATGTCCACATCTGTCCCTCCTCCCCTACTTGCCAGGCTTTCTCTCGCACTATGTTGCTATGGCTCTCTCCCTGCCTGTCTGCCTGTGCCTCTTCCTTCATGCCACCCCTTTCTGTGTAGTTAGTTAGTCACCCCGCACGTAACCTTTACTGCCCATATTTCTTTTCTGAATGCATTAATCTCTTCTGTCTTACTTCTTATTTGCCTTTGTCTCATGGGAAACAACCAATCTTGGTCCCCACTGTCTCTCCCTCACTGTAAATGTCTCCTACCTCATACCTTCCTCTACATGTACCTACCTCTCACGTACCTCCATTCTCTGCTGGCTGTTTCTCCTCCCCTCCTCTACCTGCAACAACCCCCGTCATCAAACTCAAGGCAACTCTATCTTTGTTCCTTCCTGTCTTTTGGGACCTTATAAGTATTTAGTGATGCAGCACAATATCCTTGGTGCAACACCATGAACTGTTGCATGGTTAGACACTGATAAGGTCCCAAAGGCGAGACCTATTGGCTATGCCAATGCTTGTTGTACTTAGGTCCTGATGAATGCCCTGGACCCTCTTTGGCCATTTTGGCAGAAACATGTCGACCGCTTACACAACGGTTAGGGGACAATTATTTCCCCATATACCGTCCACTGATTTTAATATCAAATAGTTACCAGTCACATTAAAATTCACAATTTGATAACTATAATGATTTTTACTCTCACTCACTTTCTTACGGGTCCCCACTTAGTTTAGAAGTGCATCCCTGTGGTCAGGTGTATATCTTCCCTCGAGTTTTGCAAATTAGTAAAACACCAATAAACTGGCACTGTCATAGGTGTATCTTAAGAAACAATTATTGTTGATGGCTCTGCTCGAGGTGTATGTCTAAATTATACATTTTTCACTTATCTCTAAACATTGTTGTATATTTCCTAAAATAATGATACGATTCACATCTGTTAAGTGACTGCAGAGACTATAAAACACCAGAAACCTGACCATGCAATATAGGTACCCTCATAATAAACTTCTGTCTCCAGTGTCCCCACATTTCAGGTAAGCTATGCCCACCAAGTCATGATCACTGTTATGTGTGGGGCGGCCCCAATTATGTCAGTGATAGCTTAAAGTAGGCCAGTCATGCTCTTAATGTGTCAATGATGGGTGCCAGTATAACGCGACTATGCCACAAATGCACAAAATAGTCCAGGATGACCATTATTTGCTATTGGCACTATTATGCAGTGAACTGACAATTGTACTAGAGATAAAAACCCTTCCGAAACAGGCTAGCATAAACATTTGGCAGTGCTTGACACCAGGTGTAGCTTTCAGGCAGCAACACTGTTCATTAGGGATGGACACAATGTCAGACAGACAATACGCATAGATGAATGCCTATGAGGCTCTTAATTTTCTCTGTCCTTGATCTAAACCTGCTCGCCTCAGTTCTTGGCAGATCATGCACCCAATCAACACATTTTCATCCTGGCTTCTGCAGTCCCATGCTTGCGTGGGTCAATACTGGTTACTGCTCAGGGTATTGCTGTCGCTTTTCTTTCATGATTCATTGTTCACACACATGGTGCTACCGAAAGAGCAGGGGCTACAACATGGCCAATCTCTGTGTGGCCTAGCTAGATTGCGAGTAGCTACAAATGGCCATGTGGCAGACCCGAAAGGCCGACAAAGTGTGTGTTTGAGCATTATCATGAATGTCTGCCATAGGTTTGGCTGGCTGTCACTGTGAGGGTCTTTGTGGGAGCAGTGTTGCCGTCTTTAGTATGCACATACTCTCTGACTTAGATTCTGGGCTTGGCTTCACCTCTGAGAGCTACTTTGAGGGTGCTGGCGAGCGACCAGTAGCTCTTGACCCACTCGTTGGAGACAAATGCCTTATAGCAATAGGGTGTGCCAATTCACTGTAGGTCATACAATGACCAGCCTAATGCTCATTAGGTAGGTTGGTATTTGTGGCCCCAAGTGACTGGCAACTAACACACGGATGGTGTCCTTCAATTGTCAGTAGACTGTGATCCCGGAATTCACATTTCTGAATGGATTTTGTTTTTGTTTTAAAGCAGTCCATGCTACTTAACCCATTTATTGCGGGCATTGGCCACTGGCCGATGCCCTCAGTACCACCCCAGTGTAGCTGATGGCTGATAAGGGTTATAAAGGAACCTCTGGTGCTTGCATCGGAGGATTCCTTTTTAATAGTCCAAGGGCAGGGCATAAACTGAATTGTTTCAGCACCTACCCTCCCCCTGTCCCTCTGTGCCATGGTCCTCTGTTGTCACAAACACCCACCGGAGCGAAAAGGAAGGAGGGGGTTCGGCCTCGGGAGGACTCTCATTAACCCTGGTTTGATCCCATGCTAGGCTCAGCCACACTAGTGTGGTAGTGTTTTACTGGGGCAAGTGGGGGTATTTCTAGGTGGTAGGAATTTTGTGGATTCCTACAGATTCCAGAAGTTTTATCACCGGAAACTGTATGATTTGTGTCAAAGTTTTAGGTTTTCAGTGCATTGTGGGTATGAAAATGTCATGTGATCCACAAATGGTACACCACCCTGGACTCACCTGAGTGCATGGGTTTCAGAAATGCCAGTGGATGGCAAGTTTCCGTGTGTGTAGCAGCTGAGCCTGGGCCAAATACCACAGTTCTCTTATGGCTGATCTCTCCACGTTAGCATTTTATGGCCTTGTGTTTCATGGGAGCTTGGCCTACCCACACACCTGGGGTGCCGTTGTTATCGGGAGATATGTGGGAACACTGGGTGGTAGGAAATTTGTGGATGCCTGTAGATTCTGACAGTTTCCCTCGAAAATTTGTCTTTTTATCCTATGTTCAAGGGTTGCAGTGGCTTCTGGGTCAGAACCTCTCATGAGAGTCATGCAAGACATGCTACCCTGGACTTCCCCAAGTGTTTACTTTACAGAAATGTGCACGTCTGGTAGGTTTACCTGGGTGCTATCTGAGATAGGACCCAAAATCCACAGCTAGCCAAACTGCAAACAAGGGTTGTTTTGAGTGGAAAAAATTGATGTATCCATGTTGCATTTTGGGAGACATGTGTGAACGCTCAGTGGTCAGAATTTCAAAGATGGCCACAGATTATGGAACTTTCCTTCACTAAAATATGAGGAAAATATGTCCTTTTAGCCAAAGTTTGAGATTTGCAAGGGCTTCTAGGTAAGAAAACCTAATGAGATCCATGCAAGTCATGCCACTCTGGACTCCCCTGGGTGTCTAGTTTTCAGAAACGTGTGGGTTTGGTAGGTTTCCTTAGGTGACGACTGAGCCCAGCCCTAAGATCCACAGCTCCCACATTGAACAAAAGGTGGTTTTCAGTGGAAAGCTTTGATATCTCTATTTTATGTTTTAGGCCAATTCCTCTTGTGGATGCTCGAACCTCCCACACGAGTGGGAAAGCTTTTTTTTTATCAAGAGACGTGGAGGAACTGGGTGGTAAGAAATTTGGGGATCCTCACAGATTCTTGAACTTTCCCTCACTGAAATTTGTTAGCCAAAGTTTGAGGTTTGAAAGGGTTTCGGGTAAGAAAATCTCATGAGCACCACACAGGTCGCACCACCCTGGACTTCCCACGGTTATCTAGATTTCAGAAATGTGTGGGTGTGTAGGTTTCCTAGTTGACAGCTGAGCTAGAGCACACAATCTGCAACTACACACATTGTAAAAAAGTGTTGATTTTGCTGGGTGAAATGTATTTTCTCCAGGTGGCAGTGTGGGGCTTTCTGTAGGCACATAAGTGAGGGGTACCATTTTGATTTGAAAATGAGTGGGAACTGGATTTCTGTGTGTTTCTGTCTATAAGTATAAGCCTTTATGCAAGAAAGACGAAATTTTGGAAAGGCACGATAGTATGATAGTATGGGTACACACAAATTAAGAGGTGTGCAAGTAGCCACTGCTCCTAATCTCAGTATTTTATGTACATTTAAGAAATACATACGTTTCCTTCATAACCATTTTCACTCTGTATATTTTACCATATGAATTGCTGAATATTCATTACACAGTGAAAACCATTGTTATATGCAGTTCAGTTATTGGCTTTGTGTATTTTGTGTTCTTGTAGAACCTACACATCTTATATATCCACAACCAGAGTAGTCTAGCAGACATAATGGCATATTGCTTTTGTAAATCTGCCATTATAAGAAGAAGTTAAAGATGAAAAAGTTGTGACACATGTCTGTGTTTTCCTAGTCATTTAATTTGTTTTCCCAACAGATTCTTTGGGAACACCTTAAGGCATTTATATAAATGACCCCTTGCGGAATTCAGAATTTTGTCTAGTTTTCAGAAATGCATAGCATGTTGGCTTCATCCACAGGTTTCACACCTGTTTCAACCACAAAGTCCACGGGGCATATTTTCAAGTGGCAGCGATAATTATCGCTGGCCGCTCTTAGCGTGAGATTTATTATCGCTGGAAATTATCGCCATGCTAGAGCTGTATTAACAACGCATAGCGCAATGGTGATAATTTTCCAGCGATAGCGGTGTTTTCCATGGAACCTTGCTGGTTTTCCAGCGATGTTCCATGGAAAAGAGCGATAACCTTGCTGATACGACCCTGTGGTCGTATCAGCATAATCCACCCCCAATGGTAAGTATAGCTAAATCAGGATTTTAGCAGACGTTAGTTTTTGGCGAAAACCGCGGTTTTCGCCAAAAACTAACGTCTGCTAAAATCCTGAGGGCCACCTTGTAAATATCGCGAAGGCCCATTAGCGATATTTTACAATTCAGTTTTACGTGGCACGCCTACCTTGCATCTCATTAGCGATGCAAGGGTTGGCGAAAGAAGCCGGGCGCTAAGGCAAGGAAACATGCGCTAGCGTGTCCTTGCCAATAGAGCAATAAAATTATTGCCGCTTTTCGCCCGAAAACGGACGCTAAAGCGGCGATAATTTCATTACGGCCTCTTGATGATATGCCCCCAAGTAGGTTAAAACCACAAACAGTAGGAAAAAGGGGCCACCTCTTAGAAAAATGCTAAAATTATGGTAAAAAAATAGTTTTTTTTATACAGCTCTGCTTGTTCATGAAAACTGGGAAGATGGTGAGCGTAGCACAGTGAACCTTTTGTTGATGCCACTTTTAGAAAAAAAAGGCTTTCTTGCACAGCACATTTTTTCACCACAAACAACTATTCAGCTATATTTTGCCTATTTTTCATTTCCCTCTATGCGAAATCTACAAACCCTGGGTACCCTTAGAATCCCCTGGAATTTTGGGAACAAGTACAAATAATTTGGCATGGGACCTTATGTGGAAAAAACGTTATGGAGGCTTTAAGTCCAAAGCACGCAGATAGCACAAATAGGGCTTAGCATTGGGGTGGAAAAGCCTCAGTACTTAAGGGGTTGAAAGCCCATATTCCTTCGCCGTAATTGCGAAAGGCAGCACCAATTTTAGCTTGCACTGAAAATGGCTGTTCTGCCTAAGGCTCAGCAGCACCATTCAGTACAAATACCTAAGTGTAAATCAACGCACAGGATTAGATGTGTAATATGCATGCTTTAGTGTAAAGCACACATGGTATACATAGGTATATCCAGTGATATATACCTGACAGCTTGCTTGCTCTTTGCTTCTCTTAGTTTTGGGATTTTGGGACAAGATCTCACCTGGTGCCAATACCTATGTGTTTTTTAGATTGAAGTCTACCAGACAGTGCACCTGTACTGTTTGCAAGACATCTTGAAGACATTCTGAAAGCTTCTCTGGGAATGCATTCCGCCCATTGCTTTTCATTGGCGTTGTGGTTGGTAACTCGCATTGGCTTTTTTTCTATTTGCTGGCTTTATTTGTTTTAGGCTGTCCAGCAGTCTTTGTCCCTCCCGAGGAGTATAGCCCGCTCAGCATCGTTCAATGTATTCTTCCATGAGTGCTTGCTTTCTGAACACAGGCCTTTAGATTTTGTTCTTATCATGTCAAATTTTCTGGGCATTCAAAGACAGAGGTCAAATGTTAGGACCTGTCTCCTTAGGGAGCTAGATGTTAAATTTTCTGTCTCTGACTTCAAAGTGAGAGGATTTATGTGACAATACTGCTGCAACCCATGTCAGAGGAAAGGCTGCAGGATGTTATTTTTTTCTAGCACACAACACAATTTAAATGTAAGGACAACAAAGCACATTTTTTGGCAATTGTGGTGGTAACAACTATTTTAATACGATCAAAAAAATACACTAGGTGATGCCATTTCCACACATTATCATTTGTGCGCTGTATAGTTTTATCAGCAAAATAGTAAGTCTGTGCAAATGTAATGCCATTTCAATTGAAAATATGTTTTGTGTAATGGCAGTGCACTACCACACCATGCCTACTTCATTCTACGACACTCTACTCCACTCTTCGCCAGTCCACTCTACAACAATTTACTCCACAACACACTACTCCTCTCTACTCCGACCTACGCCACTCCACTTAACAATACGCCACTCTACTTCACTCTAGGCCTCTCTACTCTGCAACACTCTACTCCTCTCTATGCCACTCCACTCAATAGCACTCCACTCTACTCCACTTTATTCCACTCTATGCCATTCCACTCTTTGCCTCTCCATTCCACTCTACATCACTCCACTCTAACACTATACTCAATGCTACTCCACTCTATTCCACTCTACTCCATGCCACTCCACTCTATGATACTCCACAACACTACGTCCCTCCCCAATACTACATCCCTCCACTCTACGCCACAACACTCTACTCCACTCTATGCCACAACACTCTAGGCCACTTCACAATACTCCACTCTGTGACACTTTACACCACTCAATGCAACTTCACTCTAGGCCACTCATCTCTACAATACTCCACTCTGACATTTCACTCTAGTTCACTGTACTCCACTCTTTGCCACTCCATGCAATGCCACTTCAGTCTACGCCCCTCCATGATACTCTGCAACACTCTATCCAACTCAACTCTGACATTTTATGCCACTCTGACATTTTACTCCACTCTATGCTGTGCCTCTCCACTCTGTGACAACACTCTCCCGTGACACTCTACGCCACTCCAATTACAACAGTCTGTTCCACTCTACTGCACACCCCTCCACTCCCTGACCCTCCCACACTCTGAAACGCCTCTCCACTCCACACTACGCTATGTCACTCCACTCTAATCAACAACACTTTACACCCCTCCACACTATGTGACTCCATTCTGAGACACTACTCCACAATACTTCTTTCTTTTACATACTGTTCCACTCTACACCACCACTCCACAACACTCTATGACCCTCCACTCTACAAAACTCTAGTTCACTTCACTCTACTCCACTGTATGCCACAACACTCTATGCCCTTTTCTTCCACTCTACATCCTTTTCCTCCACTCTACGTCCCTCCACTCTGCAACCGCCACTCAACTCTATGCCACAAACATTTAGCCATGCTGAACAGCAGCCACACTGGTGTACAACATGGCTGAAACACATTGGGAAAACCAGTAGCTCTTGCATTGGCAAGATCTATTGGTTTTGCCAATGCTTGTTGTACTCTCCTGTCTCCTCCTCATAAATGAAAAGGGGAATGAGGTGTGAGAAAGTGCCCTCTTTCTGCATGGTTGCACCCACCTTTTGCTGAACTGCTGGTGTACTTTGACTGAGTGTGCCCTGGGTTCTGCCAATCAGGTACCCATGGCCTAAGTTCTTTCCCTACAACTGCATTGAAGACCAAACTCAATTGGCACTCTCTGGCCACAGGTCAGCCCCTGGTAAATGGTACCACAGGTACCCAGTGCACTGTGACCAGGGAAGGCCTCTAAGGGCTTCAGCACGTATTGTGCCACCCTTAGAGGATTTGTACCTTTACACTCACACCCTGCCTTTGCAGCTGTATGTTTTGGTGTAAAACAAAGTGAAGAGTCGACATGGCAGACATCCCTGTGTGCCATGCCTACAACCCACTGCCCTGGCAAAAATCCACCACCGCTCTAGCTGGGTGCACTATACCAGTGGTGAGGGTACAGGTGCATGAGCCCTGTACCCCTACAGTATTTAAGCAAATTCTTAGAGATTGTAAGTGCAGTAATGCCATTGAGAGTATATGCTGCTGGGAGTTTGTCATTACGAACGCAACAGTACCATAATGACTTTACTGAAAACTGAGAAGTTTGGTATCAAACTTCGCAGCACTTTAAACTCACACTGATCCAGTGTGGGATTTAATGAAAAATGCACACTGAGGGCATCTTAGAGTTGCCTCCTGAAAAATGACATAACAGTAGTGTCCAGGCTGAGTGGCTGCTCCCCAGCTGCCACCACCAGACATGTTTCTGGACCCCTGGATCAAGAGCCTGCTGTTCTCGGGGGGCCTGAAACAATGCACATCCTGGGACGAGGTGCCAAGCCTCCTCCCCCAGGATGGGCAGGGTCCACGAAGGGGAAACTTTCAAAGGCTTGCCGCCTTTGTGAGCTTCCCCAGGCCTTTTGCTGCTTCCAGCAACTGGTCCCCACTGGTTCTGGCCCCCACTTTGGACAGGAAAACCAAGTGAGGAAGGGAGGTGTGCCCACCTCTGCCAACCCCACCCCTCGGGTTCGGGAGCCAAGGTGAAGCACAACTCTCAGTCCCCGCCATCTTGCAGATGGGGGGATCCAGCCAACCAGAGTGAGGCATATGCCGCCCTCTCACTGGTGGATGGCATAATAGGGGGTGTACTCACCCCAAGGGAAGACCCACTGGTCCCAACCTTTTACTTACCTGTAACACCCCTAAATCTGGTATTTAGGGGCGCCCCTGAACTTTGCCTCCTCAGACAAGCAACAAGGAGGACGCCCACTGACTTGGCCCCAGTCCTACCAGCCTTTTCCCACCTCGAACCTGCAGAAGCGAAACTCCAGTGTGTCCTGCAGCCAGCAACCTCAAGAACTCCAGGGACCTGCCCTGCCTTCCAAAGAAAAGACTTGGTCTCCTGTGAACACCGGATTTGTTCAACCACAGACTCCAGCTCCGGCAAAATCCGTGAGTCTGCACCACTCTGCACCCGTCGCCCACGTCCTGAGTTAGAGTGTCCCAAAACCACAAAGAGGTCTCCACGGTGATTCTGACCCAAGATCTGGTGATCTCTGACCTGCCTCGAATCTCCCAGCGTCGCCTGCAGCCTCTTTATGGAGGATCCCCCTGACCGGAGCTGGAGAGAAACCTGACGCCTAAAGACACCCCTGCACACGAAGCCCCACGGCCCACCCGACGGTGTCCCAGCTTTCCCAGGCATCCCAACTTACCTCTCCAACCGGTGGCCATCTCCAGAAGATCTTCGTCTACGAGCCTGCAATCTTTGTAGAAACTGGAGAATCCCCATTGAACCCAACAGGGCACCCGACTTCAAAACAACACTCTACACCCAGCCGCCGCTGCGGGTGCACTTTTTGTGCTAAACAGGATCCCCCTTTGCCCTGAGCCTAACACCAGGAGCTTAGCTCCCACACCCAAGTGACCTGCTCGTAAGCAGCCACCAACGAGAGGCCCCCTATCCCCCATTGGATAACTTTGGGCCTCAGCACTCTGCACCCGGCCGCCCTAGTGCCGCTGAGGGTGTAACAAGAGTGCACACTTGACCCTTGGGGAACCCTTGTTCTAACCCCAGAAGCTCAACCCCAAAGAACGATTACTTACCTGGTAACCGTTAACTTCATTTCTCTCCATAGGAACCTATTGACTGTTTTTCTCTAAAAAATGTTCTAAGTGTGGAGTTGTTTTGTATGGAAACCTGAAAAGTTACAATTGTGCAAAACTGATTTACTTACCTTTTCTCTAGGAAATGTCCCAGTGTGATATCTAAGCATATCACAGTGAGTAGAAAAGGTAACTTAAAAAGTAATCTAAAAAGTAACAAAAAAATAATCTGTACAGTCATTTCAATACCTTGACTTACCTTTATTTCAAACAACTGCATTTGAACTTGCATTCATTTGTAAACAGTGCATTATATTTAGCAAAACCTTTATTTAATTTCCCTGTGCCAGGCTTGACTTGGTTCTAGAAATAAAATAACTTAATAATATTTTTATACAAACAAAATTGGTCTGAGTTCAGTCTTTGAGTGTGTGAAATCATTTGCTGATTGAGTGTGTACAACAAATGCTTAACACTACCCTCTGATAAAGCCTTACTGCTCGCCCACACTACCACAAATAGAGAGTAAGGTGCTATCTACTTTTACCGCTGCCTACCTTTGGGGTTCCACAGGACTCTGTGCATACTGTACCTCATTTTGGTATAGTATATACAGAGCCAGCTTCCTACATGAGGCAAAGCTGTTTTGGCATTGGGCGAAGGTCAACTTTTGAGCATGAAAATGGATTGTGGCTGCTGTTTCCTCTGCTTTGCATCGCTCAAGCAGCGCCACAAACCTTTGGTACATATGAGCTTAATTCACTTTTAAAATGGTTAAGACTAGTGCATCGATGGGGGTAGCATCCAAATGTAAACTGTAAAACGAGAGGAGACGGGGAGAAGGTTGATAATGGTCCATCACATATGTTTCCAAGACTATGACCAAAATCAAAGAATCGCTGTTCCTAGAGGATCCCTAACCTACACTGGGGATAGAGAACCAAGAATCAAGGAATTCACTAGTTTCATTACTACAGCGATCACAAAGAGCAACATTCAAGGTCCCTCGCCCGCGTAGGTGGCATGCTTCATCATCAGGTCCTGTTCCATGCTAGGTGGGCGGTGCAATGCCCATGGGACCCCTCGAGTGGGTGCTCTTGGGTGGAGATCTCTTTTCTGTCCTTTGCCAAGTGAAAATTAATTTGTGTTGATGGTGGGTAGCGGTTGCAGCGAAACATAAAATTGCCTCTAGATTACCAAGAGAGTTCCATTTTATTGAGTATTGGTAATCAATAGCAAGATTAAAAACAAATGTGAGACCAATTGAACCTCAGGTGTTCTTTGGTCTTAGTGTCTGGTCTACATGTTTCATGCCTGGCTGTCTAACAAGGTCAAGTAGCCTTTCTTCAGGACTAATATAAACCTACCCTACTATCTTACATGAGGTAACCTATGCTCTATTTTAAACCACAATCTTTTATATGGGTTTGATTGCAATAACTGGGAACTCCTGATCCGGTGTCGGAGAACCCATCAAATAATTGGAGGTTTCGTGAGATTTCGAAGTGAACAACGGGGACAGGTTGAACAGCAGTCACACCTTGAACACATATTTAATACACCATATGGGTGTGTGTTCTCTGCCTCCCAGTTGTTGGTGATGCGTCTAGTGTAATTGTCCGCTTCACAATTCCTCATGCATGGAATAATGCTGCCACCGATATACAGTTTATTTTGTTTTGTTTGTAATGTGGCATTGATGGTGGCAAGGCGAGACATAATTCGATACTGGGGGAGGCTTCGGTCCCGACAATGGCCGAATGGGAATCAGATTTAAACTGGTGCATCAGAGCCGAGGAGCTGGTCTGTAGGGCCCCCTGTTGTTCATGCAAATTTCAGAAAGCGTGGGCAGGGGGGTCGTGAGCCCCCAGCTTTACCAGCTACTGTGGGGCGAGGTTTTTTATGGGCCTCATCTGTCTGCAACTCGTCAGACAAAAGCTTCTAATTAACCAAAGAAAGATGAGCTGGTAGGAAAGGGAAAGAAGGATGAAAGTTTAAAACGAAGGATGAGTGAAAGGCAGCATGGGTGGGTGCAATGATGGGTGAAAGGGTGGGTGGGTGAAAGGATGTGTGGGTTGGAGAAAGGATGGGTGGAAGAAAGAATAGGGGAAAGAAAGAATGGGTGAAAGGATGAACGTGCGGGCGAAAGAATGGGGAAAGAGCGGGCAAATACAAAGGATGTGTACTGAATGAAAAGATGGATGAATAGGTAAAATAATGCATAGTTGGGTGAAAGGATGGATGAAATGGTGGGTAGATGAAAGGATGCGTGGGTGGTAAAAGGATGGGTGAAAGGGTAGATGTGTGAAATAATTTGTGAGTGGTACAAAGGATGGGTGAAAGAATGCATGTGGGAGAAAGGGTGGATGTGTGAAATGGGTGAAAAGATGCAATGGGTGAGTGAAAGGATGGGTGAAAAGGTAGATGCGTGAAGGAATGGGTGTAGGAGAAAGAGTGGATGTGTGAACTGGATGGGTGAAAGGAGGCATGGATGAGTGAAAGGATGCATGGATAAGTGAAAGGATGGGTGAAAAGGTAGATGCGTGAAAGGATGGGTGAAAGAAGGGGTGTAGGAGAAAGGGTGAATGTGTGTAATGGGATGAGTGGTTGAGTGAAAGGATGTATTAGTGAAAGGATGGGTGAAAGTTTTCATGGGTGGGGGAATGGGTGAAAGGAAGCCTGCATGAAAGAATGCTTGGGTGGATGAAGGGGTGGGTGGGTGGGTGAGTGAGTGGGTGAATGGGTTAAAGGATGGATGGGTGCAAAGATGGGTGATAGGATGGATGCGTGAAAGGATGGATGGATGAATGGATGGAAGGAAGGAAGGGTGAAAGACTGAATCATGGATTAAAGAATGAGTGGATGACAGAATGTAAAGGTAAATTGGTAGATATCAGTGGGTGGATGGAAGGGTGAAAAGAAGCATGGAAAGATGTTTGGATTGAAGAGACAAGGGAGGTCTTATATGGAGGGTCGTGCTCACTTGCTTCAATTGCTTGGTTCCATCAGAGCTTTGGATCGAAAGGGGGGGGGGGGGTATTTTAAATTGTCTGGCTACTCCTTTGAGTTTGGGGGGCCCTGGAGAAACGCATGGAGAAACTTGGAGTGATGCAAGATCCACGGGCCACTCGGGACTATGGCTGCATTGCTGGTAAAGGAACCACTAGAGTAGAGTTGCCAGCCGGACACGTGCAATTGTTTTGGGGAAACCAGATGTGACTCGTTTGACGCTCTGTATTGTGGTTCTATGGGGGCGGAAGGATACGGAATTGAGACTGCAGGCCTCACTGGTATTGTTACAGTTTTTACTGTCTATCTGTTGGTATTAAAACTTAATAAACTGATATTAAAAATAATGGTGACACCATGTCCCTACTGTGTGTATTACAATGCAAGAAATGTGGTTGGACTTTGCCAATGGATGTTATATGTAAGTTGCATCTTACTTTTTAGCAAACTGATTTCCAGCCATTAGGCTACGATATCAATAGGAATCCTACATGCCAACAGAGACATACCCTATAGAACTGGCAGAAAACCACCAACATTCGCTTGGTCCTATAGAATTCTGCACTACAGAAACACTCTACTATTATATCGTGCCATTTCACTAGTGGGGTACACTATGCAGGTTGGCACGTTTAACCAAATCACTATTGAATGCCCCAAGTAAAATAAGGGAAGTAGAAGACAATCATAATTAGCACTTTAAGATTACATTTGAGAAGCACGTGCATGCTGTCCAGCAGGGCAGTTCATTTAGCTGTATTTGTCACATTCACCAGCACATGAGAAATGTTCCCTATAGGTGCAGCATGGGACGTATATTCAATATACAGAGAGAATTAATTAGCATTCCATATAATCTTGGTTTTCGAAAAATACGACCTAGGAATAAGGGATTTCCTCAATTTCACTTCAAGTGAGAAACTGGGACCCCTCACCCTGAAGAAGCCATCCGATCCTGTAAGGACATTTGAGTCCTTCTGTAACTTGTCAGGAAAGACATGCAGGGTCCGTTGATTGCTCCTCTTGTTTTTAATCTTGCGGAAAAACAGGCACCAGTAAATGTTTATCTGGGCCCATTCGCAAACAATTCTAGTATTGGTCAAACAAAGGCAGAACTAACATATCTACCAAAGAGAGATGACCTTGTCTAGCCAGGGAACCCATGTCTAGAGGACAGTATAACCACAGGACCTCAGTACTCTTGGATGTTTCCAGGTACCCGATGGGGGGACGGTGTGATGCAGCATGCGACACTACGTGGGTGAGGGTCACCATCCTCTGTGGGTACATGTGGGCATTCCTTAAGAGGCAGACCTTTTTTTTCTAAGAGTGTTGAACTTTTTATATGACTGTCTTGAGTCAGGATCGCTTATGTAGTGCATCCCACAAGTGGTACTGTCTCTTGGCTTAATTATTGCAACGTTGCCAGAACATTCACTCTTGAATCTTGCTAAACATATGTTTATAAAGTATGAATTGCATAAACTGTAAATCAATACACAGTTATCCAATCTAAAACAGTGAAACACAAAAATGAAAATAAATATTTACCTATTCAAAAAGTGTACAGAATCTTGACATAGTTTTATGTTCCTTTTTAGTTTCACTCATAAAATAGGCCTTTCACAGATCTGGAACATACCTGGCTGTCATGACCAAGCTGGGCTTCTGGCGCTACACTTTTGGGATAGCAGCCCCTCTGCAGGGCCTTGTACAGCTATGCTAATATGCAAAGTTTATTGTTCCTGGCTAACACTATGCTTTTCCCAAACAACCTACAGTCTTCAAGTGCACACTTTAACTGTGCTATTCATCACTGCACTACTGCCCCTCATTTCCTGGCAAAGAGGTGACTGGTGACGGTGGTAGCGGTAGCATGTCTGTCGTCAATGTGATAGGTGTTTTGCCTCTACCTGTATGGTGGGGCTGATAGCTGGCTCTGAAAGTTCCATCCAGTCCTACATAGCTGAAGTGTCTAGACAATCCTCTGGTGTGGGACCAGTGTGGATAATGTGCACTTTGTATGTGTGTTTTTATGACAGGAGAGAATACTAGTGTCCACTAGGACTCCACATGCATGGTTGATCGTGTGGTGCTCTTCCTTCAGGTTGTTCTTTCTTCACGGTGGAATGATAGTCTCCATGCCCCAGTTCTCAGTATCCCCTCCATGAATCAAGTCTTAATGTGGGGCGGGGAGAGACTGTCAGTCCCCTTTCTGTGTTCAGTGTAGTTTTCCCCATTAGAGTGTAATCCATCTATCCCTCAATTTTCTTGTGCTGCTAGCGGTCATCTAATAACAGCTACTTTGATCTACTTTGTGATGGGGCTCTGCCTAGCTCGGATGAGCAAACACCTTGAACAGTCCAAATTGGTGTGACACTGGACTGCACCCAATGCCTGGGAGAACAGGACACAAGGAAGGAAGATGCACCTCTACTTCATCTGGCGAAGACTCTAAACGCTGAACAAAGTACACCCTTTGGAAGCTCAACTTCCAGTTTAGTCATAACCAGTAGAGAAATACCGGCCTTCTAAAGCCTGTGACCTGTACATTGTCTGGATTTCAGTGAGTTCCTTCGCATCCATTTGGGCGGATGTAGTGCCATCATTTGATCCTTTGCTGTGGCTCCTCCCCCTTGGGTTGGGTTCTAGCCTGAATTTCCGGAGATGTTTGTGTTGAGTCTGTGGTTGAAGAGGAGCTGGACTCCACTGCAAGAACAGGCGCTTCTCTGATCGCCGGATGATCTGCATAAGGTCTAGCTGATAAAGAACTAGCAGAGAGGAGGCCTAAAAAATCAAGACAGCCCAGCTAGCCAAGAGGCAAGACATAACTAAAGTGGACAGATGAGATAAAGAGACATGGCGCTGCAGAGATGCTTTACTGCAACATCAGTGGTGAGTGTGCACTGTCTTCTACCTTTCCCCACATCATCTGTATCTGTACTTCCTGGACCCAGAGGCGACCTGGAGTTTTGGAACTTTCACAGTCCTGTGCAGGATCTAATCATAGTAACTGGATCCATTCAGGCTGATCCCAGTACTGTTACAACTGCCTACCATGGCCTTGTATTCCCAGAGACATGTTGAAACCTTGGGAACCAGTGGGAGACACCACCATGAGAAAATGCGGACTCAACCGGGCATTTTTGAGATACAGGCCCTTTATATACAAGTAACCTGGGAAACATCATAGTGTTTGCTGATCTACTGCTATGTCAGCCCCATTTCAAAACCTGTACACCAGTTGGGATCTTAGCCCGCCCCTAAAACACGAGTACTGTGTTCATCTCAGCCACTGGTTGCCTCATCCTCCATCACCATCGAGCACCCTAACGCACTGCCATTAACTTCACTGGGATGTTGTCATGGGAATGTCCCCTGCATGGTATACGTTTGTGGTCCCCTGCCCTGAGTGTCTCATGCATGTATCTGACACTCTAGATTTTGGTTTTGGCCCTAGCCTCACACTAATATGATGCGTATGTAAAGGCCTGTTCCTTAACCTGAGTAAGGTTGTGGCCCTGTCCTGTGACCTGAATGGGGGCAGCAGGCGTGCCCCCATTGTACAGACAGTGGACTACTGACCCTATCAAGGTTCAGTACATAGAGGGGTGGTGGCAGCATACCATGTTGTGTGAATCCATAGCTGTGACCACACATTTTTATCTGTGTCACTGGAGTGGTGGTATACTGGCCCACTCATATAAAGTTCTTTCGGTTTTATGTGCAGATCCTAGATCTAATATTCCACGCATATGTTGTGCAAATATATGCATGTGGCCTGCGTGGCTTTTGCGTAGTGTGTATGAGTGAGCCAGGATAATGGAGGCAGGTGGCATGTCTTTTTGATACCCTAAGCATGGTCTTGTACACATGACGGAGGTGGGGTTGTTTTTCCAAACAGTGAAAGTGTATTGCTGACATTCCTGAATCTGGAGGGATAAGTCCTAGACACTGAAGTGAGGAAACAAGGCTCTTTTAGAAATTTGAATAGGTCATTTGCTGAGAGGAGCTGCTGATTAGTCTTCCTGACGCACTGCCATTTCGTAGATGGTGGAGGCAAAAGGTGGGCATGCAATCTGTGCTGTTTAAGGTGAAAGTGTCCCCTTAGGTGAAATCAGACATTTTTCTCTCCCCTGATCACGCTTCAATGTGGCCGAAAACTCACGCCTCTTTCACACTCTTTGGTGGGCGCTCCAGGCTGGAGACTATCATGCTGGTGTTGAGGAGCATCACTCTACTCAAATGCGTCTGAAGAGCAGCCTGAAGAGGACACTTGAACGGAGAGCCAACCCAAGCCAGTGCTGAAAGGGTAGAGACTGGAACCACATCTACTGTCTGCTTTGACTGTGTAAAGGTCGGACACTCTGACTCAATTGTTGTTGCTGTTCCAAGCTCTTTAAGGGGGTGCTCAGTAGGGCATTTAGAGGGCTGTGATGCAACCAGAGCTGGTGTCTGCCTGGCATTCACCTTCCCACAGGTGATGGGACTTCACATGAGTCCACCCCTTGCTGCAAGAGCTGATTACCTGTCCTGAAATGCCCAGAAGCCAGTTGGACTATTGAGAAAGGTAGGGAGGCTACCAGCTCAGGAGGAGCAAGGTGCAGCATGACCCAGTGTGGTGGGTCTGCAAAATGGGAGGACAGTGGAGAGCGATCTTTGTGTCTTAGTGTCAGCAGGCCCCAGACTCTCCAGTGCGAATTCTGTCAGGAATCATGAAGTTGCACTGTGACCTGAGCTGCTGGGCCCAATCTGTGAAGTTGCAGTGTGGATTAACGCTGCTGCACCTAGTCATGACCTGCAGCTGCTCTGTGGAGTTAGACCCTGGCGTGCCTGAAGCTGTAGTCCTCCATCCAACCAGTGTGGTTTCACCATTTGCTGGAGCCGAGCAACGTTGATCTGGACGCAAGCAGGGCTGCATCCGCTTGACCAGCCATGAGAAGATTCAGAAATCCCCAGGGCATCTATACCACCCAGTTGAGACTGCTGAGGAAGCCAAAAGGAACCGCAGGCTCACACTCAGCCCAGGAGAGGGTAGCATCAAAGGAGCTGGGCAGCTTGCCCCATCACAGGACAGAAAGAGATCCCTTAGATGAGAACTAGTAAACTTAGTTAAAATGCCTGTGCACTAGCACAAGAGTAAGGAATTAATCCACACCTAGGCCTAATCATGCTAGAACCAGACCGGGGGGGTGGGGATGAGGTGGGGATGGGGGGGAGAACCCAGTGGGCAAATAGATCCAGAGGGGTCAATGGCCATTAATGGAGAGAGGCACCAACCTACTCTAGCACCAGGGTACTGACTTGCATCTTGTAACTTTTCCTATGAGTAGTATTTAGTTCTAGTGTTAAAATACTTTTCTTCTTAAAAGTCAAACACTGGGTTGGACAATCATTTATTATTCTAATGTTTACTTGTCGAGTACTAAGCTCGAGCACCCCCACATTACTCCCCTGAGAAGCCTGTGACTACACGCCATCTATAAAACTGAAAGCCAAGTACTGAAAGGAGTGTAGTTGTCCTAGTTTTCAGAGCCACAGTAGGATGGATCCCGGGACATCAGAGGCAAATTACCTCAACCCCCAAGGGTGAGTCCCAGTAGTTCTTTATTGCCCTGTAGCCCACCCGAACAGGATCTGCCACTTTTTGCCATATTCAACTGTAAATTCAGTTGCTGGAATTTAATCCCACTGAGCGATTGGGTGTTGAAACTAGAGACCATTAAAACAGAGTGCTAGACACACTATAGCAAGATTGACACATCTTCCCCATTGAGAATTTGTTGGTTAACACTATTGGAAAATCCAGAAGCCCTCCAGATCAATTTGAGTGCAACACAGTAGGATAACACTTGTCAAAGAAAATTTAGCACCTAGTGTGTAAACTGTGTAAACAAATTTGGGGATGTAGCAAACTAGTTCCCAGTCAAAAAATCAGATCCGTGGGGACGTAGCTTGAAAGTCAACGATGGCGGCTGCTCTGTGAGAGATCTCTGCACCGCCAAGCCAAAATTCAACTAATGCCACTGATTTCCAGGGACTCTCCAGGCACTGTCGAGCTCGAAAAGTGGTGACATCGAGACACTCATGGGGCTCCTGCTGGAAGATGGCTGTGGAGCGGGGGAGACCGATCTCCTGCAGCTGGGAGAGGTGCTGAGCGGCTGCCATGTAGGGGGTGGCGAGCTATGTGATGACGCAGGCACGTGCTGGAGGGCTGCTTCTCTTCGACGAGGACATTGAGGGAGTAGCTCCAGACAACTCCCCGCAGGTCCCTTGAGCGGATGAGCCGACCTGCCTGGAGGAGGTCTTGGCAAGGCTGCGGGGCCTTACGCCACCTCGGGCGACCTTTGCTGGGCATGGCTACCCCATAACTGCAGGTCTATTGAGGGGTCGGACATGGTCTGTTTGCCGCTGCGGGCCCACATGGGCTACAGGCTGCACAGAGGAGTCGACCTGAAGTGGACCCCCTTATCCATTGGCCTACTGACCGCAGGTGCCGCCCCGGATTTGCAGGTACAGTCGATGCCACGTGGTGGAAGGTTGGGGGTGCTGAGTTCCCCACGCTGGTCTTTGGAGATCACCCTCCTGCCCCACAGTATCTGAGGTGAGACATTAGGGGTGGCTCCTGCCATGGCACGGGCCCACGGTTCCCCCTGTGATGGCCAGGGCAGCCAGGATTGGTGAGGCGTGCCTTCCGGAACGGTCGTGGTTTGCTGGGGGGCCCTGCATCCTCCGACTTCTCTACTAATGGGGGCCCTTGGTTACTTAGAAGCGTGGATGCGTCACCGGTAGGAATCTGGCAACATGGAGCTCCGTACGGCATCGTCGGCCCTATATAGGCGCATCTGAGACTCACCCCCCCCCCCCCGGCTGAACTCAACCCACAGCTACTGCCTAATGCCTCAGGTGCTTTGTGGTTCCTGATGGGACGACCTCGGGCGACGGCACAATTGAGCTGCGAGGCGTCCATAGCCCGACTCAGTGTGTGCCAGGCACTCAACAAACAAGCCGCTTCCTGATCCGTGGCAGCATGAATGACTATTGGCCCTTTCCCCTGTGATGAGTTATATCGGAGAGAGGCCTAGGACTGTGCTCTGGCTTCGCGCCCTCTTGCAGTGGCCTCTGAGAGACATAGGGAGGGAGGTTGCATTGCGAGAGACTGAAAGGGTACATCATGGGGGAGGGGTGGGGGGACAGCCCTGGATGCCGAGTTAGCCCCCACTGACTCGTACAAAGGACAGCGTTATCCACTCGGTCCGGGGCAGACCTCCATATCCTTGGCCCATAAACTGCCAGCCACTAGACTCTCTACATGGTGAACCACAGCCCATGAAGGCACGAAACAAGCCCTCTGCTCCCACGGTGCAGAAAAAGTTAGACAAATATACTAAGCACACAGCATCATCAGATGAGGCCGGTGGTGTGGGCGTAGGAGACGTTCAGTCAGAGGGACTCTAAACAGATCTCAAGTAAGCGATGCAAGGCAAAATGGGAGAATCAAAAGTAGATTTATCTTTAATTCAACAATACTTGCGGAATGCTGTAGACAAAGTCACAGAGGTAGAGAGCAGAGTCTCTGAAACCAAAGACACCGTCCAGTCACAGGATTCGCCATTAGCCTCACTGAAGGAATGGTTAGCCACCTGGAAGCCCAAGCAAAAGACGCTGAAGGAAGGTCAAGGAGTAACAACTTGTGCATCGTGGGCATCCCAGAGGAAGAAGAGGGGGCTGCATCAACCACGTTTATCTCAGACTAGCTGAAGAGCTGGGTGCTGACCTCCGAGGTCTCATCCTGCTTCTAAATAGAAAGGGCGAACATGGCCCTCATCGCAAGGCTTCCTGGGGGATCCACACCTTGGCCCTTCATTGCCAGAGTACTTAACTATGCTGATCATGATGCCATCATCCGAGCTGCACGTAAGCTTGGGGCTCTCACCTTTCAATACTCCCCAGAGATTATCTTTCCGAATTATACAATAAAGGTCAAACAGCAATGGAGATCCTTTCAAAAGGCAAAACAAAAACTGACAGCCTTGAACATTCAGTATATGCTCCTCTTTCTTGCTCAGTTAAAAGTTATCTTCCTTTAAAGCCATACCAAGCTATGTCCCAAAGGTGGGGAGGGGAAGGTTAAATGTTTTACGTGTATTAATGCTCAACGCTTCAAGTTTGCTCTACGGTGTCTCCGGATGACACATTAAGTGAAATTGTGTCATGACGGCAACGGTCCAACTGTATCATACTGAATTTTTTGTGCCAGTCGTGGCTCAAGTTTCTGATAGAACTTCAAGAAAACGTTTCCCAAACAAATCAAGTTCTTTGAAGATGAGCAGTGACTGAATATTGAGTTAATTTTGTTTTTTTTGCTCTCTCGTGGTGTAGCTGAGTTTCTAACCCCTACCCACCTCTTTAAGTAAATCATCACTATGAGACTTCGCTGCTATGTGTTTAGTTGTGGAGGTTTGCACATAGGTTACTCATTTTAGTATCCACATCAACAGTGTTGGTAGAAATTAAATTTGTGTATGACGCAGGGGCCCAGGTATGATGACCGAATGTCCACTGTGAGCACTGCCAGCTTGCAGAAGGTTCGATTATTTCCTACTGTGGATGGCTGGTGGGTTATTTGCGCCTTGAGGAAGGGGTCGGCAGGTGCATGAGCCTTGCAAGTATCAGTGATTAGCTGTTGGGAAGATCAGTAAAGAAAGAGCATGCTGAGGGAGTGTGGGATGCTCTAATGCGGGGTGGGGAGATGCAGTTAGTGAAAGGGGATTGTTTCAGTGGCTGTAGACGAGGCGCTAGCAGCTGGTGCCTTGTAGAGGAAACGGACCAGAGGATCCAAGCTGCTTGGTTGGGCTGGGCAAAGGAAAGCGGCAGAGCTGGATGAGAGAGGGTAACTTCAGGTGGTGGATGTAGCTTCTTTCTGTTCTCTTCTGTTGGGGGGCAAGTAAGGAAAATCACAAGCAGTTAGAGGAAGCAGGAAGAAAGTGTGGTGATGCAGCCGTTTCTGACATAGGAATGAGATGCGTAGACTGGATGTAATGTTCAGAAATTATAGGAGTGATACAAGGGCAACAGTTGGGAGTGGGCGGGCGAACTGCTGGAGAATTATACCGCCCTCGTCTTTGTCTGAATGCGACAGGAATGATTTGACAGAGCTGCCTGTTGCCGATCTGAAGGAAAAGGAACTAGTGTTGTTCCCTGTTAACACGCGTCTCCTCAGAAGCAGTCGACAGCAGCAAGAGAGGGAAATTGGGACCGTTTTATAACGGGTGTGAGAACCACTTAATGCCCCATTGTCTAATCTTTAATGGGAAGTCAATGAAAGAATGCAAACTTCTACTAAATAATGTGGGCGTAACTGTCAGCCCATCCGTGCAACAGCAAACCGGGAAACCTATTGGAAAGCTGATGTCTGACCCAAAGGCCACTGTCTTTGAACTTTTTTCATTTGCTTTAAAAGAATTGATGAAATGTACTCTTGCAACAGGCAGTTAAAGCGGTCGGTAGCTAGCCCTAAGAATGGAGGCGAGCAGTTTTAGGTGAAGGCGATAAGAGTGTAGTTAACACAGGCCAGTATATAGCAGACGGTATTTATTTTAAGGAGGCAGTGTAAATCCATGTAGTGATGCATATCATATGGGAATGGTTGTTGGGGAGGTGGCTCCACCACAGGTAGGACGAGGCAGGTAACTCCTCTGGATAGGCCTTTTCTGAACCTAGGGAAGTGTATTGCTAATTTGGATTGCTTCCGCCAGGGACGGTAGGTGCGTCAACTTGGTTCAAATATAGCCAGCCTGCCAGCCAGTGTTTGTTAAAAAGAATTGTGCATCCAGAAGTGAGAAGAAGGGCCTGTAGGACCAGAAAGGGAAGAGGGGCTCGCAGCTGCAGAGATGGCAGGTCCAGGGAGTGAAGCTGTCCTTAGAAGTCCATGACATGGATTGTGGTGCAGTTAGCTGAATGAGACAGTACTTACAGGAGATGGGATGCCAAACCAGTGGGTCTAAGAAGTGAAGGAGGCACATTGGTGTAGCAGATGGAAAGCCACACCCTTTGATTAAGGAGAGAACTGTCATCCTAGCAGGTTCAGGACGTGAATGATGAATGGTACATCCAGGAAATAGAAAATTGGAAGAACAGATCCAGGAAGGAAAGGCAGACTTAGGTCTGGGATGGTTTAGGAGAAGCTGATGTGTGAGGTAAGTAGACGTTAATCTAGCTAACAGGGGGGACACATACGTACGAGTACAGGCCGAAGTGGGTGGTGAATTTAGGAGAGGTCAGAACAGTTTATGTGTTAGTCTACTGTTTGTGTAGTTTTGTAATGTCCTACACCTTAGCATAGCACTGTTTTGCTTGTGCAGTCCTGTCATACTTGAGTAGCCTCTTACACATCTCGCTTGTGTCTGTTTTGGGTTGTGCTTTGCTGCTAAATACACATAGGTGTACTGTGCCTTGTGAAGGTAGGATATCTAAATCCATCACTGGCCACACTTTTTCAGAAGTTGCTTTCTATAAATGTATGCATCTGTAAAGATGACGTGGTACCGTACCGGCCCCCACCCTGCCATAATCCAATATGGCGAACATTTTGTGTCATTTGACTGGGAGCAGTTTTAGGTGCAGCACTAATCAACCATGAGCTTGTAGACCTAGAACACAGCTATGAAGGCGCGCTTGTATTTTGCAAGTTTAATGTTTGTAAGGTTACAGGCGGAGAGAAGAGTCATTCCAAGATGTAGTGGTGGTTCTTAGAAGCACTTCCTGTGCACAATGGAAGGTCCTGCCTCGTCGTACTCCGGTTTGCTGATCCACATCTGCTGGAAGGTGGAGAGGGAGGCTAGGATAGACCCTCCGATCCATACGGAGTACTTCCTCTCTGGGGGCGCAATTATCTGCAGGGAAGAAGACAAATAAAGGGTGGTGATCTAGAGTGCTATAAATGTATGCGATGCATAAATCTTTATGGAATCTATATTGCTAAAGCCTTCATGTAGGTTTCCAATCAATTGTATTACAGTTCACCATGAACAAAGGCAGACAAGCCTTATGGGAAATCTTGAGCTACTTTATAAGCTGCTGGTCTTTCAGAGTTTGTTAGTGCTGGAGCAGAGACAATAACAAGTCTAGTAGACACCTGTCATTTGGCTGATTGACTCCGTCGTAATCCCACTATTGTGTCCAAATGTTGGCCAGGTTGTTCTCAAAGCCGAAGTTCATATTAAGGTGGTGTGTTCTAGTGCTGAAGGTATCTTGAAATGGATTTGTGGTCTGTACGATATCTTCTAGTGATTGGTATGTTGGGCTAGGATGTACCTTCTAGGGTAGGCAAACTATTTTAGAAGGGCATTATAGTGCAGGTGGTCTAGAATACATTCTCTAGTGCTGAGAGGGGGAAGTGAAAATATCCTCAAATGCAAGAAGAGTATATACTAGAAAGTGTGTACTACAAGCACGATCTGGATATAACTTCTAAAGCAGGACGTGTGGTACAGAAGGTATTTTTAAGTGCACGAGTTGTGATCTAGGACAGTGATTCTTAACCTTTTGACTTCTGTGGACCCCCAGTGTATTACTGCTGGAAGCCAGGCATGCTGCCTGAGCAATTACTACAGTTTGATCCTCAAACAATATACAAAAATACAGGAACAAGCATACACCAATACACAAATTATCAAATATTTTATTCAACTCACTATTGAAAAAAAAAGTGAAAATCACAATTTTAATGGGAAGGTTGGAGCTTTTCAAAATGTAGGTTTTATTTGTAAAAGACAAAGCAATATGGTAGACCCTAACATATCACTGTCTTCTTTGCACCTAAAGCAGGCTCTCTTTTTGTTCATTCTAAGTTCAGTTTGCTGTACTTGTACTGCTCCCATGGATCAAGATAAAAATACCATTTTAGTTTTTTGCATCCAAGTTCAAATTCCTTCACATTTACAGAGCGTTTAATGTTTCTTTTTTATACATCTGTACCTAATTAATCTGCTAATAATATTGAATTTTATAAACATTTGCATATCTCTTAAGTAGGTGTTTCAGACCCCCAGTGTCCATTGACCACAACTTAAGAACCGCTGGTCTAGCAAAATGTCTTGTGAAGGGAATGTCTTATAACAAAAGAGGTGCAGTCTAGGAGGTTTATTATTCTATACCAGGGGTCTCCAACAGGTAGCTCTGGAGCTACCAGTAGCTCGCCAACACCCTGAAAGTAGCTCCCCGGGATGCAGCTCAGCATAGTACTCATTTCAGAGGGTCAACCCAGCCATATTGAATATGATCACTTTGCAAGAAAAGACAATGTTTTCTTTGAGCGTGTTAACCCCAAATAGAATGTGCATATTTGATACAAAATCATGTTATTTGTTAGTATGAGAAACTAATATACTAATGTTTGAAAACAAAATGATTGAAAATCCAAAACATATTTAAAATTGCTCTTTGAATGGTAGTTCACACAGATTGGAGGAGGTTTATAGCTTGCTGGATTTCCTGTGTGCCAATGGACACCTACATTTGTGACTGTTACGTCAGTAGCCATGTGGAGACATTTTATTATGATATAACTTTACTTTTCAAGACACTGCTGTCATGTGTCAAGGTGGTTGCGTTCTATTACAATATTGAATTTTAAGTATTGTCCAATCAAGATCCAGACTACAGACTACCGCAATATCATGAAGGTAAGTATACAAAGGTATGTATACTTTTATGTATGTTCTTAACTCCGCATCTATTTATCTTGAAAAAAGATATCTAATAATACTGCAAAATGAGCATACCATTGTAATTGGCTTGGATGTGCTCCCTACTGAAACAATTGTTCAAGTCATCAGTAGCTCAGCACTATTTTGTGATTCAGAAGTCGCTCTCCTTATAGAAAAGGTTGGAGACGCATTTTCTAAACAAAGTGTGATCTAGAGGTATCTTCCTTACAAGACGTGTGGCCTAGGAGGTATCTTTCAACTGCAGGATGTGTGCTCTAGCAGTCATTTGTTATCACAGGAGGTATGGTCAAAAAAGATCTTTTAATACAGTAGGTGAAGTCCAGGAGAGGAGATGTGGTAAGGATGAACAACCTGGTGTCAAAGATGTGTAGAAGAAGTATCTTCTACTAAAGCAAGTGTGGTCTAGAAGGGGTGATCTATATGGGATCTTCTGCGAGAGCAGTGGTAGTGTATACGCTATCTTCTAGTACAAGGGTTGTCGTATAAATGACAAATGTATGCTCCTAGGATATAACTTCTAGATCAGGTGGTATGGTCTATATTATCTTATGCATGGGGCTTCCATTAGGGCGTTTCTATTAAATCATTAGATAATGTCTAGGCAGTATTGTCTCAAAATCGAGGTGTAATCTAGGGCACGATTGTAGATAGTAATTTCTAATGCCTACACTTGAACTATTCATTCAATCTTGACACCCCTCTCTTCCAACATTTGACACCACGTACATGTGTGTGTGTATACACACACACAGCCACACACACACACACTCCCCCCACCCCTCCTCCCTGCATACTCCAGTTGAGGGGCGTTAACTAACCTCACTTTTCTCCTGCATCCGGGGAAACCAGTATGATTTTGTTTTAGAGGGGTGGCAGGTTGCCAGGTATAGGAAGTGTTCCCAGAGGCCTATCTTTTTCTGTGTAGAGATCTCTGCATGTGTAACTCTATAATTTAGTAGTGAATGTGGGAGAGATAAGGGGGAGCGACAGGGGAATGGGGAATACTTACTTCTAAATGGGAGGGACAGACTACTTCAAACACCCCTCCACAAAAGATTAAGGGTATTGCTATAAATAAACTACACTTCTAAAGTGACTGCCAAAATGATCACAAAACAGTAATAAATGTACTTCAGCCAGTCTTTGAACAAGCCAAGCACCATGCATGGCTACTTTCAGGTACTGTGAAACTTTCCCACAGAACACTATGGAGACAGGGAGAGTGCATACAAGAAAAGAAGAAAAAAGTGTACGTATGCATGTATGTATATATATTACATTTTAAAAAAATTGAATTTGAATTAAAGTTACTATCTCAATATTCAAATTAATTTTTTTCAGAGTGTATATATATATATATATATATATATATATATATATATATATATATATTCCGAAAGACTTGAATTTGAATTAAAGTTACTATCTCAAATTTTTTTTAAAAAAGAATTAACACAAAAACATAACTTAATTAAATGTAATAAATATTAGCTAAATATTGTTAGAAAATTAGAATGTTGGGAGCTCCACTGAAGACAATAAAGTGGCTCAGGGCTAACAATGACTGGTCTAAGCCTTCTGCTCCACCATGCCAATGCTCGTCTTTCTGTTTCCGCCTTTTTAATTTAGACCATTCTACCCTCAGTGGATGGAATGTTCTAATTGTCGTATAGCTCTTCTGCCTTGAGCTATACTGGTTTTTAAAGAACCTCTCCCCCGTTATTGGCCCTCATCTGTGGCTTGGGCCTATAACTCGAATTCAGGGCCTTGAACAACTGGTATACCTTTGGCTGTGGGCTATAAGGCTGTAAAATGAAAGTCCGCTTTTATTTTTTATTTTGATTAAAGACATTTATAAATTCTATTTTAATTATTTCAGTTTCTGCTGCAACATGTTACTTTATTAGTTATAGTTTGACTATAATTCTAAATTAATTTAGTTTTTAATTTATATTAAAATATTTTTATTTTTTAAAGAGTTAATAAACGTCATTACTTTTCCCTATACTTTACCATGGGGCAGTGATCTTCAAACATTTTAAGCTCGTGCCCCCACTCTTGTAAACAAAATCTCAGAGCTCCCCCCACACCCTCAGAATAACATACATCGTTTTTCACAACTATTCTCTACCAGCAACTCTAAACCGATGTAATAGCTAAAACATTGCAATTATCACTTTAGAAAATGCAAATAAATACATGATTACCAACATGCTATGTCAAGCTTGGGCTCCTTAAAATGTAAAAGTATAGACAGAGTGATCCTTTATCAGACGTGGGAGTTGGCACTTTGAAGGTTATTTGGACAGCCCCCACTTCTGACACCTACACCCAAGCTACAACATAAGCGACAAAGGATGTTATTATGTTCCATTTTGGAGGTACTTCCTGCAGTTTTTTTCTACTACAAAAACAACAGTTTACTGCATAATGTCCATCTCAACCATTACCTGTGTTCAGTTAAGGCCCCCAATTTGAAGCCCTGTGCCATATAGAGACCTTCGCTGATGTGTGAAAAGTTACTAGTAGCAAATTCACTCGTAAATTCTGTCTTAGATGTATCCACACCCTGACTCGAGGGGGTGGAGACATCTGCACCCAAGTAAAATTCTACACCATGCAATGGTGAATAGCAAAAAATGTGTAGACTTACATCTAAGTGCAGAATAGGTTTATATGTGAGTAAATGTACACAGTTTAAATTTAACTTTGTAAATCAGGCTATTTGTTCCTGTCCTTGCACTTTTGCTTCCACATTAAACCCACTTATGTTAGTTGTAGACTTTGTAGCTTTCAATCGAATTACCACAATTGATAACAGTACATTGCTAAAGGGAGGTAAAGGACTGATTAATTGGTGCCCCTGTGACATGCCGTCACATGGCAACCCAAGGAATGACTCTGGTCAGACAGCAGGGGTAAATTTAAACTGCACAGTTTAACAATCAATGCTGCAATGTCATCTGAAAATGGTAATTTTTAATACACGTAACATGACCTAGCATTGAAAGATTTTATGTTCCTCATCCTATCCTCCCCATACCTTTATTTTCATGGTGCTGGGTGCCAGGGCCGTGATTTCCTTCTGCATTCTGTCGGCGATGCCTGGGTACATGGTGGACCCTCCGGACAGGACATTGTTGGCGTACAAATCCTTCCTGATATCAATGTCACACTTCATGATGGAATTATACGTAGTCTCGTGAATGCCAGCAGACTCCATGCCTGTGGGGGATACGACAGAAAGAGGAAATGAGTCTGTTCCAACAGATTTGACTTTGCAATAGAAAAAAAATATTTGAAGGATATATTTGGGTACATTTGAATGCAGTTTCATCTGGACAAAAAGAAAATCTTCCAAAGCCTAATTGATTATTTAAAAAGTAGTTTAGGAATCGCCACAAAACAGAGCACTGAATTGAGCCCTGTTTTATCAGACTGTTAGCATTTTTTCAGCAAGAGGTCCAAAAGAGTGTAAATTAACCTGGGATGGATAGCTGGATAATGTGTGATAAATGATCCTTTTAGAAATCCACCTTTTAAGATAAATAAGCATATTCTATCTCTGCCTAAAATATTGAATCCACTAATTTGCATTCCTCTACATTGTTAAGGTAAGAAATCTATTTACTATTCTTAACATTCTTAATCACATATACTTTGCAATGCTGGTGTTTGTTGGATGTCATATTTTTTGTCATGCAGTAGAACATATGCAATACAGAGGGATATACCTTTAGCAACAGGTCTACGCCTCAGCACTCACCAATAAAGGAGGGCTGGAAGACCGTCTCAGGGCAGCGGAAGCGCTCATTCCCAATTGTGATCACCTGACCATCAGGAAGCTCATAGCTCTTCTCCAGTGTCGACGACGCGGCTGCTGTTGTCATTTCGTTCTCAAAGTCCAGGGCCACATAGCATAACTTCTCCTTGATGTCACGCACAATTTCTCGTTCAGCTACCAGGAAGAGAGGACAACGTTGGTTAGTATGAAAAGGGTACATGGTGCACTTACTCTGTAAGTGTGAGGTTATGTCGACGGGAGGCAGCTAGGTACATTTAGCAACAGTTACGGTAGTAGCACACGTAGTAAGCGCACAGGATTGGCAGCTCATATACAAGGATTATTGCCCCCCAACAGCAGCTAGATGTTACCCGTTCAATCCAGAGGCAGCTTATGTTAGACCCCAACTCACAGCCATGTAACATTGGACTAAAACCTGTATGGCCACACTGGCATTTTAAAGTCAGACAGTAGAAACAGGACATGCTCATCAGACATAACACTACACAGACTAGAAAACGCCACAACATATCTCCTTTCTTTCACAACAAACATAAGGTGACAACAGCCAAGGCACAACAGTTTTTTTGTAAACCCACCACTGAAACATTCCCAAAATGCTAAGGCGGCTGTGAAAGATCAGGAAAGGCTTGTTTTGAATTCCATTAAGCATTTGTGACAAGTTGTTCACAATAACCCCTACCCTCATTTACAAGCAAGGGGAGACAAAGAGTGCCTCAGACTCAGTAGGGCAGTGGTTCCAAAACTTTAGGTCTCTGCTCTAGACAGGGGCATGCGCTGTCATGAAGAGACATGTTGTATATACTTTGTTGGTTCAGCCCGCCCCTGGCTTTCCATTTGCTGGGTCCATTGTCGCTCTTATATTCTTTCTTCACATTTGTCCATGTCATGCCTCTGCTTGTGTTAAGCCCTTCCCAAGAACTATATCATTCCACTGGTCGTCATTTTGGCATCTGTTTTACAAACTACTTTTTTTGTTTGTTTTGAGCACTTAACATGAGCGCTCATGTATTCAGTCGCTCCGAGTGCCTGTTTTCTTTCTCACCTTCAAAGTGAGAGTTTTTTTTCCGCTCCCCTCCTGCTGCCCATCGTCTTGCTTGCCCTCTCCCTTCCTCGTATTTCTCGTTTTATCTGCAGGGGGTTTAGATGCGGCATCTGTAATGCCATGCCTGACAGGCTTATCTTAATGTGTATGGCAGCTTGGAGTATTGATCTAAACATCCTAGCTAAGTAGTTGCATGTTAATCTAACTGTCGCACTACCAATGTATATTTTACTTTGTTATTCAAAAGTCACTTTGCTTTGAGGGATATGTTGAATTAAAATGCCCACTGCTGTGATGTTTTTAGCTGTGCTCGCACTACACAGAAGCATGCGCTATTGAGCAATTATTTCTGCATTTGTGGCATTGTTTTTTAATATGTTAATCATACTTAATGAGGCGTTACGTTATTATGCACATTTTGTTTTATTCTTCGCTATGGTCATGCTCTTAGCCGTGCTTATATTCCACGGATATATATGTTTTTTAGCAAGTATTCCTGCTTGTGTGATAAGTTTTCTCACTAGGTTTACTTTTTTACAATATGGCATCATGTACACTTTATTAACAGTGACATCTGCTCGCGTGACATGGCTTTTCAAGGCGTGAGGTTTTTTTCAATCCCCCTCCTGCTGCCCGATGTCTTGCTTGCCATCACTGTCCCTTGTGTTTCTTGCCTCATTGGATGGAGATTTAAATGCGGCGTCTTTCCAGCCATGCCTGACCGACTTATCTTAATATGGATGGCGGCTTCAGGTATTAACAAACATTTTTGATAAGTAGCAGCATATTAATCTAACAGTCACTCTCCCATTGTATATATTTATTTGTTATTCAGCTGTCACTTTGGTTTTTACCGATGTAGTTCAACATCGTCAAAGGGGGCTGTCAAAGCCATTAGTTCTAATTGCCCAATTGATTTATTGTCACATCATTTGTGTTTTGCATTGAGCTTGATTCAACATTCTTCATAGAAACGTGGGGCACATAACAGATGTTTTAACCAATCCAATAAACTACGGATACATTCCATTGACATTGTCAAAGGCAATAGCTCTCGATTTGCCTAGACCTGTTGGCTTTGCCAATGCTTGTTTAGTATAACTAAAGCATTGTGTGGAAGTGCACTGTCATTTACAGACAGCACGTTTTCCATTAAAATGCTCACTAATTTTGCACAGGCATACAGTTTTAGTGCTATAACGAGGTTGCACATAAATGATAATGATAACATATGGAAATCGGGTCTCAATGAATTTTTATCATTTGTGCACCACCAAGTAAAGTGTCTTGATTTGTTTTGATCATATTAAAATCTTTGTTTCCATCAGAAACTTCTGAATTAAAAATAACGTGTTTCATTTTTGCTTACCTAACTGCTGAATGTGTACAGTTCATTTATAGGTGTTTTCTTTTTGTTGAGAGTTACAAAAAATGACATCCTTTCACACACCTGTACCCCAGCAAGATTGTCATATAGTTCACTTTTCTTTTATCTGACTGCAAAGTGAGAGGAGTTTGTAAACACCAATAACCATGTTGAAAAAACAGCAATTCGTCAGAATAAATAACCTGACACTTGACTTCTGTCTTGAAGCACAGCAAATGTGACAAAATAAATACATAATTTAAAGGCATTTTTATTTATTACTTGGACTTTGTGACCCATCAAAAATCGACTTCTGACCCACCAGTGGGTTGTGACCCACAGTTTGGGAAGCGCTGAAGTAGGGTGAGAAATTAGGGGCGTAGTAAGATTGGGGGAGTGAGAGCTTCAGATTTCCCAACCATCACACTGGCACATCTTGTTTGAATATATGACAAGCAGGGTGCAGAAAGGGGGAAATGAGGATTTGTAGTGGTAAGAAGTGAGAGAAAGCACATTATTTTGTGCAATAACCAACATTTTTTAAGTCTTTCTAACCAGAGAGAGATGATAGTGTGTGTGTGTGTGTAAAAATTCCTGGTGAAATCCGGCAGCCACCTCACCATACCCGACCAAAAGTCCTTGCACCCAACAAAATACACTTATTAGGAGGTTGTAACACCCCAAACACCACCACCTGAAGATATGCCCCTGTGAGAAATACTAGACGAACTTGCAGAAACCCCAGTGCGGAGGCATATCTAAGAAGTAGATGAAATATAACATTGATTGAGTTCCTGGAAAGATCTTGCTCTCTGCCGGTAGCTTACGTTGCAGGAAGCGGACTGAACCAACAGACACAGTGACATCTGGGATGAATTAGAATGTTGTGCAGACTAACATCCTAGAGGCAACAGAGACACTCCACTTTGATAATGTCATCTGGTGACTTGTCACACTGTAGCACCAATAGAAGTTTTAGAGCAAACTTGCAGTGTGGTCAAGCTTGCTGGCGGCTGTATGAAGCCCATCCATGGATCTTGAGCGTGAGCTTGTAAAATCTGGCAGTAGAGAGGCAGTAAAGCAAACAGGCTAGTAGGTCTATGTGTGGCTTGTGATCTATCTGGCTACCCATTAACATCTCATGTCCTACCTGTAGTGACAAAGGAGTAGCCCCTCTCCGTGAGGATCTTCATCAAGTAGTCTGTAAGGTCACGACCTGCAAGGTCAAGGCGCATAATGGCATGTGGGAGGGCGTATCCTTCGTAGATGGGCACATTGTGTGTCACTCCATCACCAGAGTCCAGCACGATACCTGGGTGGGAGAGAATGGCGTGAGTAAACTTGTGCACTGTGGGTGCTGTTCATATGTGCTGGATACATGTCAATGGGTCAATGGATACCAACTACAGTCTCTTTTGCTTTTCTTAATCTTCTAATCCACTAGAAAGTTTTGGTTATAAATATAGTTACTATGGCTTGACTCACCTGTAGTACGGCCGGAAGCGTAGAGGGACAGCACAGCTTGGATTGCAACATACATGGCAGGAACGTTGAAGGTTTCAAACATTATCTACAAATTAAATTAGACAAATGACGTCATTGATAAGACTTCATCAGTATAAACAATTCTATGATGGAACGTGCACTGCTGAGGCTTGATCTGAGTTTATCGTGTGTACCGTGCTCCTGGGTATCGCTCCCTGATCTAGAGCGTAAATGTATATTACTGTGGTAGCATCCCCAAATCCGTGGGGTATGTCTCCCAAGGCACAGGTTAAGAGAGCTCCCTGAACACCATGTCACCACTAACATACATCTCGGTCGGTATCCTCAATAATTAACTAGGAATAACATTTAACTTTATAGAGATGCCCCTGATGAAGGCCAACCGGCCGAAATGCATTGGGACAATGATTAATATGTCAATCCTGGAATGATGCAGTTTGGGAACTGTAGTCAACCCAAGAAAGAAAATTATTGTGAATAAAACAATACGCATTAAAATGAACTTTTGAAAGGAATTTTTTGAGAAGCAAATACTGTTGAAAGTGGAAAAAGCTCCTAAGAGAGCTCTCTTAACCTGTGCCTTGGGAGACATACCCCACGGATTTGGGGATGCTACCACAGTAACTTTATCAGTATAGACTCCTTCGATCACCATGATCTTGTCTCATTGTGTCACTGAAGAGGTGTGTTGCCGTCTACAAAGGAGCAAAAGGCTCTTAATGTATTCTTGCTATTTGCAGAATCTCAACTTTCATTTTCCCTAAAATAAATTGAAACGGGAAATCAGCCAATGTTTTTAGTCATTGAGAATAAATGACAACACATAAAGAAAAGCAATTACAAACGTTTGCCATTTGGTTGGTTTGTTCGCTGCTTCATGTTTTTGATACTAAAAATGTTTTTTTATCAAACCACTTTCTTTTTTTACTTTGTTCAACTTGCCATCTTACCAGAATCAGTTAACCAAACCGTTAGCAGAAGGAGGCAGTGTGAATTCTGTTTTAACTAGCGCCGATAGCTAAGGGACGCTACGCTCTGCCCTTCTAGTGTTTTAATGAAGGAGATTTTCTGGAAAATATCCCGCGGGCAGTGGATAGGATTTAATTCCGAACTGTTCAACAAATTCACAGCTCCACCGAGGCCGGCTGCTGTTAGGGCTGGATGTTTTACTCCTTCTATGGTCCACGTTATGAGGCAGAATTACACTTTTGGTGAAATGTCGCCCCTCGCAGCTCTAAGTGTGTCTGGGCCGGGAATGATAAGGTCTGTCATCACTAGACCTGACCATTACAGGCCCGGAACACCATACCTCTCTTTCTGCAGGGGCTGGGGGCAGTAACTCAGTTTGGCCCCTGCCTGAGCCCCTGTAGCAGCACGGGGGAGCAGACAATGCCGCTCCAGGACAGGATGAACCCTGTCCTGCCCCCTGCTCTCAGCAAGTAGAAAAGGTCAGTCAGAAGGCTTCTGCGAGCAATCGGTAAAACAAGCATGGAAAAGAACCCCTTATTACTGAGTCAGTCTAGTTATTCCAATTCCTGGGACAAAATTTGCAATTGCAGGATATTGTTGCGGAAATATACCGGAGTCAGAGAGTCCGATTTCCCTGTACCAGATCCGCAATGAGGACCTATGCACAGTATATGAGTGAAACCACTAGAACACGTAATAAACTTGGTTTAAAAACTAGCAAGAGACAAGAGAAGAGAGGGAGACACCAACCTATTCATAGCTTGTATCAATATCCTTGTGGAGTTGAGGGGATATCACCTTACATTCACACAGGGAGACATAAGAAAAACTATTTATGTATATTGTGTACGTACTTGCATTTGTGGAACGTGAACCTAACTGAAAAGCACGCAAACGCTGAACAGAGGACGTAAAGCTCAGAGATGCGATTGAAGACAGTTTACGGTGGGGCCCAATAATCTAAGATGGCCAGTCTCCACCATGCATCCTGGAGAAACTGATTTCCAGCAGACCATCGAACGTAACCCCAGTAGTACTTTGTGTTGTGTCAATTCTGGTCAGGACATAAACTAACATCCTTTCATCCTTCAAAACGTTATCCATTTTGGGCAACTCTGAGTTCGCTTTTGGATGTGGGACATTGCTGGAAAAGCGGTGGACTAGCTCAATTTGATGCACATGCTGGTTGCGATCACGCCCTGCCGGATAACTTTCCACGAATCTAGCATGTTCAGAGAAAGCCCCATAGTGAGACCATGCTGTCTTGTCCAGTAGGGCTGCTGTGCCCCACAGTTTCAACATTACCCCTCTTGCTATTGACACACCTGAGTCATTTTCTCCCGGTTCGCCTTTGGGTTCAGGGGAGCCTCTGTGAGCAGTGTGGGGTGCTCCTCGGGGGCCACTCGTAGTTCATTGTAGAAGGAATGGTGCCAGATCTAAACCAAGGAAACATAAGCAGAATCTTAACTTCTGGGGTCAGATATTAAACAGCAAGTCTCACAGGATCATGAATCATTTACGGTCTGACTTGGAGCCCAACATTTAAGGTAGGAGATACATGTGCAGCTCAAACATATAGTGCTCTGAAAGTAAAAAGTGAGGAAAGCAATATTTCCTAAAAAGGGCAGACTTTGATAACCCCTTCTGCCCTGAACACCTGGCCCAGGGTGACACTGCCAGTGTTCTGCACAGAGCAACTTTCAGTTGACCAGCGGGTGTCATGGGCAGCCTGGGGCATGAGGCTACATCTAATTTACCATAAAATCGTAGTTGCATTTCGAGGCATCAGGTTCTCGTTGAATGGCAATCGAGGGTCAAATCGACCTTGGCTTCTGACTGGATCCTTGAGCCTATTTCTACTCAATGGCGTCCAGCCCACGTGATCCCATGTGATCCTTTACGCTTCTCTTTCAAACTTCAGCGAGTCAATACTGCCTTACAGCATGAAACCATAGAGCTAGGTGAAGGTGCATACATGTACAGTAGTCATTCATGTCTAACCCCAAAGGTGGGCTTCACAGCATGGTTCAAGCTAAGAAACCGAACCCCGTCAAGAGTTTTAAAAATGTTCACAGCTGCAATTAAAATACTGTAATTGATGCCACCAATAACTTTCATCATCACACACATGCACGGTATTAACCACAAGCCATAAGGATGGTATAGGACATTCCTGTATCTGCTCACATCTCGTGTTGCGCAAACCATGATATTTAACCCAAGTATGAGTCTATACTGTCGTTCTCATACGGGCTTATACCATGGTATTGAAACTATGTAGCAGTCCATACAACCTACCGCAGTGGAATAACACAAAGTGATGGGCCCCCTGCAGAATGTGAAGAAGGGCCCTTTTGTCTTCTGTATTTCAAAGATATGCATTGCTCTTGGGATAAATAGGAGCACCATGGATTTTTAGGGGGGGGCTGAAATGTTGGGGGACAGGGGCTTGTGTTACGCCCCTGAGTACCGCATCCACGTGCAGAGCTCCTGGTATCTAACCCCAGACAAATATATATAATTTCCATCATATATCTGCATGTAGCCAGAGAAAGAGTCTATATGACCTGCGTTATATTCACACATCCATTTACCTATCCTCACACACCTTGTGGTATTCACCTCTCCTTATTAATGTTGTACAGTGCCCAGATGTCTTCATAGCTCCTTTCAGCCCATGGAATCTAACCCAAGACAGGCCTTCCCACGGCTCCTCCTTGGTGTGTTGAGCCTCATTAGGAACAATCACATTCTAACAACTCGAGGTGCTGAGTCGTATCAGCGGGTTTCTTAGATATGTTCACAACAGCCCCCAGCTCGTGGCATCAGGATCAGTAGGTGGTCTGTATATCCCCCTACAACTCATGGCATCAGGGCTAGTAGGATTCGGTCTTTATATCCACAGCAACATGTGGCATTAGAGCGGAGTGTAGGCTCTTAACATCCACCCACAACTCAGGTCATCTAGCAACATCTCATGGGATCGGGCTCAGTAGGGGGTCTTTGCATCCACCCACACCTCATGGTATGGGAGTGCAGTGGGGGCTTCACAGTACTCTCCACGTCCACCCACAGCTCATGCCATCAGGCCATGACAGCTTTCCGCCCATGTCTGAAGCACAGTACAGGCGCGCCTTCTTACCTTCTCCATGTCGTCCCAGTTGGTGATGATGCCATGCTCGATGGGGTACTTGAGAGTGAGTATACCCCTCTTGCTCTGCGCTTCGTCCCCCACGTAGCTGTCCTTCTGCCCCATGCCCACCATGACTCCCTGTGAAAAGGAACAAGAGGCCCGTTACCACCACTCCTGCCTGACAGGAAGGTCCACCTACCGCTTCCAGTCTGTAGGGTCCTGAACCCGGAAACTCATCCATAGACTCTCTGAGACAGTAAGACAAATACATCTTAAAATTAAAAGTGGCTGAAGAAAACAGGTAACTCGTAGATCGAGCAAAGGAGTTCTGGTCTAGTGCAGCAGTAACAGGACCCAGTGGCCTATCACATTATTGTATGGGCTGAAGACCGAGGGGCATATTTACAAGGGCTTTGCGCCACCGGAGCATTGCATTTGGCAAATTTCTGGTGGTGCTGTGCCCTGCTCCATATTTACAAGGTGGAACTAAGCCACTTTGGGCCTCATTTACAAGCCCTTTGCGCCACTGGTGCGTTACTTTCGTTGACGCACCAGCGGCGCAGTGTGCCTACCCATATTTACAAGACCACGTAAAGTCACCCCGCATTACTTTTTATGGTCTTGTAAATATGGGCACCTTTCACACATTACTCTGCATGAAAGGGGCATTCCATGGGTGCTCCCACGCAACATCCATGGAACCCGACACATTCCCAGACTTACAACATTTCAGTTCAGTTCAGAAACTTTATTCGGATAACTTGGTATCCATAAAAGCACAACAGCATAATAAATTATTTGACAAATGGAGAGTAATAATAAAATTCATTAACGATAGACAGTTTATAATTATATAAAATACCAGTTCATACATAAGTTTATACAGAGTATTCATACATAAATGTAAGAGCTCAGGGGTTGGACATCATCTTGCGTGCTCGGGTGGCAATTCTCAGAAACGTGCTTGTGCGGAAGACCAACTCTTTCTTAGGCACTGCACCTGCAGCCCACACTGACATGCCCGCTGACCAGCAACCTATAATCAAGACTTACAACATTTTGTAAAGCTGAGAATGCGCCAGAATGCTGCGCTTCCCCAGGAGAGGCATAGGAGTGCGCAAAGAGGAGAAATACTTTAATTTCTCCTAATTTTTTTCCTCTTTCTAGGCATGCTGTAGCACACATAGAAAGAGGAAAATACCATCAATGATCTGAAGCTGTCCCTTCCTGCACAAAAACAATCATCCCCACAGTGCAGGCACCCTTGACACATGACGCAAGGGTGTCTGTGTTGGACGTACGGCTGATGTTTGTGCGCTGGCACAGGGGAGAAGGACAAGAATGTGCCGTATCTTGTAGATACAGCACATTGCTGCCCTTTTCTAGTAACGCACAGCAGGGTAGCTGGAAGGCTTGCTGTGCTGCAGTGCGTCAAAATATTGTAAATGAGGCCCTTTGTGTGGCTTAACGCCGCCTTGGTCCTTCTTGACCTAGTTTTCAGAGGCAAAGAGGTGTGCAATAGGTGTTGCTGTGGGCGTTCCCATGCAACAACCATTGCTTTTTGACACTGCTTCAGATTTACAGGGATCTGTAAATCTGAGGCAGTGCCAAAAACATACACCTCTCCAGAGGAGGAGTAAGAATGGCGTAACAAGGATAAATACTTTTATTTCTCCTCGTTTTTGGCTCTTTCTATGTGTGCTGCCTTCTGCAACACACATAGAAGGAGCAAAATACAACTGATGATGGTTATTGTGCAAGAAGGTTTCCCTTCCTGCACAACAACAATCATCCTTGCTCCGGTGGCCTGGAAGGGTGGTGGGGTTGGAGTGGTGGGGGCTGTTTTTTAGGTCTCGCCTACGCAGCGCGCAAGCACTGCTTAGAGAGACCGCTTGGCATCGCTCAGCACGTTTGTTAAAACTCGTGCATGTTTGCACTTCTCTCTATGGGCACTCATGCACGTTGGGCGTTTCCCTTGCGGGAGCGAGCAGCGGTGCCATTTGTTAGCAATTATCGCGCCTTGCTGCTCGCTCCCGCAAGGGAAACGCTAGACATGCCCTCAGCATCTACAGGTGCAGGCGCGCAGGAGCTATATGTTTTTTAAATTATCGTGTCGTTTTTGAACCGCAATCACAGCGATAAGGCTGATAATGGCTGTTTATGTGTTTCATGTAGCGCTGATAGGCTCCCCTTTGGCCGCTTCAGAGCGCTTTGAGACAGCGTGAACATCCAAAAATTCAAAGCAACTCATGTCTCGCGCAGCCAGAGAGAACAGGGTGGAAATCCTCTCATCCTGGTGCCCCTCTGTCCCTCATCCCCAGAATCCTTAAAAAGACACAGAAAAGAATTGCATTTAAACGTTTTTGTGGGTTTTTGAGGTTTCCCCTCCACCTCCTCTTCCGTTGTCAAAGACGGATCATTTGAACCCCGGCCACACATGAATTGGGTATGTAAACAATTGATTTTGTTTTTATAAACGCTTTTCCCCTCTTTTTGATAACATTTTAGTTATATTTCTGTAATGACGCAGTATTGAAATTTGATTTTATTTACATCGTTTCGGTTTTGAAAACTTTTTTTCCGCACCATGCTTAGTTATGACAGGTTAACTATGCCCATATTTTGTTTGAAAATACGTGACAGCTCTTATTTTCGGCGTGAAAACATTGTTGCTTCGTTTTAGCCCTGGCGTAGCATTGGGGCTTGCTCTTTTCTTTCTTTGGATGTGCATTGACTGCCAACAGTAGCAGTCGGGATGCCTCACCTTTCTTTCAACTTTTGACAGTAAATGCCTGAGCACCCCATTCGGAGCACTGGCATTTCCCACCAATATTAAAAGGATCCAAAGATGATGCGAGACGATGACAAACCTGAGGAAGAGGGCTCAGTCCGTAGCAATGTCTCAAGGTACGGAGTTTTTTTTTTGTTTTTACTTTTTCTAAAATGACCTTTTGCATGTGAACACGTTTTACATACACACTCACACACACTAAGTTATAGGTAAAACATTTAGTATTGCATTTTTTCAGACTCTTACAGTGGATGACCTTGAGCGATGCCACTCCCTATTTTTACCAAATTCTTAAAGTTGGAGTGGGTTTCAGGGCTTTTGAGTGTTTTAGAAAAAAAAATGTAATTTGTTAATACACCAGTGATTTAAATTTGTAATTGCCTTCTTTCTGGACACGCTGCTTTTACGGATGTGACCTTCTCATTTTGGACACCACTGCAATCACAACAACCTACACGGCTCCAGTGAAAGCGGCTCGATGCAGGAGCTTTTTGGGCAACTGGAATTATGCGGCAGGAAAGGGACAAATTATGCAGCAGCATTGAGCAAATTATATGGCAAGAAAAGGCAGCATAATGGATCACATTTTGTATTAGTATTACTTCATTATTTAGTCAGGTCTAAAATTAAGGACTAAATTAAATGTGTTAACGCTTAAACAACACTTTTAAGTACAGGCACGGACATCTCCTTAATATTCTCTTATAAGGTCCCAATGGTGAGACCTATTGGCTATGCCAATGCTTGTGTTACTGGAGACCGGTTTTGCAGCAGAGCTGCGATATAGACCCCATAACAAAAGCAGCAATGCTGGGTGCCGGTTCAGTTAAGCAGCAGTGCTTCACACTAGCACCCTCATCCGCCCGCTGATCCCCTACCACCACCACCACCACCACCACCGGGGGCCTGTCCGATAGAATTGCTAGGGCTGCTTCGTGTTCTCAGTCTGGCCGCTTTTTTGTCCCGGTGCAAGGGTGAGTACTGGAATGCGCTGTATTGTTGTAAACACAGCGCATTACCGCACTTAAAAAATGACACAGCTCGGCGAAGCAAAATTGCTTGCGGCACTGCGCTTTTTCTTGTAAATATGCCCCCAAGTGTCAGTAGGCATCCACCCATACAGTGATTACACCGTTGCCAATCACAGCGCATAAACTGTACATAAGGTCCGGAAGGGAAGTAAGGCTTTGTGTAGACACTGTTGCTCTACTGCCACCTAGTGGCTAATGATGAATTTTAAAAAAGCATAGTGGTGTTCAAAGCTCTTATTTCGTTACCCCGTGCCAGACTCATTCGCGCATAAAATATTGAATCTGCTGTGGCAGGTATTAATGTGTGAGCACATTGTTACTTCGTAATGCCGTTTCTGGTCGTTGGTTTCGAGCAGACCCATGCTGATGATCTCTGCTGCAGCACGGATCCATCGCAGAAGCGGCACCAAGTAGTTAGTAAGAATGCGATATTGACCATGATCTTAAAGACTTCTCAGACAATGGTGCGGCAGCGTCACCTAGTGGTAAGTAAGAATATGGCGTTGACTATAATCCGCAGAGGCCTCAGCTAGTAGTTAGTACAGCAGAAACATTCCTTGGCAAGAATAGGGCTTTGATTTTAAACTAATGGTCCCGACTCCCAACACACAATGGAGCGGAAGAGACCCACAGTGGCGGTGACACTACGATATTGGCCGTGGTCCTGGCCTGGACAGACCGTCGCCATGGTTGCAGCGAGACCCACTGGAGAGTACGAATATTGCAATGTCTGGGCAGCCTTTTTGCGTTCAGGTTGGCTGAGGGCACTGCTTGAAATGGGCGGACCTGCACTTCTCAGCCCGGCTGCATTACATTTAATGAAAGAGTAACTGCACTTCCCAAGAGCAACCAGGTACTAAGGGATAGCGAGTACCAGCACTTCTATATTCCCATTTAAATCACTGGCCGAGGGGCCAGAAGGCAGCCTGCAGTCTTCCTCTTGGAGATGGAGGTGGACGTCATTCATTTTGCTGTAGGATGGAGGGGAAATGGAGGGCCAAACAGAGATGTTTTGTCAATCAGACTGTTTCTGACATACAGCGAACTCTGCCTTTGAAGCACCGCCCCTCTTTTAGAAGTGCTGGGCTGTCTGAACACTAGAAAATTGGGAGGACTGGAGGTGGGCGAGCTACTCAGAACTCGAGCCAGGCTCAAGCCAAATACCTGGCGCTGATGAGCTTCCTCTTGGACCCTCGAGCCAAATTGAGGCACAATTTCAAGTGTCTTCTGACTGGTGCAGGTGCCTTGTCCCCACTATGACATGCTGACTTCTAACTATGCACACGCTGTGGTGACTATGTACTGCAGCTGCACCCATCCGACCATGGCACAAACATTCACATACAGACTTTTCGTGTATGTCAGTGTGCACATTAAGAGGCACAGCGGGCACATGGAGGCCTTCCAGGTATTGCTGGTATAATACATTAATGGCACAGCAGTCGCCACTGAATGAAACTGAGAATTGGCTTTTCATTCTTGTGATTGATTTTTCTGAGACAATGATTAGCAGAAAGCAGATATATAGGGGGGAACAGGTTTTTTTTACCAGTGGTATTCCTAGTTTTTTTGTCTAGAAAACTGGATGGCAGTAAGTAAGTTTCTAAAAAAAGTTTCATTTGCATACTGTCGGGGATGGGTCGTGTCTTTAAAGTGGAGTGGTCTGTCATACCCTTGACTGAAATAAGTGATTTCCCCTTAGGTGGGGGTAGGTGGTATTTATATGGGCGGATAATTGTGCCCATCTGAACAACCACTCCAAAAGGTAATCAAAAATGCCAACAGCCCTATCAGACAGCCTGAATTCCCAATGTGAGCTGTACGTTTGTAGGTGAGCTCTTCACTTTTGTCCTAGTCGAAAACTCCAAGACCTTCGTTTTAAGAAGGCACATACTGGCCTGACCTGTCCAGCCTCTCCGGAAATCTCTGGGTTGAATCAGGAAAACAAGACATTTGAGTGTTAAATATAGTGACCTCCTCACGTATGCTTAAATTTGGATTTTTGATTTAAAAACTTATTTTTTTAGTACATACCCAGGGGATACCTTTGCACCCTGTAATGGTGAATAGCACATAAGTGTAAATTTACCTATGAGTACATCTACACATATAAACTTACTTTTGTAAATTGGACTCATAATGTGTATTGATTTAAAACAGCATACTGATTTAGTTCGCCGAAGACTAAAACAAAAAACTTCACCCTTTTGTATAAAATTGGAGACTCAAGAAGATACTCATCCTGTGGCTGAATTGCACATTATAAATCATCCAGTAAACTATGTTAAATCCTGGCTTCCCTGTTTGATTAAATTATGTGATTCTGGGCAATTGTTTTATTTGTCTGCGTTTTATTTTTCTTCTTAATTACATTTGAAGGCACCTTGAAATAATTTAGCTTGGGGGACGCGCAATATAGAACCTTCTCTTCTTTATGGTTTATTAGGCTATAATAAATGGGAGCCTCCATTCCCTGTATAAAAGCCTGGCTCTAATGTCCTTATTACAGGTGACTTATAACTTTTCTGTAACAAAGAAATGACATTGCTGCACAGATATAATAAGTTCTTATAGTTGAGTTGTTAAGTTACAATGCCCCCTGATATAGAAACCAGCAGCAGAAGTGAAAGGCAGGTCAGATAGAATAATTATTGCTGCCTTATAAGCAATGAAAGCAGTGGATTCTCCTCCGTTAAGCCGAAAGAGCGTCGCCCCACTGCTCTTGCAACAGTGAAAACATGAAAAATAAAATGATAATAACAGGTTATTATGATTTTTTTTTTTTTTGCTTACTTCAGCGGAGCCGGGAGCGGGCCAGAGCCATCCATTCTGATGGCAAGTTGACTCCAGGCAGCTGCAGGAAGGAGGAGGGGTGGTGGCACTGCTGCAAGGGCACATGATGGTTTGGCCAGCCATTTTAGGATGGCCAAACCGTCATGTGCACTTAGATCTCTCCATCCGAGCTGGGCTGTACAGCCGGATAGAGAACAGGCACAGGGTCATAGTACCTTAGTGAGAGCCAATCCAGGGCGCTCAGACCATTCCTGGCGCTGCTCTCATGCTGGGTAATACCAGCATGAGAGCAGCATCTGGATTGGTGTAGGGGAGTCTGTGAAATGCCGGGAGTCAAGGAGCAGAGGCGCAGAAGAGCACTGAGGCAGCAGATGGCAGGCAACCACTATTTAAAAAAGACATTCTCATTTGGTGCCTCTCCCGCGCTGCCGCCTGTGCTGCCCCCGCACCACCCCGCTGTACTGCCCCCCTGCACAGCTCCCCCTGCACTGCCTCACCACTTTAATGGCACAGCAGTAGCCACTGAATAAAATCGAGAACTGTCTTTTTATTCTTGTGATTGATTTTCCCAAAACAATGATTAGCAGAAAGGAGATATTTATGGGAACAGGTTTATATTTTGCATACTAAAGGTCATTACAGAAAAAATTGAACCTCTGTGCCATTTTCAACACATTCTGAGCCTCAAAGCCTTTTTGATCTGACTTATGGTAAAGTACTATTACTATCTTTTTGCAACAAGTTGCTAACTGCCTTTTGATGTGTTTAATTTCATAGTAGATTAAGTTTTAATTCTTTATGCCTTTAACCAAACTACCTCTTTCATATGAAAGGGCAAAACCCCACATGCCACATTTATCAATCTTTCACGCAACGCATCAAGACAACTTACTGCGCTGCGTGAAAGGGAGAGGTCATGAATGCGCCATATTTACCAATATGTGGTGCATTCCGGCTCTCTGCCTGCGCTGGCACACAATTTGCTGCCTAGCACCAGCGCAAGCACCTTTGCACCATGGTGCAAGAGGGCTTGCGTTGAAGAAACAATTGTTTTTGTGCAGGAAGGGACACCTTGCTGCACAAAAACAAGCATCTTGGGCTTTTTCCTCTTGCAGCACTATAGGAAAAGGGAAACATAGAGGAGGAAAAAATATATTTCTCCTTATTGTGCCTACCCTGGTAAGGCGTAGCATTATGACGCATTACCAGGTTTACCATTCTTGGTAAATTTGGGAATACGCAAAAATCCATGGGTAGCTGCTTGGGAAGACCCAAGCTTCACCCATAGAACACCTTCCCATGGCAGAGTAACACAAGGCGAGGACCTGCGTTGCTGTGTAAATCTGACTTTAGTATTGTGTTGTCCATACGACACCATGTGTGACGCAAGGGCAATGCGACACTATGATAAATGTGCTCCCAAGCATTTTGTGGGAAGGCGATAGCATAGGCATGTTTTATAAGGAATAAAATGCCCCCTGCTTTACATTTTAAGAATATTTCAAGTCACCAAGGATTTCCATTACCTTTTGAAGGAACTCATCTATGTAGGATCACAGATATCCACAGTGACGTGCAATAGCCTTATAATGTATAACAGGGGGTACTTTATCCCATATATAATGTTGGTCCATATATGTCAATAAAGGTTATGGATAGGGGTGCATGACAACTGACTTGCATGTTTAGTCAGTATTGGCATCTACCGTCCGGGTGGCTGGGTTAGGAGATCATCACTGTTTCTAAGTTCATGTTTAGAAGATATTAATTCTAGTGAATGGCACTCATTCAATGCAGTGCTATGATCTAATGTATTAAAGGGAACACTTCCAACTGTTAAAGGAAGACATTTGTTCAGTTTTAAAGAGTCTTTATCATGTGACGCCTTCTCTGTCATTTACATGCTGAATCTTTTAATTGGCAGGGCTCGGCTCGTGCTTTGGCTCTTAGAACTGTCAGACCCCTGGCTCGGCTCTATCTGGGGATTTTCTGCCTAGCTCACTTCTAGGGAGAGCACAGTAGGATGTCACAGAGGGTCACGTACCTGGTGGCGAGGGCGACCTACAATGGAGGGGAACACGGCCCGGGGTGCGTCATCCCCTGCGAAGCCAGACTTGCACAGGCCGGAGCCATTGTCGCACACCAAGGCGGTGGTTTCCTCGTCACACATGGCGGATCTGAGAGTTGAGGGGATTCAAGAGGACCTGTGGAAGAAGAGGGGAAATGTCAAACACTGAGGTGAGATAGATGAAGCCAAGCTGCCCATGTGTGGTAAGGATACTGCTTCCCCTCAAGTGATTAGAGAGCATCTACCACAACCGCCAGTGGAGGTTACTCACCAGACAGCCACATTATCACAAGCAATACACAACCACCAGTCAGTGCTTACCACAGTTATCACAATAACTAAAAGTTTGTAGCTTGCACTACAAAACGTACACACCTACTACTATGAATAGCAAACAGTCAAAAAACAATATACGCTGCACAGTAGCATCCATAACACAACAACCGTCTGATTATAGAGACGGTATTTTTACTCCTCAATCATTGACCAACACAACTAGTGTAGGAAGCTGGCTCTGTATATGGTATGCCCACTAGGTAGTTATACCATGTGCAGGGTCCATGGGTTACCCAAAAGTGTACAGGGTTAAATGTAAAACGCAAAGTGCTCTATTAGTGGTAGTGTGGTCTAGACACCTTAGGCCTAACAGAGGAGTGTAAGACATTAATTGCACAACATTGACCAATAATGGACACACGACTCAAAAAAGACATCTACACCAATTTTACCAAAAATGTACTTTGTTTGTAATTGAAGACCAAGATCTTCGCAATAAGGTAAGTACGTTTTTAAATTAAAAAACTTTTTCACTTGTAAAAATCTACACTTAGAATATTTTCAGCACAGCTCAATGTTATCCAAAGGGGTAAACAATATTGCGGTTAAACAGGTAAGTATTACACTTACAAAACCAGCCTTCAGGCCCAAAGGTCAGCAAAGAGCAAAGGTCAAGTGAGTACTAAAGCTGCACCACCAGCAGCACAGGGGCAGCCAGGTGCAGAGGTCAAATTCGGGGATTGGCTCAATGAGTTTCAATAGAAGCTGGAGGTGCCTGGAACCACACTGCTTGTAGGTAAGTGGATCAGTTTCAGGGGCCAAGCTTTGGTGATTAGGACCAGAATGGGGGGGCACAAAGCAGCACCGAACATAGACCACCAGCGGCACAGGGGCAGCCCGGTGCAGGGTGCAAAATAAGCATTGGGCGCCCAATGCTTTACAATCGAGTTTCTTCTTTCAACAAACAGGCTGCAGGCGTTGCATAGGAGGTTGCAAGAGGGAGACCAATGACAGCAGAAGTAAGCAGAGATGTAGGGGGTCGCAGGGGCACCATCAGTTCAGCTCATCAAGGCCTAGGGTCTTTGGGTGGAGGGCTGTCTTCTTATCGGAGCCAGTCGCAGTCAGTGGGAGCCTCTGGATTCAGGCTGCATGTGTTGTCTTGGAGGTCAGGAGCAGTCAGCCAACACTGGACTCGAGGTCAGGATTGCTGGGCAGACTTCACTGGGCAGGTTGGCCACTCGGACTCGGGAGATTGCAGTTCCAGCTGGATACGGAGCCCTTGGAGTTGATTTCTTCTGGACAGGTCCACGGGAGATTGGAGTCTTCTTCGAAGGCAGCAGTTCTCCCAGGGTTTTCAGAGATTGATGGGTGCAAGACAGGTTACAGAAGCTGGAGACCGGCCTGTAGGGCGAGGGCCAAAACAGTCATCGTCTTCAGTCTTCTCTACTGGGATGTTTCCTTTCTTCTTAGGTCATCAAAGATCTAGTTTCTAGGTCTGGGGATCCACCTAAATACTAAATTTAAGGGCATTTTAGGGGAGTAGCAGGTAGGGCCAATAGGCACCTCACCTGGGGTGACTGCACCCTCTATTATGCCACCCTCATGTAGTAAGGGGGCACAGACCAGATTGGAGGGGTCTCCCCATCTTCAAGATGGTGGGGACTGAAAGATATGCTTCACATCGCATCCCCCACCTTAGGGGTAGAGTTGGCAGAGGTGGGCACACCTCCTATTCTCCAAAGTTTTCCCACCGGTTTTCCCAGCCAAAGTGGGGGCGTAAACCAGGGGTTGCCATCTGCTGCTAGCACCAGAGGCTGGGGGTTGCTTTACAAAGATGGCAGGCCTTTGAAGCTTCCCCCTTCGAGCACTAGCCCATCCTGGGGTAAGAGGCATGACAGCTCTTCCCAGAATGTGCATTGTTTCTGGTCCCAGAGAGCAGGGGCTCTCTACCCAGGGGTCTAGAAACATGTCTGGCAGTGGCTGGTGGCCTACAGCCGGTCAGAGACCACAGCAGGGTTGGTAGGTTTTCAGTGGGCACCTCTTAGGTGCCCTTTGAGTACATGGTACAATACATCTCACACTGGCATCAGTGTGGACTTATTGAGAGAAGTAGTTTGGTACAAACACTCTTGTGCTCAGTAAAGCCATCATGGTGCTGTGGAACTCTAGTTGTCCAGTTCAAAACCCATGTACTCTCTATGGCTTCTGAACATGCATACCACAATCTAAGGCCTGAAGAGCAGCCCCACTAGCAAATGTTCTGCCCCCATGCACACTCCCCCCTCATACAATGTTAAGTGAAAGGCACCTCCACAGGCTTCACTAGTGCCACGCATGCTCTGGCCCCGTGAACATTCTCTCTCACACAATGATAAATGAAGCACACCCTCATTAATGAGTAGATGTTTTGCACCTGTTTGCATCCTATCACATACAGACAATAGGTGAAGAGCCCACACACTCATGCAAGAGATGCCCTGGAGAAACGCACTCTTCCTCTCACACACCGAGGACAAGTGAGGAGTGCCGCCATTAATGTAACACATGCTCTATGCTCCTGAACATGCATGCCACACTATGAGAACCGAAGAGGAGCCTCAACAATGTAGTACATGCTGTGCACTCCTGCACACCCTAGCACAAGCTGTGCACTCATGCACACGCTAGCACATGCTGTGCACATCCCAGCACATGCGGTGCACTCTGTACATCCCAGCACATGCTGTGCACTCCTGCACACCCCAGCACATGCTGTGTACAACTTAGTACATGCGGTGCACATCTCAGCACATGTTATGCACTCCTGCACATACCAGCAGATGCTGTGCACTCCTACACATCCCGGCACATGCTGTGTGCACTCCTGCACATCCCAGCTCACGCTGTGCACTCCTGCACACCCAGGCGCATGCTGTGCACTCCTGCACATCCAAGCACATATGAAGAGTTGCTCTTTGTCTCTGCACATCCCACCTGACACCAACGGCAGGTGAAGAGCACCGTTTTGGGTGCAATAAACATGCTCTGCACACCCTGTCACACACTGAAGCTTGAAGGTAACATTCTATACTGCTCTGCCTGTCCAGCCACACACACAATTAAACAGCACCCTCGCTAGTGCAGCGCATGCCCCTGTGCATCCATCACTCACATGAGGATTGAGAAACACACGCTTTTAGTGCAGCATGTTCTGCATACACGAGCACCCCAGGCAGGCTTGGCAAGCACTCTTACCTAGGCAGGACCCCCTGCAAAGTACGATGAGGGCCCCCACCATATTCAAACCAGTCTTATCCCCAGTAACTTACCTTTGCAAAGCTTCACAGCGCGTGCTTTAACGGGGAAAGATCCAGTCATTGTAGGGACAAGGGGATAGTGATGTAAGTCATTCCCTATCACAGGGGACAACTTCGAACTGGTAATATTTAGGTGCCATTTATTGCACTTGATGAATTCCAAACCGAAGTGTGTTGGAATTTATCAGGTGCAATAAATACTGAATACTCCTCTGAGGCACTCACTCCTAGTCTGGGCCTCAAGTCTGCATTTCACTTTCTCCTGTTTCACGTCCACTCTCTCTGCATTTTTTGTCCCGCCCGTCTCTTCATAACCCCCCACCTCCCCCCTCGCTTTCTCCTGTCTTTGTCTCTCTGTTAGGTCAGCTGTATGTTTATACCTACATGTCTCTCTAGCAGGCTCTCTCTTATCTCTCTCTAATGTCTCTCTCTATTGCCTCCATTCACTCTCCTGTGCTCACATTCAGCTACTTTGCTCACCTTTCTCTTTCCAACCGCACTTTCCTTGCTCTCTCTCCCCCATCTCTTGCTCACGTAACTCTTTATAGTTTGTCTTTCTCTTTCACTGGATTCCTGATAGCGTCGTCATTCCTCATCAATTCTCTTTCCCTGGTGCTGGTCCATTCTTTCCGTTTCGCTCTGAGTCCACATCAGGGACACATGGGTGCCTTTTACCTGTGATCACTATATTCAAGGCCACTGGAATTATGCAGCAGGAGAGGGCCAAATTATGCGGCAAGAAAAGGCAAACTATGCTGCATTTTGTAACAGTATTACGTCCTTATTTTGTCATTTCTACACTTATTAACACTGCCTGCCCATTGGTAGCACCTCATTAGTACCAGTTTAACACCTAAATATAGCAATAAGCAACAGAAAGGTGACCAGTCCAGCTTTACAAAGGGCCTTCTACTGAGTGGCAACAAGCGTTGCTGCATTCTTAGTAACTTTTGAACCATTTGAGCTAGAAACAAAAAAAATGTGTTTGTTAATATCCACAGATTATGTGGCAAACAATGGATTATGTGGCAAATCTGTAATTATTCAAAACCACCGTGTTTGCACAATCGCATAATTCCAGTGGCTCTGACTAAAATAAATCATGAAATCAATCAAAATTGTAATTGTTTATTTTAGCAAACTGCCCATGGGTCTGTCTGCTATGTTACCACCACTGGGAACCAGTTCTATCAAACTTTGGGATTTTGCAAGATGATACACCTTCTGGAACTGCAGTCTCCAAGCACTTGGTAGAAATGGATCGCAAGATGCAAGCCCTTAGGAGAACCCGTGCTCTGTGTGCCAGATGGTAGTCAGTGAAAATAGTTCAAAGTTGCTGTGTGAGAACTCTTCATTCATTATGTCATGTTATGTGGTACCCAGTGCCTAATTTGTAAAAACGAATAAGTTCCAGGGCCCTCATCAGGAGCCCACTGCAACTTGCTCTACCCATTGCCCCTGCCAGCGCTGCCAATGACAGTACCGACATAACTACAAGTAGCACACTCCTACAAGGGTGATCATTCAGACTATTCCGGCCCCCCAAGGCTGCAAGAATGGCTTAGGCAGCAGGTATTAGTCATTTTTTGTAATGTATGTTGTGCTTATCTGTAAATTAGACAGACAGCACCACCATGTGGCAAACTGTCATAAGTGCCGGCATTGACAATAAAGTGCCGGTGCCAAGCACCAGAAACCACCGGCTCAAATTAAGTACTGTTGGTGGTACCCTTTGCAATGTTAGGATAAATGGAAAAGCCTCACTTATATCTAGTGAGTGGATTGGTCTTAAGCACTTGACCAAACAAGAACGGAGTAGGAGGAGCTTGTTGTCTAATTCAGATTCAACTGACTTTAGGCTCAGTGGGAAAAGATGGGTTTTCGGATTTTATTCTCCTAGAGTCTTAATGAGAGAGGGAGCGTGTGCCAGAGAACAGAGCCTTGCACATGGAATGTTCTTTCACCAAATTGTTTGAGATTCTCTGGATGAACTGAGAACAGATTTGTGGAGGCAGTCTCAAGCACCTGTGAAGCTGTAGTGGAGCAAGGACTCCTTTGGGGTTTGATGCGGCATGGCCATAAATAAATCTGTGGAGTAAGCACGGTGTTCTGAAATGTGAAGCATGGCTTCCTTGGGAAGTCTCTATCGTTTACATCAGAGTCTAAATCTAGAAATGCACTGCTATGATGTAGCAATAGTTGATAAGAAAACTGTACTGCACAGGCTTTCGATGCCAGGCTGACAGGACGCTTTGAGAGCCTGGCAGCGCTGCGCTGCTTGTCTGTTTTGACTGAAAGCAGAAATCACAGCTGAAGGAGATGAAAAGAAGACAGGGGAAGTGGTGGGGGTTGGTTAAGGATGGCAGGTAGGGAATATTTTTTCACATATGGGCCAGAGAGGAGAGGCCATGTTATGGATGGCTCCCCGTTACTCCTCTGCCCCTGCTTAGCAGTTGAAAGCAGGGGGAGATGATTTTGGAGACCATACAATTATAGATGGGTAAAAAGTGAATTACGGGGATGTTTTTTTTACCTCGGGGTTCTGAGTGACATCGAAGACAACTTGAGCTTCACTCTTATCGTCTACTTAATGTCATTCAGAACCCCTAAGTGAAAAACATCCCCGGAATTCACGGTTACTCATCTATAATTCTACATGTTGTACGGTCTGTGTGCCACCACACGCCTCCAGCGCTGAGAGATATGCGAGGGTGGGGGCTGTTTGAAAGTTGGCACAATTTCTGCAGATGAGCATACGATGTTGGGGCTATACATGTCATCAAAAAAATAGATGGGTAAAAAAAAGCGAATTACGGGCATGTTTTTCACTTTTGGATTCTCAGTGACCTCATAGACAGCTCAAGCTTCACTGTTGTAGTCTATTTGATGTCACTCAGACCACCCGGTGAAAAACATACCCATAATTCACTATTACCCATCTATAATTCGATATATTATAAGGTCTCTGTGCCGGTAGACGAGACGCCTCCGGCACTGACAGTTATGAGAGGGTGGGGTTGTTTGGAAGTTCTCACCATTTCTTCAGATGAATAAGAAAAACCTTCACCCCCCCCCCCCCCCCCAGGCAACTAGACAGAGGTTCCCCCGTGTTCAGCTGAGTGACTGCCCCCACCTTCTCATTTTATATCGAGATCTTCATTTCTAGATTTACATTTCAGACAATGAGAACCGGCTACTCCTTACTTCAAGATAAAAAATAACGCTACCAAACAACACACCCTTGTAACACACAGGGGTACTTTTCTAATCAATTATTTCACAAGTATAATATCGCTACTGGCCGTGACGTAACCAGTCAATACTGCCTGTGATAGGCAGCATATGAATTCCTAATCAATAACTGCAGGGGCAGGTACAGCATCAGCACATCAGGGCATTTATAAATAAACCGCTCATCAGTCAAAACATTCTCCTCCCCATCACCATCAAAAACGTAGGAGCCCAAAGGAGGCGTTAACAACTGGCATTAAAATTCACCAAGAAAAAGGAGAACAGTTAATAAAATAAGTTTGATCAAGGCTCTCTTTCATTCCACCCAAACAAAAGTTTTGAAAATGAAATAGAATTCGAAAATAAATTTAATAATAGGGAGACACTAAAGACAAGAAGACCGTCTTCCTTCTCCTGTGTTCCCGCCCTTTGGAATAAACTCTCCCCGCCTGCTGAGACTGACCTCACTCAACTGACCCACAAGAAAGAATTCTAGACTCTGCTGACACTCCCCTCCACCCTCCCATTTCTCCTGAACCACAAGACCTCAGTCATTTAAATGGGCAGGTAATGTCGAGTACTGGGTACCTGCACTTCTTAAATTTGAAAGTGAGAGTACTAGCACTTCTCAGCACTGCGGCAATACCTTTAATGGTAGAGTACTAGCAAAGAGGTACTTTCGGGACAGACACCTGAATAAATGTTGGCCTGCACAGTGTCTATTCCCTCTTTGTTTGCAGTGTTCACTCACTTTCCCATGACTCCCATCTGCAATGTATTGCCCACCCCTCACTCCCTTCACGTTTGTAAAGGTCCATTGGTGCATCTGTACCCAGAATGTATAGGCATATATCCTGTTGACTTGGGTAAAGGGGTGCATCACCCTCTGAGAGAAAATATATGCCCTGTATAAATACCGCCTAAAAACAAGCCCTGGCAAAGCCAATCAGGCTGGCTTGCATTTTGAATCGTACCTAAAATGATTTTAAAAAAGCATGCTGAGGTGAACAAATCCAAAAAAACGATGTCATTTCTATACAATGCATCTGTGAGACAAAGAACTGAATTAGTGACGATTGAGTGTGCTTCGAGATGTAAACTAGTCTCTTATGAATTGGAATACAAGCATGCCACAAGAGCTGTAATGCTATACAGTATAGGAAATAATACAAGGTAAGAGGTTAATACGGCTGCGGGGTGTGGCCAAAGCCCGCACTATGCATTTGTTAAGAAATAGGTAAGAATTGTTCTTGCAGACAGCTCCAACGTGAAGCCAGATCTAAAGAGGTTGAATTTTTCCTGCAGACATTTATTTTATCAATTCTCCCAGTGCATTGTTGGAGTCCTATATGGTTGTATATGGTTGTATGTAAGCATGGGGCCAATCCTATCGATCACAAGGAATTGGTTAAATGGTGAAATGAAAGTGTCATGACCTTGTGATTTCAAAGCAAGGGACATAAATGCAGGTGTTACCTCTGGAAAAGCTGTAATTCTGTATATATCGGCACTCTGTGCCACCAGAATCACTCCTGTCCATTTAGGGTACAGCTGCTCTGTTCTGACATGCCTGCACTTTACCAGTAAAAGTACAGCTGCCCTGCTGATAAATGCTGGTACTTTCCCAGCTGTACTTGTCCATTAAATGTATAGCAACCCCACTAGGAGGTAATATATTACAAGAAAAACGACTGCAGAAGCGCTGGTACTGTCATTAAAAGTACAGCAACCCGGTTGAGAAATACAGGTACTGTCTCTTTAAAAATGTGGTAGCCCTACCGAGAAGAATTTCTACATTACAATTAAAAGTACAGTAATCTTGTTGTGAAATGCTGTCACCACTTCAAGTTTAGCTGCAGCATTGCAGGGAAACACCAGTACTGCACCATTCAAAGTATACCAGCCCTGCTGAAAAGCGTGGGTTCTGTCCTTTTAAAATTATGTTAGCCTACTTAAAAGTGATGGTACTATCCACAAAAATGTTGTTCCCGCACCATTAAAAGTATAACTGCTTTGCACAAAAGTATGGAAACTTCCCCTTTAAGAATAAGATCCTTTCTGGAAAGTGTGAGTAATGTCCGAAAATGCACTGGTTCTGCCTCATTAAAGGTGTAAAAGCCCTGATGAAAAGGGGGCCTTAAAGAGGATGAAAAAGGTGGAGGGGAGTCCTTAAAAGGGGTGTGGCTAAAGAAGCGTAACATGGTATCCTTTCCAAGAGTCATGGCCTTTGTAATGAAGGGTGTGGGGTAAACTTATAAACCAATATCCTATGCTTCTCACAACGTGCCACCTTAACAGTATTGGGGTGTCTCTCTGTGAGCTTTCTGTCATTACATCAGACATGTAGCACAACGGGCATGCGCATTACACAAACCAGACCTATCGCTTTGCCAATGATTATTAGCGGTATGAACGAGTAACAAATATTTTGTTCTGTACGATTAGAAATGAAAATGATTCAATTATGAAAATATGAGACTGTGAAATAAAGTTTGCTATGGTATGTGGAGTGGGGTAGTGGTCTTCGGAGTGCCTCAGTCATTCCCGAATTCCCCTCACACCTCTTTCCTCTGCAGTCTATTACTTTGTTAGAGACGTATGTCTTTTTTCTCCCCACCTATTTCTGAAAACCTCCATCTGAATATCTCACACCTAATCTCTTTCATCTTCAAAACCCTCTTTTCACTGTCTCCTTCTACAGGTACTTCCTTTCATCGCCACTTCCCCTCCCACACACACAACACTCCCATTCACTTGCAAGCACGGCATGCTCTTTTCCTTTTGTGTTGTCAATATGTCGACAGCTGTGTGCTTCCTTCACACACTGTCCCAAAATTACAATTGCACAGGCCCAGAGTTGGATGTGCTTGCTGTCTATGCACCTCTCTGACTCACTGACAGGCCCTGTGAGAATCGTGCGGTTCCCTCAGCCTCAGCTCCAGAGTTCTCAATGCTGCCCCATCAAACACTCAACCTGACCTCACCCAGGCACCTGGAGGCGACTCAGGTCAAGGCAGACACTACACAAGAGTCACATGTTGTTTGAAATAAAACTACAGAAACACAACTTCTGGGAAAAGGAAACAGCCTTTGGGAATACAAGATAAAGTAAAACATGTGAAAAGCAACAGGGAGTGCATTTTACTGACTCTTTACCTTAAGGACGTTTAGAGTCACTGTTGAGAAATCAATGTGTTTTGCATGTAAATTTAATTTCTAGGGACCCGTTTCAAAGTCAGTTTTTAATGACTGTCGGGTCTGGGACCCCAGCAGGACCCAGTCAACTTAAAGCCGTGTCTGCCGAGGTCCGAGATAGTGCTAGGCTCAGTGAGCAGAAACACTTGTCACTAATAAATGATGTGATCGGAAGGCCACAAGTCCGAATCCTGGCAAGACAGACTCAACCTTTCATCATTCCAAAGAGGATCAACTGAGTACCATAAGTTGGCTGATGGCAACATGTGTTATTAACTGCGCTTAGGAACAGTAGAAGGGCTCGATTTAGTCCTATGTATAACGCAAGTCATTATTAATGTAGTCCCATGAAAGTATATCAGCCCTACTACAAGCGCAGGCACTGCACCCAGAGGTAGAAGTGGGTGGGATCTATTGGGAACGACATTTTTAAGCTTTTTTAATGTTTACCAAATTAGTTCCCATGCTTTTTGTTAAAAAACATCACTGCTCCTGAACTGTTCATTCTGAGCTTTATTTGCTTCGGGTGTAAAGGAAAAGAGAAAGAAAAGACACAGACAGCTAAAGAAAGAAACAAGCCTTCCTTCCAGTTCCAATTTGGTAATCAACAAAACAAAAGGCTGATAGGGGGCCAGCATAGGCTGTACTTGACAGACTCATCTGAGGCATCAAGGTGACGTTATTCCTTTTAAGAGCTGCTGTAAAGGTGTTACCAGTCCAGGGATGCGTTCCACAAATGGAAAATTGTAAACATTGTTTACATGCACTAAGTACAGTCATAACGTCTGAAAGAATGTAAGCACTTAATTAATGACGTACATATTTACAATGCTTACTGTCACACATTGGGACCTCATATTGCCAAAATTACACATGCCCTGTTTCCCATTGTAACAAGCAGGATTTACATCAGCGACACGCTGTTTCCACAAACAGACACCTTGATTGTGTTAACCCCCTGAGTTTTTCTACCAGATCAATGCATTTCCCACAGTATAGTTGAAATCGCATTTATTTATCGTTTAGTGTGTATGCATTATATGTTATGTGCAGTTACCTGTAACTGAAAGACCAACAAAATAATTACAGAATATTTCGTTATTTTTTTTAGCTCTTTCTCTCTAACTCTGCCCCCCCCCCACACACACACACTCATTTAATCCATCCCCATTTTACCCAGGATCACAGTTTCCAAAGGGTTTTAATGCACTTCGCCTGGTGACTGCACCAGGAGATATTACTCTCTCATTTAAAGCATAGCAGCTCGTCTGAGAAATGAAGGTGACCTCACATTAAAAGCAGGTCTGCTGAAAAGGGTGGCCCATTGTATTCCTGAAAGTACAATCCCGCTGGGAAAAACTGTCATTAAAAGTGTAGCAGAACTGCACAAAGGCGACGGTGGCGCCAGAGCCAGAGTATTACAGTCAAGGCAGAAGCATCATTTCACAAGAATAGATTAAATGCATAGCAGAGCCGCCATTAGACATTTCTTCTGGGCAGGACCCATGAGTTGTGTCCTGGTCTCAAAGTATTCAGTAGGATGCGTAGAGCAGTGCGAGGAAGTCTCTATAAAGTAGAGATATATATATTTATGTTCACACACACACATATATACACACACATATATACATACACACACATATACATATATACACACATATATATACACACACACATATATATACACACACACACACATATATATACACACACATATATACACACACATATATATACACACATATATATATACACACACATATATATACACACACACACACACATACACACATACATACATGTAGTAGTTCTCATTTACCCTGTCAAAACATGAACTGCCCCTGGTTCTCGCCCACAGCGTCCTTTACTTCTGTAGTGCCTGGTACTCACCAGTAGTGCCTGCCAGCCAGTACTCGCTCACAGTGCCCAGTAGCCGCCGATGGTTCCCGCTACTCACCGTTATGCGCTGCTGTACTCCGCTGGGACGGGTCTCTCCGTCTGCACCGGGTTTAAATACCAGGGCGAATATTAGGCCGCGCTCACCCAAACATAGGACCCAAAATGGCCTTCCGTGGACCAACTGGGCGCGTTACCATAAAAGGGGCTTTATTTCATCACTTTGCGTGGCTGCAGGGAGAGCCCAGAGGGGCGCGAGCGCCGAGCAGGCCTCATACGATTCTGCACTTTTTTATAAACAAAGCCCGAGCGCCGGCCTTATACGACGTAGGAGCAGAGAGGCCTCCAGCAACCGTGCCAAGGTGGGAAGAGGGGCTGTGGGAAGTTGAGGGGGGGCATGCCATCAGTTATACTATATTGTATGGAACTATACTACATTATTGGAATATACCTTATAATATAGTATATTTCTTTCATGATCTAGATGTATGTATCATGAAAAAGAAAGAACTCTTGCTGACTTTTTCTTTCATGTTATTCATTAATTCATTCATTGTGTTCCGGATAGCGCTCACATGCCACAATTCGGCTTCTCTGGAGCGATTTATAAACAGTATAAAAATACCATAATATTAACACTTATGGATTCCAGAACAGTGGACTCGCTAAGGCAGTTGCAACAATAACACCAGTTATGAACAGAACACTCACAACTACTACAGACAAAACGTGCAATTCGAGGCACGCCCTGATTTCTGGTTTCACCTGACAACAACCAAAATGCGGTCCGGTTGTGTTAATAAATCAATCAATATATATATATATATATACGCACGCAGCCATGCACGCGCATGAATTGTTTTGGGCGCTTAAATGTGTGTTAATATCGAGAATACTCCTTTTACTATTTTATTACCCTGAGGTGAAAGTGTGAATAGACCTGAGGGGTGGACACGTATGGCCTACAGGTTACATACAGAACTCTGTGGTGGGCGCGCGACCCAACGAGCTATCTGAAAGGTCTCAAAATTAACACTACTACACTGCTCTTGTATGATACGTTTAATCTGTAATTGCGTCACCCAAGCAGAGTCGGTACTACTTTGTCGGTCTCAAATGTGGTTACTAGCATATTAGTAATTAGCTGTTCTGCATCTCTCCAACCGTGTAGGGTCCTGCAAGTGTAAAGAAATATAAACAGATACATATATATAGATAAATATATAATATCAACGTCGTACTCGGAATAGACCGTAGAAGGAGGGCGTATCGAGTGTGCTAAACACAATTCACTTCGTTACTCATATGCAACTTCTAGAAATCTGTGGTCTCATTTTTATTATGCCTAAAATCAGTCTGTGTAACAGCGGCAGAGCCAAGTTTGAATTCACGAATCCCAGTCGAGGGTCTATTAAACCAGAGAGAGGTATATCTCCTTGGTTGCTGCTGGGCCGCCATATTCCCAGAAGGCGGGCACTGGGCAGGTAATAAGTACAGAGGCCCGCCAAACACAGCCGTTCCTGGCAGGACTAACACAGGGAGACGAGTGGGAACTCCCAGGGTCAGATCCCCCACATGGCCTGCAGCGCTCCGATTGGAGGGGAGTGAGAGGGCGAAGCAGGGGGAAACGCCCAAGCCAAGTCCCAAATATGGGCACCCCTCGCCTCATTGGGTACGGCAATGCAGGGGGCGCCCTTAATGCCAATGAGCTTTGGTACATTGGAATGGTTGCAGTACTTAAAAAATGATATGTGCTAAATCATTTCATGGCGCCTCTCCTTTTATGTACCTCAATAAGAGAAAAAAAAATCTCCCTCAGACTACGCAGGCTTTAGAGCTTTAGCAGGGCTAGCCCTCAGGTTACAGAGAACCTACAGACTCTAGTCTTAAACCGCAGAGCTATCTCTCGATTTCAATATATCAAACACGCTATCCATCAAGTTACACAGATCTGCAGGCCCAGGTCTCAGAAGACAGAGCAATTTCTCAATTTACTTAGAACCAATATGTTCTATTACCGAAATCATAACTAATACGTGTCATTTGAAGGTTTTTCGGGCAACACATATTTTGAGAGCCATTGTTTAGAGCAACTTTGCATTTTAGTACCCATTTCCAGCTAATTCAAACCTGCATAATGGCAAACACACTTTCAGAAACAAGGTCAGGCGGAAACATGGTACCCTAAAAATCCTTTGACACTGGACAAAGAGAGAGAGAGAGTCAGTGGTAGGCAAAGAGGAGGAGAGATATTGAGATGTAGAAATAGAGGTGAGGCAGAGAGTTGATTTTCCCAGGGGCCCCTTGGAAGGGGGAGCTCTGAGCTCTTGTCTACTTTGCCCACGCCTTAAAATGTCTCCGCAACTAATGGTGTTATACAACCAGGACTCACACTCAGGCAGCAGTTATTCCTCAGTTCACAGAGATATTAAACGCACAGGTCTCGGGTAACACCGTTATTCCTCAATGTACCTGTAATTTACAGGTTGACACCTCAGATATCTTGTTAAAAACGATACAGGCACAGGGTTCAGGCAGCAAAGCCATCCTACAAGTTACAAGCATCTTAAAGTCACAAACCTCAGAAAATACAGCTATTCCTGAATTGCATTAATATTACGGGTTCCCAATTCAGAAATCCAGCTTATACAGACCTTAAAGGTTTAGGTCTCAGGCAGGAGAACTATCAATCAGGTTGCACAGACCTTACAGGGTCAGGCCTTGGATAACAGAGCCAATCCTCTGAGTACAGGAGTTTTACAGTCTTGGTTATAGATTTCACGTTGGATTGGAGAGGGCTGATTGCATTTGGCTGGATTGGGGTGAAGTGGTTTGGATTGGGGTGGGGTGGATTGGATTGAGGTGGGGTGGGGTGGGCTGGAGTGGGGCAGACTATTTTGGATTGGAGTGGGGCTGATTGGAGTGGGGCAAAGTGTTTTGGTTTGTTGTGGGGCTGACTGGAGTGGGCAGTCCTTAATTTTTAAAAAATGAAGTGCCAGGGCCCTTCTCGGAAGGCCACTGCAGCCTGCATCATGCAATGCGCTTGCCAGTGCTGCCAATGACAGTACCAACATAACACCTAACCATCACCCGCTTGTCAGTTTAACAAATCAGACTATTTCAGGCCACACAAAGCTATAATAATGCTGTGAGGCTGGTATTATTCATTTTCAGTGCCATTTCGCTTAATAAATACGGCTGTTGTTCTCATCTCAGATAGGGCCACCATGGGGTGGACTGTCACAGGAGCCGGTGCCGAAAATTAAGTGCCGGTGCCGAGAACCGGAAACCACCGGCTCAAATTAAGCACTGAGAGTGGGGCAGATTGTTCTGGATTGGAGTGGGGTGGGTTGGAGTGGGGTAGATTGTTTTGAATTGGAGTGGGGCAGATTGTTTTGGATTGGAGTGGGGCAGATTGGATTGAATTGGATTGGGGTGAGGTGGATTATATTGGAGCGGGTTGGGGTGGATTGTGGCAGATTGTTTTGGATTGGTTGGGACAGACTGTTTGGGACTGGAGTGGGGCAGATTGTTTTGGATTTTAGGGTGGATTGGTGTGGGGGGATGGGGAGGGAGTGGGTAGGATTGGGTTGGGGTGAGGTTGATTAGATTGGAGTGGGGTAGATTGGATTGGGGTGGATTAGGTTGGTGTGGGGTGCATTGGAGTGGGGTGGATTGTGGTGGATGGGAGTAGGGTGAATTGGGATGGAGTGGGTAGATTGGTGTGAGGTGGATTGGATTGGAGTAGGGCGGATTGGAATGGGGTTGATTGTTTTGCATTGGAGTGGGGAAGATAGCAGTGGGGCAGATTGTTTTGGATGGGAGAGGGCAACATGGAGTGGGGCTGATTATTTTGGGTTGGCGTGGGGCAGATTGTTTTGGATTGGCATGGGCAGATTATTTTGGATTGGAGTGGGATGGATAGGAGTGAGGCAGCCTAGAGTGGGGCAGATTGGGGTGGATTAGAGTGGGGCAGATGGGTATGGATTGGAGTGGGACAAATTGGAGTGGGACATATTGGAGGGGAACAGATTCTTTTGGATTGGAGTGGGGAAGATTGGAGTGCAGTAGATTGTTTTGGATTGGAGTGGGGCAGATTGGTGTGAGATTGGAGTGGGGCAGATTGTTTTGGATTGGAGTGGGGCAGATTGTTTGGGATTGGAGTGGGGCAGATTGGTGTGAGATTGGAGGGGCAAATTGGTGTGAGATTGGAGTGGGGCAGATTGTTTTGGATTGGAGTGGGGCAGATTGTTTTGGATTGGAGTGAGGCAGATTGGTGTGAGATTGAAGTGGGGCAGATTGTTTTGGATTGGAGTGGGGAAGATTGGTGTGAGATTGGAGTGGGGCAGATTGGTGTGAGATTGGAGTGGGGCAGATTGGTGTGAGAGTGAAGTGTGACAGATTGTTTTGGATTGGAGTGGGGCAGATTGGTGTGAGATTGGGGTGTGACAGATTGTTTTGGAGTGCAGTAAATTGTTTTGGATTGGAGTGGGGCAGATTGGTGTGAGATTGGAGTGAGGCAGATTGTTTTGGATTATAGTGGGGCAAATTGTTTTGGATTAGAGCGGGGCAAATTGTTTTGGAGTAGGGAAGATTTGTTCTGGATTGGAGTGAGGTAGATTGGTGTGAGATTGAAGTGGGGCAGATTGTTTTGGATTGGAGTGGGGAAGATTGGTATGAGATTGGAGTGGGGCAGATTGGTGTGAGATTGGAGTGTGACAGATTGTTTTGGATTGGAGTGGGGCAGATTGGTGTGAGATTGGAGTGTGACAGATTGTTTTGGATTGGAGCAGATTGGAGTGTAGTAAATTGTTTTGGATTGGAGTGGGGAAGTTTGGTGTGAAATTGGAGTGAGGTAGATTGTTTTGGTTTATAGTGGGGCAAATTGTTTTGGATTTGAGAGGGGCAAATTGTTTTGGAGTAGGGAAGATTTGTTCTAGATTGGAATGGGGCGACTTTGTGAAACATCAGACGGCCTGGAGCAGAGTGAGCCACGTGTCAGGCTCAGCCATAAACTTGACACCCTGCTGACCAAGTCATGAGCAAAGTGGGCAATTGCCCAGGAACACAGCTTCCATTGGAGAGTAATCCCTCTTTATTTATCTTACCTCTATGTGTTTCCATATCTCAGACTCTCTGCCCATCTCTACCTCTGAGACTCTCGCTTTTCCCAGTGGCATTTCAAGGATATGTGGGGTCCCTGGAAAGAAATAGGTCAACTGTGTTTGTGTGAACCCCGTTTCTGAAGGTTTGTTTGGCGCCAGATCGGCTTCAAGTAGCAGAAAACGCGCAGTAAAATTACAAACACGGGGCACCTAAATATGCCTTGCCTAGGGTCCCCAAAACATTAAGACGACACAGCAGCTGACTCTGAACCAGCTCTCCCGGCCGGCATGCATAGCAATCTAGCAATGTCTTCACGGTGAGTCCGACAGCTCTGCAAACGGTCGTTCACATTTCTCTGCGGTGTCCTTAATAATATCCTTAACACCGTGGCCTGGAAAGATGTAAACACAGAAGTGCGTTCTTATCTCACACCAAATAAGGGAACATCCAACCTGGAGCCAACGGTGGGCTGCGCGAGCGCCGCCCGTTATGAAAAACTGCCGGCCTGAAGACTACACAGCGCGAGACACTTCACGGTGTTGGGCCGTGACGTAGGGGAGCAAACACGGGCCCTCTGGGCAAGGAGCCAATGAATTATCTAGCAAAGCAAGCGTGTGCACCATGCAGAGGAAGCCAGTGCATGGGCTCACACGCAAATATGTGCACCCAACACAGAGAGCCAGTGCACGGCTCACACAGCAAAACTATGTGCACCCTACGCAGAGGCAGTGCAAGGGCTCCAATAGCAAACGAGCACCTTGCACGAAGAGCCAGCGCATGGGCTCCAATAACGTGCTTTCTACACAGCGAGCCTGTGCATGCCTTCACATCAAATATGTGAATTCTACACACAGCGAGAGCCGGTGTAAGGGATCTCACAACAAACGTTTACCAAACACGGAGAATCAGGGTACTGTACACAGGGAAAACACGAGCACAGTATGTGGAGTCAGTGTCTGGGTTTTCATAGGAAACGGGCCCCATAGACGTGGAACCAGTGCGTGGGCTTTCACAGGAAACATGGGCACAGTATGAAAGCAGCCACTACTTGTGCTACCCAGTGGTCGGAGTGGGCGGGATCGGCAGGGCACGGCGTGCCCCTACTTCTTTAATTCTATACATTCCGTTCCCCTACTTGTTTATTTTGAACATGCGTCCCTGGACCTCAGAAATATCCAAGGCCTGCAGAGAGGGCTCGGCATTAGTGGCTGTTCCAGAAGGGCAGGGAGCAGAGAAGGAAAAGGTCTCCTCACTTGCTTCATGCCCAGACAAGACAAGGACAGTGTCCGCTTCTGCTCTGACGCTAACAGCGCCCCTCACCCTTCCCCCCTCTCTTTCTTACTCTTATTCCCTCTCTTTCTGTCTAGCCCCTCCTCACTTACCGAATCCATGACTCAAGAAATGGTTCTCACCCTTTCTTCCTGTCGTTCATTTGTTCCACTGTGAAATGGATGCAAGAAAACCCCAAAAACACTTTAATGGAAATGCCGTTTTTGACATTTTTCTATTCCAACTTGCAGCCTCGGAAATAAACGGTTCGGAATATGAAAATAAATAACTAAAAAGCAAGACAGAGTGTTCTTAACCCTTTCGCTGCGGCGGGAATTCCACCAGTGCACCAGTCCTGGAGGTACTGCAATACCTGGTTGATGGGAGGATTGGAAAACAAAATGTGCATGGCGGCTTTGTGTTCACTAATTTGTTCTTTTCAAACCATACTGCTAACGTTTTGTAAGCATATGAGCAGTGGACATTGAAATGGGTCCTTTCTGGGCCCTGTAGTTATGTCCTTAACTTTTCAGGCAAACATACTCGTTGATTTCTGAATAATGAGTGTAAAAGCGTTAAGTTCACCATGTTGTTCCTGCTTACATTTCACATGCTTTATTTAATCTTTCATACCCTATGAGTGTTTGCTTTTTCCAGGATATTGTTACTTTTTCTTTTAGGCAGCATATTGCTCTTGCCTAGTGCGTAATTTGAATTGAGCTGCATCCAGTTGTTTATAGCAGGTCAAATTGGATTGTAGTTGAAGGCAGTGTGATTTTCTCTCAGTGGGGCAGTATGGTGTTCAGCGGGGGAGCGGATGTAGCACTGTGGTCATAGCTGCCGAATTTAGTACTGGGGGAACCAGGTTCAGCCTTTATGACCAGTCCCCCAGACCATTCTCCTGAGGGAGCACATTCCATTGCTAGATCATAGAGGGCCTCGCAAGACTTTAGATGCCCAGGTGTCTTAGCACCAGCAGCTTGACCCTAGTGGTGGCAAGTGTGGGTTAACCTTGAAGGCCTGTCCACCACAATCCATACTGAAGCTCACCTCCAGTCTTGCGGACAGGCCTAGGAAGCAGCAGTGACTTTGTCACTGAGGTCACAGGACCTTTGAGCAGGGCGGCTCTAGGGCGGTGCAATCGCACTGGGTGCTGACTTCGGGTGGGGCCATCATGTTTGCAAGTATATTATGGTTTTAAATGCACTTGCTGCCTCTTTCCTGGCCTCCAGCAATTTTCGGCAATAATAAAAATGTCATGATAACTCCGGTGAATAATCTTCTTCCTATAGCAAGATCGGAGTTTTGTCTAGTGGACGTTTTGACTCATGGAAAGATAGCGCAGAGGGTTAATGTGCCTGCTGCAAAAAAAAGTACCATGCCCATCACAAAGTGCACATAATGTAAATAGGTCAGTGGGTTACGTGCAGTTTATAAGTTAAAATCCTAACAAAGAACAGTGAGCTATTGACTGTCATCTAAGAGCATATTTAAATCAATAGTAGGGAAAAAGAAGAGGCTGTGATCCAATCGGCTTCCAGCTGGTCATTTGTAATCAAAAGGAAAGGATCACTTGTTGCTGGCACCAGGGTTCAGGTGGTTGTTTCCGATATAGGTAAAAAACCCTCAATCACGTAAAGCAGTACGGGGGCGGTATATATTGGTTCTCCGCCTTGATATTTATATACGTGAAAGCATCATCATTGGGTTTTTCCCATGCATCCTCCAACCTGGAGGGAACCACTGGATCTTCCAGTAGTGATCAGGGAAAAATATGATAATAAAAAGTGAGAAGTGCTCAAGTGAAGTGATTGGTTATGATAAAAAATTCCTCACGCTACCTATATTCAAAAAGAAGTTTTTATTCTAATAGGTGCTGGGAAAAGGTTAAAAACATCAAGTTGCAGAATGGACATATTATGAATCCTCTGCAATGTTAATCGTAGTGGTCGGTCGACATGTTTCAGCTCTTAGAGTGCCCAGAAAGGGGTCGGGGAGCTTTCTTCAGGACCTTCAGTGATAAAGTGAATTGGAATATTGTCCAATGTCATGTGGAAGTTCCAGTATCAATTCAATAGGACTTCGTCAGGGGTAGTACCTATATCCAGGGAGGGGGAGGGAGGAGAAAGGGACAGGCAAGCATAAACGTCCTTGGTTAATGCAGGAAGGGCATATTGGTTAGTCAAGAATGCTGCAAGAGTAGTACAAAAGCAACTATAATTGGCAAATCTTTATATACATGTGGTATGCATCTTAATCTGCAAGTGGAGATTTGAACCGTCGGCGGTTAGGAGTGAACTTTAAAAACATATAGTTGTTAAAAACGCAATGTGCTGGCAAACATATGGTCAAAAGAATTGCTTATTAAGGGAAATATTTGGGCACTCGTAACCCCGTAAAGAATTGGGGCTCTGAAGCGTGGTTAGTACAGGTTATGAAGCCTTTAGGTATATTGGATTGAGTGGACTTAAGACGGTACGGTACGTGCCCGTCTGTGATAACGGCGATGTTTGATAACAGTTGTAAAAAGTATGTTCCGCATCATTATAAAAGCATGCTGTTGTTGAGGCCATGTGGTAAACGTTATGTGCGATAAGGGGAAAGGCGTCATTAAAGCGAAATGGAAAGCGGTATTGTGCTTTGTAGCTGTGTTAAAACCAAGTGGTAAGTGTTGTGTGCGTTAAGAGGAAAGAAGTCGCTAACATTGAGCTTAATGTAAAATGCAAAGCGGTACCTGAGGTGCTCCAATTACGAACTCCGTACATTGGTCAAGGCAGCGGTATTGCTGTACAGATAAAAGAAAAAGTGAGGGCGTTACAGAAAAGGTTGCAAAATAACGTTACGTGTCTTCCTGGTTGGGCTGGTATTCAGGTCTCCGTACCGCGATGAGCAGTTACAACTTGTGCTGACTCTAGTTTCCTGTGTTGACGGAGAATCCGGGGATGTGTTTTAAATAACGAGTTAGGCGCCAACAAAAGAGGACTGGTGAGGTCGATGTCTGAACCGGAAAACTTTATTGGACTAAAGCTCATATTGACGAGTTCGTTAATGAGTTAGGTGTGATTGGATAATTAAAGTCTTGGGCATTTACTGAAAGAAAAAATCGTTTTGTATGAAAAAATCGTTTTTTTGAAAGTCGTTTTATTTGAAAACGGCAAATATGCAATAGGAAAATGGAGGGGAGGCTCAACGTAGCGGTACTCAAATAATCTTGCAAATCTTCATGTTGGGAGTGTAATGTATTACTGTACGTACATCTGTTTATAGTTACATGCTAAGCGAAATATGAAAAATGGAGGGAAGGATCAACGTCGCACTACTCAAAAAAGTTGCAAATGTTCATGTTAGGGTAGGGGTTGTTCAGAAGGGGGTGTAATGTATACCTCTACATACATCTGTTTATAGTTACATGCCATCTAAGAGCTGCATACAAACTGCAAGGTATAAACTAGAGCGTTATGGTTTTTTCCCTAAGCCTTTGTTTATCCTAATGTTGCAAAAAGTGTTAATTTGGATAGAAATCGATTATGATTTTTAAAGAGAACCCCCAATCATGGTATTAAGTTTTAAATTCGGAGTTTGTGTTTCTCCTTGTGCTTCCACTTTTAAGCATATTTGGGACATTCTGTATTTAGAAACATATCCCACTTTGTGAATTTATTTTAATGTCAATAACTCATATTAATCGTTAAATAATCACATGTATGCATTGGTTGAATTAAATAACATAATGACCTGTAACTGGTCAGTGAACTGCCAAACAAATACTAAAGATTGGGATGTTTTGCGCATCCTGGCCACACCTGTCACTCCGCCCCCTGATCCAATCCTCAGGTTATTCCCACCCTCTGATTCTCCGCCCACAGTTCCCCTACTTTTTTTCCCCACTTCGACCACTGGTGCTACCACAAAAAAAGATGTGAACCAAACACAGGGAGCCACATGTGGATAGCCTTTCACAGGAAACGTGCATAGTACAAAGAGCCAGTGCTTGTGCTTTCACAGAGAACAAGGGCACTGTACACAGGGAACCAGTGCACGCACTCCCACCGGAAACTCGTGCACCAGAAACGCAGGGAAAGAATGCAAGGAACCTCCCAGAAATAATGGGTACCGTACACACGGAGCCAGTGCACGGGCTCTCACAGGAACATGGGAATTCTACTTAGGGAGATATTTCAGCGTTTCTCGCAGGAAACATTAAAATTTCACCTGCTACACCTTTGCAAAAGTGTCGAAAAGAAACTTAATACGCCCCTCCCCCCTTTTACAGGTTGTGATGGGGGGGAGGTGGGAGGGACTGAGACTCCCATACCTCACAGACACTCATAGCCTTGCGCTGGAATGGGGCTACGGAAGGGTGGGGGGCACTGGTTTTCTACCTGAAACCGCATCATTTTCAAAGTGTTTTGTATAGTCCCCCCTCTCCTTTTGGCAAGTCCTTAATGGGGACCCAGGGGGAACTTGGCGCGGGCCGGAGTCCCCCTGGGGTTTTTCACGCGGTGGAACAATCCATGCGGCGCAATAGGTGTAGGCAGGGTGAGGGGCGGGACTAGCAGGTAAGTATTAAATAGGCGGGGTTTTGGCGGGAGGTTACTGTGAGGGGAAGTTAGTGGCGAGCTTTGTTGACGCTTTATATCCCGGTCAGTGTGTCGTCGTTTTTGTAATTCTAGCACAGCTTGCTGTAATCATTTACCTTAATGGCAGAGGGCGCTGCGGTTAGCGAAGCACTTCGTGTCCTGTGTGCGGCGGTCTGGGAGGACCTCCTGAGGCCCGGCGTGTCAGCTGCTGTGGCGGCGGGCGTGGGACGCCCGAGACGTCCCGCAGCGCTTGGAGTGGCAGAAGCTGTGGCGGCATGTTTGCCGTCACACGGCCGTGCTCTGTTAGTGCCTCTCAACAACGAACATGTGGCAATGAGGCAGCAGAGCCACGGCCGTTCTTCCCAGCGGAGCGGCAGCGGCAAGCTGCATTTGTCGCGCTGCTCTTCAGCACTGGAAGGGGAGGCAGGTCAGTTGGGTGCAGTCTCCACCCCACGTGTGGGCCGGGCGAAGAGGCGTGCTTCAAATAGAAGTGGGGCCGCCTCTAGGAGCCTTTCTTTACCAGGCATTCAGGGAAGCTTTGGGAGGGGGCGGGCTCAATTGAGAGGGTGGCTAATTCATTCTCTTTGCCGGTGAGCCCCTCTCCTGCAAAAAGGGCTCATTTGGGAGCAAAGGAAAAGAGTGTATATTCTATTAAAAGAGGTGCCCAGATACATATAGTGCACCCTGTTTTCTCTGACAGGCGCTCTTCTTCATTAGTGGATTACTCCAGTGATAGTGGGGATGAGGCTTTGGGGGTTCCAGCATTGTCTCCTGCTCTTAAGAACATTAATAATAAACAGCCGTCTAAGAGCTTTCATGTTGGTGGGGCGGCATTTGAAGGGGCCATTTCATGTTTTGCTCAGTCTCCTGTGCCCAGAGGCCCCTCTGTTGATAAATCCCAATTTTACATTAGGGAATCAATTGCTACGGGTCAATTTGACGAAACAGAGCCATCCGTTGGTGAAGATGTCCATGAGGTTTTTGAGGCATCTGAATTTTGTCCACACAGTGAACATGACGCTCTGACTCCTGACCAGTTTAGGTTTTCGCCTGGAAATGAGTCTCTTTTTCCGGCATCTCGCCCTCCCCCTAGTCACCCTCAGTTTAATTTTGATTCTTCATTTGGGCCTTAGAGTGGGCAATGGATGTGGGTAGAACATGCTGACGCCTCAACGTATTCAGTTGGCAGCTCTGAACAGGGGGCTGGGGTTAACACATTTTCAGCGTCTTCTAGCAAGAGCGGCTGGAAGGTCTCACCATCAACAGTTTCTCAGCCAGCGTCTGGTGCTTCCAGTTTTGCGAATTCGAAGCATTTTGCGGCTTTGAATAAATTATCAGGTACACAGGGCGGATCAGGTGCGGATTTTTGGGCTACAGCCGGGCATTCGGAGCGGATGCCTGTGACTAATTGAAAGTTTTATATTGGGGGAGTGGGGGACGTGGAAATGCCAGGTAGTAGCAACGCTGATTTGGAAATATTTGATGATCAATTTGAGCATGGGGATGTTTCTGAAAATATAAATGAAGGGGATTTGGTGGAAGCAATTGATCTTAATGTGCGTGCATTTAGTCACAATCATGTTTTCTCAAAGGGTGAGTCAGGGCAACCAATGTTTTTAGTATGTTGCAGAAGTCAAGAGTGGACAGCGCAATGAAACAGGATCAGCGACACGGTCATCGTCAGCATGATGATCCCAAGGAGTTTCAGAAACGTGCTGCTCAGTTAACGACAGGTAAGCCTCATTGGTGGGCTTCTTGGTCTCAACCTTCAAAAGGCAGGTGCAAAACACGTTCTGTGGGGGTTGGTGATGCCTCTGTGACAGAAGCAGTTGGGTTGCTTATGGGGGAGGGTGTAGTAAAAGTGGCAGATCAGTCATCGACAATTAACAATGTTACAGTGGCAAATAAGGATGTAAGTCAAGATAAACAGATTTCTGGTGTTGATAACTCCAGTACTGGACAGGTGGGGGGAGTGGAGGTTAATATTCGTGAGAAGCTCCCTTATATGGGCTTAGCTATGCCATTGGGGACGCATCTTTCCGATAAGACCAAAAATAAGATTTGGCAACATGAGTTTGTTGATGTGTTTAAACTGCTCCTTAGGGACATTCAGGCTAAGGAAGGGTCCAAGGAAGAGGAATTGGAGCTTTCTAGACGTCCCAGGGTCCCTAAAAACATTGAGAATTGGACCGCAGCATTTTTGATAAACGCGAGTGTGTATTGTGAGAAACACCAAGATAGGGCAATTGCTATGTTTAAATACATGGACATCATTCGTAAGGCCCAACTGCACTTCAGTGGTTTTGCGTGGCTCAGCTACGATGAGGAATTCAGGGCTAGGGTCAGTATGTTCCACGATAAACCTTGGGGTGATATTGATCAAGAACTTTGGCTTCAGTGGATGTCCTCTACCCAACAGCTTGCAACGACACATACAACAAGTGGTTTACCTATTACTTATCGGCCCTTTCAGCCACGCCCCGCCCAAATCGGGGCGGGATGGTTTGGTAGAGGACACTTGCCAATATCTGGAGCATGTTGGAATTTTAACCGGGGTATCTGCACCAGACAATTCTGTAGGTTCAAGCATGAATGTTCTCAATGTGGAGGAAAACATGCCATTACACAATGTTTCAGTAATCAGCGGTTTGGAGAGTAAGGGAGATTCCAAAGGGTCAGGGGATCAGTTTTTCAAACTATGCCAAAGGGCTCATACCCCAATTAAGCTTTCGAGCCTGGAACCATGGCTGGATGAATACCCGGACTCAGAAATTGCTTCAAAACTTTATTGTGGTTTTAAGGATGGTTTTAAGATCGGGTATCAAGGGCCAATATATAATCGTTGGGCTGATAACTTGAAATCTGCCAAGGAATTGCCACAGATTGTGCAAAAGAAACTGGATGTGGAGTTAACAGCTGACAGGATAGCGGGTCCTTTTAGGCAGTGCCCTATGCGAAATTTGATTGTATCTCCGTTGGGCTTAGTACCCAAGAAAGTGGCTGGGGAAATTCGTTTAATTCACCATCTATCATGGCCGGAGGGTCAATCTATTAACGATTTCATTTCTTCTGCTGACTCCAATGCTTCTTATGCCTCGGTAGAGGACGCATGATTGGTGCGGATTGTGAGGACTGGTGCTGAGTTAGCGAAAAGTGACATTCAGTCAGCCTTTCGTTTATTACCCATACATCCATCAGATTTCGAGCTTCTAGGCATGTTTTTTAATGGAGTATTTTATGTAGACAGGGTTCTCCCTATGGGTTGCTCAGCGTTTTGTGCTCTTTTCGAAATATTTAGTACATTCTTACAATGGTGTTTTTCAAAGAGAAGCGGGCACAAATATGTATGTCACTATTTGGATGACTTTATGTTCATTGGAGAGGCACATTCAGATCAGTGTCACAGAGCTTTAGGCATCTTTCAGGACATGGCTGAGGAGTTCGGTGTTCCGCTGGCTCCTGAAAAAACTGAGGGTCCTTGCACCAGGCTCACTTTTTTGGGCATAGAAATCGACACTCAGGTTATGATGGCTCGTTTTACGGCTGTAAAAGTGCGGGAAATCAATTCCTTTTTGCTGGAGGTTCTTGCCAAAGACAAAATTGAGATCAGGCAGGTTCAGTGCTTATTGGGCTACCTAAACTTTACTAGTCTTGTGGTCAGGGCAGGCAGAACTCTCTGCAGACGTTTGGGGATGGCAATGTCAGGAGCACACCTTCCCCACCACAGGATTAGAATGACTAAAGCCATCAGGGAAGATCTTTTCATTTGGTTAACATTTCTGGAAGATTTTAATGGAGTCTCTCTATTTTTTGTTGAGGACTATACCATCTGACAGATTCAGCTCTTTTTAGATGCATCTGGGGCCCATGGTTTCGGCCTGCTCTGGGAGGGTCGCTGGTGTGCAGAGAGATGGCCTCCTCATTGGATTCAGCAGGGTCGCAGTATTGCCTTCCTGGAATTATTCCCTCTTATTGTTGCTTTGCTAGTTTGGGGTGAGGAATTTCGGGATAGGTGTGTGCTTTTTCACGTTGATAACATGTCTGTGGTAGATCCCATCAATAATCAAAAAGCAAAAGATCTACGGGTACTATGCCTTTTGCGTTTTGTCATGCTATAGAGCCTCAAATTGAATATTGTTTTCAGAGCAAGACACATTCCGGGCATTAACAATTCCATAGCAGACGCGTTGTCTTACTTTAATTGGCAGAAATTCTGCAGTTTGGCTCCAGGGGCAGACAACTTCAAAACTCTGATCCCGCAGAACACCTGGGTGCTGGGGGACTGAGGATCATCGAATTGGTGGAAAAATCTATAGCTCCTGCCACCAGAAGAAGTTATCAACAGGCTTGGAGTGAATTTTTAAGTTATGCAAAATCTCATAACTTTGAGGAGTACTCAGTTGGTAACAAAAGTTTCATTTTACAGTTTGGGTTGCACTTGATTAACAAGGGCCTATGGCATAAAACCATTTCTAGGAAATTGGCTGGGATTTCTTTTTTATGGTCAATTATGGTGGGGTCAGGACTTGGTGGGGGATGTGTTGTTAAGACGCATGTTGAAAGGTTTTAGCAGAGAACGCTCTTATTCTTTGCCGTTACGTGAGCCAGTTACATTTGCTCTTTTACAACAGTTGTTGTTACAACTACCAGTTTGCTGTTACGACTTTTGGGAGGTTTCTTGTTTTAGGCTTTGCATGATCTGGTTATTCTTTGGTGCTTTCAGGGTCTCCGAATTATTGGGATTGAGAGATCAGATGGGCATTCAGAGCAGTGAGGTTCAATTACACGGTGATAAACTGAGAATTTGGTTGAAGAGGTCTAAAACCGATCAATTGGGCAAAGGCACATGGGTTCAATTAAACGGCAGTGGAGTGCCGGAGTGCTGCCCTTTGGGGGAGTGGGAGTCATTTGTAAATTCTGCTGATTTTCAGACTGGGGCAATATTCTCTCATGGGAATGGGACTAAGATCTCCAGTGCTCATTTATTGGCTGTTTTATGGAAAACTTTTTTTAAGCTGGGGAAAAAACCATTACTGTTTGGGACACACTCTTTTCGTATAGGGGCGGCTACTGAAGCATCCAGGTTGGGTTGGGGTTGGGAGGACATCAAGAGGATTGGTAGGTGGAAATCTGCTTGTTTTACTCGTGCACTAATAATAATATTTTTATTGCACTGTTGCTGTTGGCTAATTTTGTTTTCTCCGTCTAGGTTGCATAAAAGGTACATTGTCAACAAAAATGTGTACATGGATAGTAGGTCACTCCTTCATTAAATGGGCAGCCACCTTTGCAGAGCAGCAGATATACGGCAGAGCACTTAGACTTCCCAGCAAAGGTCACAAAGATTTTTGGAAGGGGAAAGGTGGTATGAGGTGGGAGGGTTTGTTTCCTATGTTAACAGAGCTGTTGGCTGCAAGAGGATTTCCTGACATGTTAATCCTCCATCTAAGCGAAAATGGCTTAGTGCCAGTGTCGGGTTTATCCCTTATTAAGCTAATGAAATTGGGCTTGGCAGTACTTAAGAACAATTGGGCGGGTACGTCTTTGGTATGGACAGAATTTATTTACAGGCAACATTGGAGGGGGGCTCGCAATCATGCTGCAATTGAAAAGGCTCGCAGGAAGCTCAATCGGGCAATTAAAGTTTTTTGTCAGGCTATGGGTATCAAAGTTTTGTCCCATGATAATACCACAGAAACTGAAGATCATCTGTTCCAGGAGGATGGGGTCCATTTATCTCAGTTGGGTCAAGCTTATTATCTATTGGAGATGAGCGATTTGTTGGCAAAGTTTTGGAATGAAAACCTTTGGTGCAATAAAAGTGTGTTATAATTTTGTGCTACAACAAACCATTGGGGGTGGGGCCATGAAAACTCTTTGGTTTTTCTGGGTGGCGTTTTTTGGGGGGGTTTGGATAGTCTGGAGCAGGCTTATCCATCCCTCTGGCGTGTGGGAGGGGGGAGGAAAAGGTCAATAAAACAAAGGAGGAGGAAGGAAGGAATGATGAGTTTGTACATTACATGGGGTGTATTTCTACAAGTCTTGTTTGAAATAGTTGGTTTTATTATGATAAATGTTTTGGGGGGATTTTTAATTACAAAGGGGGGTTTCTTGATATGACAACGTTTGTTCTTAAGGAAAATATTCTGTTTACCGGTCTTAATAAAGTGACCTTTTCTGCTAAGACAATAACGGTGAGTGGATTGTTGTTTTTGCGCGATGGGGACCCAGGGGGAACTTGGCGCGAGCCGGTGTCCCCCTGGGTTTTTTCGCGCGGTGGAACAATCCATGCGGCGTGATAGGTGCAGGTAGGGTGAGGGGAGGGACTAGTAGGTAAGTATTAAATAGGCGGGGTTTTGGCGGGAGTTTACTGTGAGGGGAAGTTAGCGGCAAGCTTTGTGTCTCTAGTCGGCAGCAACAATTTTGTTCTGCCCGGGACTAGAAGGCTGGTACCGGGAACACCAGGGACCCAACAAAGCTCGCTTCTGAGGGGTGTAATTATACCTTCCACACCGGTTACCGGTGTAGAGGTATGATTTCACAATGTTTGACACTAAACACGATAGGGTTACCGTCTGCTGTTTTAGAGTTGGTCACCATGTGGTTGCATAATGCCAGTCTATATGTCGTAAATGGCTGCTGCACTAACCACCTGGGAGAATGGACATCGTAGGCTGCAGAGGTGCTCTGCTCATGCAGTGGCACCCTCTCACTTAGAACCAAGCAGTCTGCCTTCAGCATTGATAAGGCCTGCTATAGGGGTGACTGATAGATGTGTGGTGACCCTTAGATATAGTAAACCTAGATCTTAAGTAAGTGGTGCATGCACCAACGTACACAAGCTGCAATGGCAGGCCTCTAGTTCCATTTTGCATGGCCTCTCATGGGTGGCATAATACATGCTTCAGCCCATGGAAGGCCTCTGGGGTACCTATGCCCTGGGTACATGTGTACCATATACTAGGGACTGATAAGGGTACCCCAGTATCCAATCTGGAGTGTACCCAAGTACATAACATAACAGTTTAGGTAGAAAGCAGATATAATGGGGTCCTGATTAGCAGGATCCCAGTCAGACTAGTCAAAAACAGTATCACATTTAGCAAAACGTGGGGTTAACCATAAGAAGCAGATCCTACTTTCCTACACCTCCCCTATCAAAGGAAAGTTGCACCACAAAGAAGGGTCCTCGTGTATTCAAAGCAATTGAAACGCACACTCTACATATGGAGTCTGCATATGCATGTCCTACCTCGCATAAGAAACATGCACTTTACATAAGAAGCACATGCCTGATGCATCACAGTACAAGTATGCACTGTAAATAAATAAATATATGCAGAATACACAGGAAGCCTGATAGGGACTTAGCAAAAAAAAAAAAAAATAGGAGGAGGAGCCCTAAACAGTATGCACAAGCTTAACCTAGGACAAGAAACATGTCACAAGGCCTCACATGCAGATAACATGTAAAAAGCTTAGCAAAAGCAAGAACACAGTCTGAGAACAGATGTAGGCATTGTCCACAGTAAGCCCATAGAAGAACTGGCCTAAGAAGCTTGCACTGTACACTGGGAAGGTGCACCTCACACCGGAAGCGTGTGCTTGACCCAGCACAGGAACCATGGATGCTTCTGGTGAGCCAGTGAGGGGGAGAAGTCTACAAAACATGACTTGTATTCTGGACGTGAATGCTTACAAAAAGCGCTGCACGGATAGAGCCTTTACATAACCTAGCATGAGGAACACATGTAGCATACACTATGGCCTATAATACCCTAGCACTGGTGACATGTACACCCCACAGGGACCATCTATGACCTAACACTGGAAAAATGCGTCCGGGAAGGTTGTGCATCACTCACTCACAAACTTGGAACGTACAGACCATACTCCGGGAGTCTGCACAAAATATACCTTTGGAAACCTGTGTATGTTAAATAAGGAGACTCACAGTTTTGATGAAATAACTTCAGAGCTCATTTGAGAGGTGATTATGCCTCTTCCGACTGATTTGTCTCCAATCCCTTGAAAGACTTGCTTTCCCTTTTAAGCAGATGTAGCATCCAGATCTAGGCTACCATTTTGGAGTATCTCCACCCCTTCCAGAGGCCACCATTTTGAGGAGATTCTGTGCCCTGTCAGAGGCAGCCAGTTTGCATAGCCTATACATCCCTTTGAGTCTTTTAATTTGAGAATATTTTACACGATTGCCTAGAAACTCTGGAGCCAGTCCACACCTCATAAGATATTGTGGGGAGTTAGCGCCAGTCTAGACTAAGCTTTTGTATAGGAGTCCATGCCCTTTCCCTTTAAAATGTCCATTGTGGGTAATGTGTGTTGTCATGTGAGACTGGGTTGTCGAGTGGATCACTAGGGCACCCCCAATTCTGATGAGTTTCAAATAAATTACCATCCTATAGGGTACACAGGCATAAGTGTCTCAAGGGCACATGCTCCTCTTATCCACGAATTCAGCACTTCACACAGCAATCCAGAGGTACTGGTGTCAGCACTTCACTGCTTAAAGGATGCCACGAGCCATTTGCCTGAAAGTGCCCATAGGCATCTCTTGCCAAGGAACCATAGCCGTTTTCCAAAGCTTTCAGAATACACAAAGTGGAAAGATGCTGCAGATTTTTTTTTTAAAGGTCTCTTTGCTTAGCACTGTGACAAAGTCCATTACATGGTCCAGTCAGAAGTCATGGTCATTCCAAAGTCCCTGTGCAGGGGTTTCCCTAGACCTGTTCTTCAGCAGTACAATTTGTGAAAAACAAGTACAGCGGGGACATTTTTGAGCTTGAATTTTTAACAATCATTACCTGACATAAGCTATTCTTGCCCAGCTATGCCAATACAGTTGACCATGCAGAATATATAAATCCATGTTTAAACGCAGAAAAAGAAAAAATATAGTTTATCAAGGTTTAAAACATCACCTAATAACAAAGAGAACAATACATTAAATACAGCTATATTCCAAATGTATCTGTTGCCTGCTTGATATACAAACATCTAACATTTCCACCCAGCATTACACAGCCCTCTGTAGGTGTGAGAGGAGAGGCCTGTGCCTCTCAAGAATTAGGAAGCAAGAGAGGCGTGGGCGAGATTGAAGAGCCCCTGGTATGAAGTTGGAAAAAAGGAAACCAAATAAATGCAGCAGTAGAAAGAAAGTCTGAGGGAAGATGGCAAAATTTAAGTCAAAAAGTTAAGCGGATGAAGAATATTCCGCCCCAGAAAGGTTTAATTGAAATGGTTTGAAACACAAATAAGCAAGAGAAAGAACATAGACCAACAAACTGCTGACTAAGATAACTCAGAGGAAGCAAAGGGAGAAAGAATCAAGGTACCAAGACATTTACTGAAGTCTAATAAGAACCTTGAATTAAGAACAAGTTCACCAGGAGAATTATTAACATCCGAAATTACAAATAGGAAAGCAGTGAGGTATTATGAAGCTAGCGCAATCATCTCTAAATGTCATAACAGCTGTGAAAGTGACATCAGACTTCATGTGAATGCCCTAATCATGGTAGGAACAGAGAAAGTGGTTAATGACTGCTTATCCCTTTCCACATTTCTTCCGACAGAGAATTATTTATGAAAGCGAAAACATTCAATGGTCCTTATAGTATTAACTTTTGTTTGGGATATCCCCTCTAAAGACATTGAACAGCTATCCCTTATAGAATGCCACTACGAGATAACCAGAAAATTGAAAATAGGCACAATTCTTGAATAATAGCACAATCATGTTTTAATATTTGCAGATGTTATTTTAATTGACATCAATGTCCATTGTGGAAATCATTTTTCATGGTTCCCATTTCGCAAAGCTGTGTACTGTATTTGGTGGCTAGAGGGGATGTCAACCGCTAAGTGCTTCCTTTCAAAGTTATCTATTATTGAGGTGAAGGTGATGGGCGAGCTGTAAAATACTCTGGTGAGGAGTGTTCAGATGAATCTGATGAACTGTAATTTCAATTAGAGCATGTGTGTAAGCATAAGGCGAGAGCAGATAGAGAAGGAAATCCAAAGTAGAAGCGATGTGGGCTGTCACTGGTGAATTTGATCAACGGCCTATCTTATAGTCAGCCTAACACCAGCGATCGCGAATCATAAATACATTGTTTATCATGAAATATCTCAGGTCTAGGGAATTGATTAAAGGATCAAGAATTTGTAGGCTACATCGAAAAATTTTATAGTGTCATATTCTAGGAGAATCGGTTGACGGCTGGGTTATTTTATCAGGCTTAAGAAGTTCTTTTTTAGTTTTTGTTTACTCAGGCAAGTGGTAAACTTAAAGGTGATTCATTATCCTCAATTTCAGACCATCTGAATCAGGTGGGTATCAATGTAATCTTCTACTCCAATTCTTCCTTATCCCTTCACTCCTATCATGTCAATAGAGGTCTATTAACAGTCCTATCATTCGTTTTTACTTACAAATAGCTACAGCCCCCTGGCAGCCAGTGGGATGATAAATGTAAGATAGAGATTCAGAAAATTTGCGTGGATGAACTTAGTAAGAATATGGAAATGCTAATATGACTTGGATGACATTACAGATTCACGTACAGAGAATAAGATACATTTTAATCATAACCGCAGGTGGCGCATACCAGCTCCACTGTTACCAGATGGCACAATGGACAAGAGGCTTATTTGTGACCAGTCACCTACAGGAAAATAATTTACTTCATTTGACGGGACACCTATTGGTTAAATGTTATAGACGTACTGGCCTATACTAATGGACATTAATATCTAGAGAATATTTTGATAGTTGTATAGATTTTAAAATAGATCTGAGACTTGAGATTGATTACAAGCACAAGACATTCAAAATGAAGGCACCTTTACAGAAGTCTTTAGATGAAGATTTGGTGACATGCCAATATGCTTATGATGTGATGAGAGCTTAACTATGAAGGAATTAGGAGATGTTTGCCTAACATCATCAACTCTGTCGGGGGTTGGGGCTCCACTTTAGTTTCTAGCACATTAGGCATTAATTAAAAAGCAATGTGAAGCTAGCAACATAAGTATTATGAAAGCAATGTGGTTTGATAAAGAGATTTATTCAAAGCAACACTTATTAAGCCTTAACGAGGAAGCCTAGGAGACTTGGATCGTGTTTAGCTGACAAGGTTAATCATCAAGCAATCCCTGAAGAATTTTGTGAAATATATGAAAAGAATATTTTTTGCGAATGGGAGAAATGCAAATACTTATAGTTCCTAATAACCACGAGGAGGGCAGGAAGTTGGTTAAATGGGGTGCATGAATGAGCATGAGGGTAAGAAGACAAGGGGGGGAAGGTGTGACAGAACTCACTTGAATAAAGTATATCTCAGTACTGTGTAACACAGTTCATAATTAATCTGCAAGGCTGGGCCTTCAAACATAGGCCCGCAGATTATTTACAAACGGTGTATTGGTACTGACATTCTGTTAAATCATATTGTGCGTTTTATCACAGATCTTAAATCTCCTAATCCTGAGGATATGAAGGTCTAGTCCAGCAATATGTTAAAGCTGAGACCAATCAGTGGGCTAATTTATTACACCATCGTTATGACATAGTACTGAAGTCGGGGATGGTTCCCGATTGTTGCAGGGGTGCTAGGATAGTTCCATTGTTTAAGAGGCGTAGGGGGTGGGGACTATCATTTGATATCTAAATTCAATCCACTGGGGAAGGTTTTGCTCAAATCGCACTCCAAAAGTAGATTGTTTGGACCGAGAAGAACAAAATTATTCCATCTCGTCAGACAGGCTTTAGAAGGGGCGTGGGAAGGGTCACTCGCGAATGCACAATGTAGTGGCCCTAGCTTTGATTGCGGGCTGCACTATGATGCAAAGGGGAGGGTACTGTGCATTTGCATCGTGCATTTATCCATTTTTAAAAACATTTGAATACATTTCTAGAGTATGGTTGTGACATAAAATGATCTCCCCAGTGTGTGTGTGTGGGAGGGGTGGGGGGGAAGAGGAGCGTGGGTTGGGCATCAAACATAGTGTACATATTACACCAAGTACATATTAAACCAAATTCATGGAGGCTATAAAACAGGTTCACGTTGTGATACTCGCGATATGATCTATTGTCAGACTGCAGGATGCCAGGGTTCCATCTTAGCAACTTATTTACTCAAGATGTTGTTAAGCGATTTTTGACAACATTTAAGGAAGACCACCTTATATTCTCCATGCCTGGGCACAATAAGCATTCCAGTGCTCTTTTAGGCTGATGACCTCTGTTAGACCTGGTATCTTTTGGTGTGGTTTTTCCTGTCGGTTTACTTCTGACCACCTATTTTTGACTGTGCTGAACTTAGTTTTTGCTGCTTATAGGACCCTGGCACTTTGATGGACAGAATGAAGAACAATGTCATACATTCACCCCAGTACAGAGATCTGGGCCTAAATCCATTGTTCTTTTGCTTCCCATGCCATTCCAGTTTGAACCCAGCCATGTGCAAATCAGTCTTGACCCTGTGCCCAATGGGAACAGTCCAGCCCGAACTGCCAGGCCAGGTCCTCCCTGGACTGGAAACAAGCATCCTAGGAATGGTTTTGGGTTTTCAACCCTCATCAGCCAGGATAGCTTGACTTCCAGTGGCATGGAGAGCACGGGACACACGTCTGGGCATACCCATCCCACTCGGGGTGACAAATACAAAAAGAACAGTTGATGGACAGAATGCAGAACAATGTCATTCTTTTGCTTCCCATGCCATTCCAGTATGAACCCAGCCATACGGAAATCAGTCTTGACCCTGTACCTAATGGGAACAGTCCAGCCCGAACTGCCACGCCAGGTCCTCCCTGGACTGCAAACCAGCATCCTAGGACCGGTTTCCAACGATGGATTTAACACAAATCTCTTGACTGCCGTTGAGTGTATGATTTATTCAGCATTCCGTCCATCATTTATTTGCGTAGCACGTTTAGAAAGTTGGCATTTTCTTACTTTAACCATTCTGTGCCTCTCTCTGTCCCTAAAATACACATCTGGGTCTGATGACAGTTTGGCTTTGTGAATTCACTCTAGACAGGCACACACAAAGGGAACTGAGGTGTACCCTGCATATCCTGATGGGACATTACTAGGCTGATGGGTCTTCCTGAGCTAAAGTGGTGGGAGGAGTTGACACTTGCACCTGAATAATGCTGTGCCTGTCCCCACACAAAGAGCTGCCTACCCACCTGCAGTGTGTCTGGAGGTAGGTCGAGGAAGGGCAGGGTTGTGTGCACTACAAAGGCCTTTCTTTGAAGTCTTCCTATTTTAGAGGATAAAATGGGTATAAGTACTGGACCTCTGATGCCATATACTCATAACACTTCTGGACTGAGCACATTCTACCAGAAAGAAACGCTGTTGCACTGCCAGGCAGGACTGCCACTTTGCTGTTTGCTTTGTTGTGTTGGCCTGCTGTCTGCTGCTTCTTGCCTGGCAGTAAGAGGACTGGACTTTGCTCTCTGCATCTTGCTTCCAAAGTTTTCCAAGGGCTTGAGTTGAGCTTGCCTCCTGTTGGAAGCCTCAGGGCCATCAAAGGCTTTACATAAAGCTCCTGGGCTCCTCTGTTGAGAGCCCTACTCTGCCAAGCGGTGCCAAATCCAGTTGGAAGGGAGTTTGCTGTGCTAAAAGAGAAGAAACCAGCACCTTGAATTCGGAGCCAGCACCACTCTCCACCACTGTGCCGTTGCCTGCACAGGAGCCGTGGTCCCCGCTAAACACAACGCCTGCGAATTTGAATCGCAGGCCCGATGCCGCCGCAGCGTCCCTGCAGATCCACCACATTGTGTGTCCTGAGCAAAGCTTCACCGAAGTCTGTGACGCCCGACACCGGCGCAGCACCTGCGGCACCGTGGTGTGACAGACACTGTGCAGTCGACGCCTCACCACCAACGCCACATCTCCTTTACTACACCTTGCAACATACCTGGGTGTCAGCGGCTCAACGACTCTGCACCACCTCCAGGAACCGACACCCAACTTGCTTCAGTGATACCTCACCTTTGTTGTGCAATTCACCATCCCGTCCGCCGATGTGCCAACGACATGCATAGCAGTCAGGAACCAATGCTGCACCAGCCTCCGCGACGCCTCACCTGCCCGGAGCCTTGCAACGTCTTTGTTTTGTCATTGTAACCAGAGTACTGTAACCAAGGTCTGTCCGATTCCATAGGGGGTCGGCACTCCATTGCAGTCGGCCTGAACTTATGGACTCGATCCGTCAAACACATTGTGATAGCCACGACCTGAGCTAATGTGTTTTTAAATGCTATGACTGCATTTAATATTGAAAAATGCATATCTTGAATTGTGTATGTTGGAGTTTTGTTGTTTGTTTTTGTCTTGTTGTACTCAGATAAATATTGTCTATTTTTCTAAAATGGTGGGGAGTACTTTTGTGGTGTTTTTACCGTGTTACTGTCTTTGTTTGTGTGTGCGCACAAATACTTTACATGTTGCCTCTTTAGTGTAGCCTGACTGCTCTGAGCCAAGCCTCCGAAGGCGAGCACAGGTAAACTTAGTGTGTACTACACTTACCCTGACTAGAGTGTGGGTCCCTACTTGAACAGGGTGTAAACCACTGCCAACTAGAGACTCAATTTCTAACAACCTCCATCTATTAGATCACACACCTGGGCTTTTGATGGCGCTGTAATCCTGTCTATGCAGCATAAAATCTATTGTTCTTTAATTGGGATTAGATGCTAACTCTTTTTGAGAAACACTACTGTAAAAGTTCTAGCTTCATGAACGGGTCTAAACTTGAGGAGATTAATGTGTGTTTAAATATATAGGGATTTGGATAGAGCAAACCTTGTCATGGCATCTATTGATGAATACAAAAGGGCATTAACAGTAGCTAATGGTCGCTTGTGCTTTAAAAACCAGTTCAGTGACGGGTCTTTGTGCCCACTAATCAGGGCCTAGAACACCAATATAATAAAGTTAATAATGTATGGAAGCCTGGTTTGATTACCCTTTACGAAGAAGGAATTTGATTTAATATAAGGGAAAGACTGGCGCCACATTTTAGGAATAACAGTGAATAATTAAATAGTGGTCATTTGTTGAGAATTAAAATTAGTATTAAGTTGGGCAAGAGCACTGCAACAGATTTCAACCTTTTTTAAATGAAATTAAAGGTGTTATTTGTAGAGAGCACTGTTCCCCCAAAGGGGTATCCTGGCAAGAGGCCAGGATGCCTAGCTGGGGGCTCTTGGGTTGTTAATGTAGCATGTCCCTGCACATAGTCCTGCAACATGGATAACAAATGATTTCACTAAGACCAAAGTTATCAAGCCAACCCTGGTGTGGTTGTTACCGAATGACTTAACTGCTGTAGCATTAAAGCCCTCCTATACACCACATTCTAGGGTACATAAATTAGGACATTCAGTGTGTAAATATGGCTGCTTTTCTGATCCTAGCGGTCTTAAAACTTCCATTTTATGCTTTTTGTTAAACATTCATACTTTAGGTGTAGTGAGAAAATGGTGGGGGGGATCCGAATGGCAGACGTACAAGCCATTTTTGCAAACTAGTACTAGAATATCTAGTAGATGTAGTGCTTAAGTTGAGCTGGTAGTTTCCGGTGCTCGGCATTGGCACTTAATTCTCAACACGGACACTAATGACACCACATGGTGGTGATGTCTGTCAAATTTTGAAATGATCACAACAACAGTGTTTAATAATTCAATATACATTAAAAATGACAATTTAGACTATTCCACGTCATTCATATAGCGTTGGGTGGCCTGGAATAGCCACACTTGTAGGAGTGCAATGGTTAGTAGCTTTGTGGGTACGGTTATTGGCATCGCTGGCAGGGGCAGTGGGTGGTGCAGGCTGCAGTGGCCTCCTAACAAGGGTCCTTGCATAAACATTTTTACAAATGAAGTACTGTCATCATGGAGTGTTTTATTGCAAAAGATTAGAAGAACGAGAGGAATAACAGAGAGCGGAGCAGAAACATGCGCAATTTATCTATTTAAAAATCCCACCCCAAATGTACTGAAACAGAAAACTGAGTAAAGTCTCATGCTTGTGCCATGAGAGCATGCGGCAATGAAACCTGGACCATTACTGGGGAATACGGGTTCATAAATAGTGTTGAAGTCAAATCCAGTGAAACCTGTGACTGTCATGGTAGTGCATGCTCTGTTGCCCCCCATAGAGGTTGTGCCTACACAGTGAAGACACTCAGAGCTTAATAAAAAAAAAACACATGAAGTGCCAGTGCCCAAGGTATTACTCACTGGTCCTCTGCAGTTGGCACAACCCAAGTAACGTTTTAACAGCAGGTTTACGTTCAAATTTTTAAATATTTTTAAAAGCTATATTAAATAGTTTAATGCTCCACTAATTAACGTTGCTTAAAAATATACACTCAGCACCACCATGTGCTGGTTTCTCATAAATATATGCCGGTGTTACGAATAAGTGCTGGTGCAGAGCACCAGAAAACACTGGCACAAATTAAGCACTGAAGACATTTATTTGAAATATGTTATGTTTGGCAGGTGTGTACTGTGCAATACATCAACATGAAGAAGCAGCTGCCATGCTGCGTACAGAGCACTCTTAGGGTGCTAGACAACGGAAAAGGCACGAATAGAAGTGTGAATCAGCAGCGTGTGTCTGCATCAGCACATAGGAAGTGAAATAAGTGCACAAGTATACCACACAGTTGTGCTTGGGAATCCTGTTTGAGGGGAGCACAGGCAGTTACTGTTTTTTAGGTTGAGCCTGGGCAGCGCATACTCTGCTCTGGGTAGCATGCTGTATTCGAGTATGGACTTGAAGCTCCGCCGACTCTCCGTCCAATACGTTTCGTTGGCTTGTGTCATTGTCCTTTGTAAATGCTGGCTTCTGATTCGTTAATAGGCTTGTTAGTCCCTCCTTAGTACCGCCTTGTCTTTATTTCTAGCCTTCCATGAGGACTGGCCCTTTTACTTCTGTTGTTACAAAGTATTTCTTATTTAGTCTGGAAGCACTATTTTCTTTAGTGAGTTTCTCTTACTGCAGGGATAACATGCTTTCCAGCAACATTCAGCGCGCCATGCGCGTTTTCACTTTCCAACCAGTTCGGGACAATGGAGGCCGCTTCTTTGAAATTAAATATGTCTCGCATTCACAAGAGTTTGAGCTATTGCATTGTAAATGACAATGCCTTTTATTTATGTGTTAATTATCATAACAGATACATAAAAGGCATTGTCATTTACAATGCCAATAGCTTAAACTCGTGCAAATGCTAGACCTATTGCATTGCAAATGCTTGTTCCAATAAATATTGATGGTTGTTGTGGCTCATGTTTACTGCCAAAGGAGACAAGTTCAGTTCTACGAACACACACTGTTTAGCTGAAGGGGCATGCAAACACGTGAGACACTCTGGTGTCTAGAAAAGGATCAATTAATCAATCAATCATTTGTAAAGCGCACTACATACCCGCGAGGGTCTCAAGGGCTACTGATCGAACAGATAGGTCTTGAGTATCCTCCTGAAGGGCAGCAGGTCTTGGGTCTGTCGTAGGCTCAGTGGGAGGGTGTTCCATGCCTTGGCGGCAAGGTGGGAGAAGGATCTCCCGCCTGTGGTTGTTCTTTGGATGCGCGGGACGGTAGCAAGTGAGAGGTCGGCGGAGCGTAGCTGGCGGTTGGGGATGTAGAAGGAGAGCCGTCTGTTGAGGTAGGCTGGGCCGGTCTTGTGGAGTGCTTTGTGTGCGTGGATGAGGAGCTTGAAGGATATCCTCTTGTTGACGGGGAGCCAGTGCAGGTTTCTCAAGTGGGGGGTGATGTGGCCGTGTCGTGGTACGTCGAGGATCAGTCACGCCAAGGCGTTTTGGATGTGTTGTAGTCGTTTGATGAGCTTTTTTTTTTTTTTAACTTTGTTTATTGAAGTTTTATGGTTCACTTTCACATACATACAGAACGAAAAAAGAAAAACGAATGCAGGTTCAAATGACAATGAGGATGAAACAGTACATGTGCATCATATATACCTCTTCCCTTGGAGGCGATCGAGGCTCGTCACATTGCAATGCATATGGCCAGTAGCCTACCCAAATAAGGGGGACATCAGGTAGGGAAATAATGTGTATCGTAGTTGTCCATAATCAGCTTGGGAGCCTTCAAGTCAATCGTAGCAGTCCTTTTGATCCCCTCTGACGCCTGGCCCCCTCCCAGCAGCTGGGCCTCCCCAGCACAGTAACAAGCGACAGGCCATATGCAGCAGAAGATCATTATCGCATCATTCCCAAGGTACCTCTTCAGGGAAGCAAAAGTAACAGAGCGGGTGCACCTATAGTGCTCCAGCAATATACCCCCCCTCACTATGCAGGATGTCAACCTTGGGTATTGGGAGTAGGATCATCAGGGGCCATAGGGGGGGCGCTTTCCGCCAGAACCTCAGGATGCTGCAACAAGTAATTCTGCAACGGCCCCCAGATGTCGGCAGGGCGGGACCGGGCGGGAAGTAGCTCGGAGTAGATCAGTACTTGCTCTTGACAATATATAAGGTCTTTGAGCCACTCCTTGAATTTCGGGGCCCGGCCCCGTCCCCAGCGGCAAGCAATACGCCGTTTCGCTAATAAAAGCGCTATCATGACAAATCGACGACAGGAGCGCGGAATCTGTTTGGTATATCCTAGCAATGCCTGTATCGGCTCAGGCGCAAGAGGAAGCTCTATCATGTGCGCAAGAGCAGAGTACACCTGTCCCCAGTAAGTTTGAATAGCAGGGCATATCCAGGAGAGGTGGAGGAAGTCCGCCCGAGGGGCGCGACATCTCTCGCAATTATCAGAATCTTGCAGTCGAAATTTGTGTTTGGTTACAGGAGTGCAGTAGAGACGGTTCAAAAATTTAAAATGGATGATCCGATGCCTACTACTCGCTGAGATCTGCTCTGTCTGCAAGCAGCAGTAGGTCCACCTGTCATCACCGAGCTCCAGCCCCAACTCACGCTCCCACTCCCCCGAGCCCTCGAGGCAGAAACAGGCGCATCCGAGCGAACCGCATGATATAATATCGAGACCAGATGGGAGGGTGAGGCTGCCTGTAGGAGCCTATGTAGGGGAGCAAGGGTCTCGGGCTCATCCGGGAACGTCTGCAGTAGGGCCTTCATGCCTTGTCTCAATCGAAAGTAAGTAAAAAGCTCCAGAGGGGTGGGCGCGTGGCCTGCAAAGAAGTGATCCCTGTCACGAAACTGCCCACTCGTAAACAGATCCCCCCCAAGTCAGAATCCCCAATTTGCGACTCAAGTTCTGGAACAGCCTCTCCTGCAAAAGGGGGAGCTGAGGGTGGTAAGCAATGGGGAGGAGAGGCGAGTACAAAAACGGGCTCCCCACTCGCTTTGATATTTCCAACCACGCATCCACCGTACCCTGGAGGGCGTTATAGTTAGCGGTGGTGAGGAGAGGCGAGTACAAAAACGGGCTCCCCACTCGCTTTGATATTTCCAACCACGCATCCACCGTACCCTGGAGGGCGTTATAGTTAGCGGTGGTATGTGGGAGCACGCTATGCAACAGGCCAGGCAGGGGCAAAGGCGCCGCAAGCCAGTCCTCAGCAGCGAGTTGGGGCATGAAGGCAATGGGACGGAACCAGTAGTACGCGTAATGCGCCTGGGCACAGTAATAGTATAGCTCCAGATCCGGAATATCGAAGCCCCCCATGGAGTAAGGAGAGGTCATCACAGCCCATTTCAATCTAGGCCTCTTCCCTCCCCACACCAGCCGTATCAGTTCCGAACGCAACCGGGAGAAGAAGTGTCTCCCCGGAGGAAAAGGAATATTCAGGAACAAGTATAAGAGCTTAGGAAGCACCACCATCTTGATTAGAGCGGCTCGTCCGGCCATCGATAATGGGAGCGCAAGCCAGCGGTCAACGCAAGAGGCGATATGCAGCAGCGTCGTACCATAGTTTAATCGCATCAGCTCCTCCCTATCTCGAGAGACCTTAATGCCAAGATATTTGACCTCGGAGTCGCTCCATTCGATGGGGTAGTCAAGCGAGAATTTCCGGGAGCCGTCTGTCAAATGGAAAATCTGAGACTTAGACCAGTTAATCCGTATTCCCGCCACCTCCCCGAAGACTACGAATTCCCGAAGCAGAGGGTTCAGATTATTTTGAGGGTCCCGAACATATAGAGTAATGTCATCTGCATACAGCGACAGCAAAATCTGTCGCTGCTCACAGAATAGCGCCCTGTTCTGATGGTGCTGCCGCAGCCTCGAGGCAAGTGGCTCAATCGCCAGTGCGAATAAAAGTGGGGAGAGCGGGCACCCCTGTCTGGTCCCTCTGGCGACCCGGAAAGGTTCCGACACTCTGCCATTAACCAAGACTCTAGCGCATGGGCTACCATAGAGGATAGCTATCCACCCCAGGAACACCAGAGGAAAGCCCATGTGAGACAGCGCGGCCACCAGGTAGTCCCATTCCAGGGAGTCAAATGCTTTTGTGGCGTCCAAAAAGACCGCCACCATCTGCAGTTCGGGATCCACGTTCTGTAAAGTAGCGAATAGTGTACGCAAGTTGTGCGACGTCGCCCTGCCAGGTATAAAGCCCGATTGGTCCGGGAGAACCAGTCCATCCATGAGGAGTGTCACACGGTTAGCCAAAGTTTTAGCAAGAATCTTCGCGTCGCTATTAAGGAGGGACAGTGGGCGATAAGAGTCCGGGGAGGTTGCCGGCTTACCCGGTTTTAAGAGGGAGGTGATTAGTGCCTCTCTCATGGAAGGCGGAAGCACCCCCAGCGTATGGGCCTCATCAAACACCACCTTCAAGATCGGCGCAAGAATATCAATATGAGTTTTATAGAATTCTATCGGGAAGCCATCAAGGCCGGGGGCCTTCCCTGAGGCCATTTGCATTATAGCCTCCCGGATTTCATCTAGGCCTAGCGGAGCCATAAGGAACTTTCTCTGCGTATCAGAGAGCCATCCCAGTGTGATCTCTCCCAAGTAGCGGTCCAGCTCCGGTGGGTGTGCATGAGCGGAGGAATATAAGTCAGTGTAATGAGTAACAAACTCATGCATTATAGCCCGGGTATCTCTGTGGAGGACTCCCGAGTGTCCCCGTAATTCGAGGACGTGATTAGTAAATCGAGGCAGTCGCGTCGCCCACGCCAAGAACTTGCCCGGCCGTTCACCCTCCCTGTACCGTCGGGCCTGGAAGTATTTCCCCCTGAATCGAACCTCCCTGTCCGCAGTTGCCGTATAGTCAGACAGCAGGTCTCGGAATTTGGTTTGCGCTTCAGCATCACTGGTGAACGTAGGGCGAGACTCCAGATCTCTAAGGTCGGATTCCAATTTACGGAGGGTGTTACGCAGATCTTTGAGAATGCCCCCCCCCCTGGAAATGCACATCCCCCGAATGGTGACCTTGAAGGCCTCCCAAACCACCGCCACACTATCCACCGTCCCACCATTACGTTGGAAAAAACTCTCAATTTCCTGTGCTAGTTCAGACCGGAAGACGTCGTCTAATAGGACAGTAGGCTGCAATCTCCACGCCATCGGAGATCCAACCAAGTCCACTAAATCCACACCCATCGAGACAGGCGCATGATCGGAGTGAGTGCGGGCCAAGTGCTTCAACCAACAGAGCTTGGGAGCCAGCCCAGGGAAAATCAGGATATAATCCAATCGTGCCCAAGTGGAGTGTGCAGCCGACCAGTGTGTGCCCTCAAGGGTCGCAGGGTGTCCATGGCGCCACGCATCAACCAGATGGCGATCAGTAAGGAGGCCATGGACGTAAGCCTGGGAGCGGGAGTAGTGCTGAGGGCCAGGGTTCGCTCTGTCCTGTGCGGGGTCTGCAACTAGGTTGAAATCTCCCCCCCACACTAGATACGTGGAGCCAATGCGCAAAATCTCAGTCCAAAGCGCCTGGAGGCAATGCGGATCATCCGAGTTGGGGCCATAATAACAAGCTAAAGTAAGCGTATCCATACCCAGACGTCCCCAAATTGTGGTAAATTTAATTACCTAGACTTAATTTATGCGGTAAAATTCAATAAGAATAACTCAGTAAAAATAAGAGGCAGAATCCGTGGTATTTGAGGTTTTAAAATGGGTTTATTCCTTACAAAGGAATTGGTTCGAACCAGGCAATCGTATTCCGTCACCACTAAGGTTCGGGAAGGGATAGAAGCAATACTTTATTGACAGGTTGTCATATATATAGTAAATGCATTACAGTGAAGACATATGCAGAAGGCGTTACAGCTGAGAAGAGAGATAAGAATACACATACGTAATAAAAAGGCGTTACAATAGGCGTGCATGAGGGCATGTACTAGAAACGTCATTATGAGGATGTCACAGGTGGGTGGATCCATAAGAGAATCCTGCAAAATCAGCAGAAAATACTTGGCAGAGATGCGCGTACAGTAGCATGACGTGTGATTGACGTGTAACTGGAGGGTGAAGGGGACTTGACATTTAGCCCTACATGAGGAGACAGAAGTCTGGGATGTCAGAACAACCTAATCCCAAATCGTATCTAATTTCTTGTGTTTAAGGAACTGTATTATCTGGAAGGAAAGGTCTCTCAGGCAGAGGCTATCCTATACTAACTGCTAGTGCGTGTATAAGCGTCTATGTGTCTGCATGAGATGCGAGGGGGCATGGGCCTATCATGGCAACAGAAACCATGAATTACTTGCACGGAGACAGTAAGGCCGGGCCCTTTGCTCTGTAGCTGGAATGATGTTTACCTAAACTACTAGACAGGAATGCATTTCTCGAGGAGCGGAGCAGATAACTTGGAGGCTGAATACAGTCTTGGCAGGCAACAGGCCGGGCCAGGCACCGTTAGCCGCGCAGGAAGTAAGACAAAGGTCATGGATACAGATACAGGTCCAGGCTGGAGCATTCAGAGGCAGAAACAGGAAAAGCTCGATGGCAGAATTCAGGGCCTACCTTGCCAGAGCTGGAAAACGTGAAAAGTATACCATATAAAGACGGTGGCAAGGCATACTTAGGAACGGAATATTCGACCCATTCATGGCGGATCTGAAAGAGGACATGTTGACGTTGGACACATATGTATTTGCGTCTTCATAGCTTGAAGTGGAGGGAACATACATGTACTTGTAGCATGTACATGGAGCCGTTGGGGTCTAAGATAGGGGACATAATTGACCATAAAAATTCATATTTCCTCATTCCCTCCTTGTCCCCTACGGACCCTTCATGATATATCGATCCTCAGGAATCCATCAATCTGTTCATGTAACATCATTTGCTCTTCTTTCTTCTTCCGGGATTTTGAATGAGAACTTGAACGTGGAATACATGATGTGGCACACAGGCCGCAAATCGCTGGTCCACATTGTAGACACAGGCAGCAGCTGAATACTATGAGAAGGCCAATACCTAGGAAGGATAGGACTTTCCATCCCCAGGCGGACAACACGCTCCAGAACCAACCGGACCATGTCCAGGTGCCTGGATTCTGATGTATCTGGCTTGCAATCTTGTGAAGACGAGTTATGGCTTTATATACAGATGGCGCGTTTTCTGGAATGAAAACACAACAACTTGATCCGATGACTCTACAGGCTCCGCCCCTATCGGCCAGGATGACGTCAAGGACAAGACGATTTTGGAGAACAACAATCCGCATCGCAGACTGCTCCTCTGTTAAGTTGCCTAGGGCAGAGGTAGTTTCATTCACTACTGCTTCAAGGGTTCTGGTTAATCTACGTATCAGTTTACTATTAGAGACAACACCTATGTAGGGAAAGAGACCTTTATTGAAGTCTGTATATTGTTCCCATGCTGTTTCAGTGTAGTCAACAATCGGGAGATCTCTCTGGGGTCTATTGTGTACTAGATGGGTGTTTCTATGATAATCAGGAGGGGCTAGGAAAACAGGTGGCAGAAGGAATGCAATGTAACAGGTACCATCCCAATCTAGAGGTAAGCGTATATATGCGGTATGACCACAAATGAAGTAGGAATGACGGGAAGCTCTAAATGTAGACTTGCCTTTATCACTGAATTCGATCACAGTAGTACATTTACTATGACCCAGGTGTACTGAACCATTCTTTCTTACACATAATTCACCTTTGACTGGTAATACGGACATAGCGGGCAAGACTGGTGCAGCTTCGGATTCAACATTCAGAATCATGAGGTTGAGTGTAAAATTACCTAATCCATATACTTCATTTTCTAGGTCAGTTCCTGTCCTTTTGGGAAGTCCCTCCTTGTTAGGGTAACAGGCTTTAAGCAAAACTAAGTTCAGGTTTCCCCATACCCAGTTGCTCTGGTAAACTACAGTATTTGAATCTAAAGAATTAATCAAACTAAACCATGCGCCACAGGAACCATTGTGTGTGAATGGATACGGAAAGAGAGGCAGAACTCCTTTGTATTTCTGATAGGGAGGGAGTCGGCCACATATCCAACAATTTGTAGCATTGCTGGCCTGATGGGAGTGATGTAACATACTAATGAATGTGTTGTTGCGCAGCGCAAGTCTATAAGGCAACTCATGTGACGGTAATTCACTAAATGAATGTTCAGCAGTATCATTGTAAGCAGAATGAGCACGCTTGAAAATAGGATAGTATATGTGCAACAGGATACTTGCAGCAATAATCAGAAGGTTTAGAAAAAACATAATCAACAATGTCACTATACAGTGACTATGAAGTAATTTACAATATGCACGTTTCTTGAGCTGTTTCTGTCTATCTCTCTCTCGATTTCGGTCTAGAGGATACATGTCAGAGACTAATTCAACCGATTCACCTAGGAGAGGACTTAAACAATCAAATTGTCTGACTTGCTAGACCTTAGTTTCAGTTTATAGTTTTGGGAAGCAGTGTTCTCGACCATGTGGAAATGTGGATTTTCCTGATCAGTTATGTCCCCTATCTTGGACCCCAACGGTTCTATGTGCATGTTGCAAACACATGTATGTTCCCTCCAGTTCCAGTTTCGAAGACGCAAACACATGTGCGTCCACCATCAACATGTCCTCTGTCGGATCCGCCATCAATGGGCTGGATATTCGATTCCTAAGTATGAAAGGCCACCGACTTTATATGGCTAAGTTACTCCATTTTTGCAGTTCAGGCAGAGTAGGCCCGATTCTGTCCTCAAAGCCTTTCCCTGCTCTCTGCCTCTAACAGCATCAGTTTAAGCTCGCATCTGTATCCATGAACTTTGTCCTACTTCCTGTGCAGCTAACGGTGCCTACCTCGGCCAGTTTCGCCTGCCTGCCAAGAAGCTGTATTTCACCTTCGAATGATCTACTTTGCTCCTCAGCCGATGCATTCCTGTCTAGTAGTTTAGGTAAACATTTCCTTTTGCTTCCAAGCAAAGGGCTCGGTTTTTTTCTGTCCTCATGCAAGTAAATCATAGCCCTGCTGCCATGGAAAGTTTCTGCCTCTCGCATCTCATATAGACACTTAGACGCTTGTGCACGTACACACAGTCAGTATAGAATAGATTCTGTCCGAGAGTCCTTCCTTGTGGATAACATAGTTCTTTAAACATAGGATGTTAGATATGATTTGGGATTAGGTTGACTTGACCCCCCAGACTTTTTGTCTCCACATGTAGAGCTAAATGTCAAGTCCCCTTCACCCCCTAGTTACACGTCAATTACACGTCATGCCGCTGCGCGCGCATCTATGCCAAGTATTATCTTATAGATCCACCTATGCATAACATCATAACCAATCATGTTTCTTTTTACTCCTTATTACGCCCATTTTCGGTTACGCACTTACAGTATCGTTTCTCTTATCAATTGTTACGCCTTCTACATTGGTTTCATTGTAATGTATGTTCTATAAAAGCAATTTCCTGTCAATAAAGTATGTACTTCACTTCCTGAACCCCCGTGGTGACGGAACCTGAAGGCCGCGACTCGAGTCGGCCATTTTGGAATAAAGCCCATTCAGAAACCTCTTATACCACGGATTCTGCCTCTTATTATTCTGAGCTATTTTATTTAAGACTCCGTATGAAATTCAGTCCAGGTAATAGAATATTTACCACATAATGGCGCCCGAATAGGGACACTTTCTCATCTCACGCGCCGGCGGTGCGTTGCAGGCCCGGTCTCCTGCCACAGCTGGACGGACCATAACGCGTACCAGCAGGATTTCCTGTAGCTCCCTCCGGTCAAGCGGGGGCGACTGTGGCTGCGATCAACCCAGACGAGGCGGTGAGAAGTGCGAAGTATCCCGACCAGAGCCTAGCTGAGAGAGCAAGATCCGAGGTATACAGAGGCCCACCAGGTTTTCGAAGTCCCGATGTCCAGAGGGTCCGATGTCCGCAGTCATCGAGTCCAGTCCATTCTCCGAGGCCTTCCGTTTCAAGGAGCTACCCGGTGAGTACCATCGCCGGGGAGGCGTGTTGACGCGCACATAGGTTGTGCCGGTCAAGACGGATTTGGGTACACAAATCCGGTCTGCACTGTTTAGCAGTGTATATGTACTGTTTAGCAGTATATCAAGTATTCCGAAGTATCTAGTTATTGTCGAGAATTATGCTTGGTGATTTAGTTTTGCAGACGATCATCATTGTTGTTCATTTAAATGTTAAATGTTTAATGTGTTAAAACGTCCTGCATATTGTGGTATGAATGACTGTTCATTAGTGTGCTTTTGTATTAAGTGTTTTCAAAATTAAGTATCGGATCAGTTGTCAATATGCCGCTCTTTTCGAAATTAAGACAGATCACTACTAGGAAAGGGGTACTCGAAGAAGCCGTCCCTATTCCTCCTAGGGATACTCCAGGGCACTTCATGTATCACAAACATGGCTTAGACGCTATATTGTTTCTTGATTTATGGGTAGATTACACCAAGGGATTGCCAGAAAGTCAAAGGTGGCCCGCAGCGGGAACCTGGGATGCAGAGTGCATCATGAAAGTCGAGGAAGAATTATGGAAAAGAAAGGTCAGACAGTCACAGAAAGACGCTGTTGAGTTATGGCGTAAAGAATCTCATAGACGTACAGAAAAAGCACGTAGACAGGAAGAGAAGAGTAAAGAAAGTTCAAATAAAGTTCAAGAAAATCTATTAATTGAGGAAGGTATCAGAGTGAAATCAGAACAAGTGGATAGACAGAGAAATGCCCTTATGAATGGTATGTATCCCCTTCTAGCCGAAGGATTACCTAAGGCTGCTCCAGAGATACCAAAAGACTTGCCACCCCCATTGTTTCCAATCAAGGCACATCCTAAGGGGCACCCTAGAACAGCGGAAGATGTTTTTCTTTCCTCATATTTAGATGACGCAGCTCCCGAGTATGCTAATTCCGCCCCACATAGACCGCATACCAGGGAGGTCCAACGCCAAGATCCAGCACCCGTATCCCTACAGCAACAAGTCGAGTCACAAGTTCCGGCAAGCACATCTGTCTCCGCATCTGTCCCTACAGGTACTTCCATGGCTGTGTCCACACCTATAGTTGCTGTGTCACGTTCGACGAATCCATTCACACCCGACGCCCCAGATGGGGCCACGGGAGGTGCTAGCAATACTTTTACGCCACCTAGAATAAATAAACTTGTTTTTCAAGAGTCAGCGCATTCACGTACACCCAAATTCGTAAGTGAACGTGCGCTTAAGGAACTTCTTATAGATTGTAGATATGACCCAGTGGTCGGTAAAGAGGACGAAATGGTCCTGGCATCATTACGCATCAGACGAGCCGCAGGATATTTAGCGAAGTTACCAGGAATGACTGCGCATCTAGAGAAAATATATCATTTTGTTCAAACAGGGCGAGATCCAGAATGTATTAATAGAGCTATGGAATTCCAGAAAGTAGAGATACAGGGGGAACGGTTACGTTTCCTCATAAACTGTGTGATCAGAAATCAAGACCGACCGGGGGTAGACCCGAATGCAATGCTTATTCTTACAAGATGGAGCCAGAATATATCAGAAGGGAGACACGATAAGCAAAATTGTATAATAGCCATGTGCCGAAAGATCCGTAAAGAAATAGAACGTATTCATGAAGAAAGATTGGAAACAGACGAGTTCGAGCAAGATGAAATGTCCGAATCAGGGGATTCCGTAAGACAATCGGACACCATAGCCTATGTAGGTAGAGGAAGATCCTGTAATAATACTAGATGTTTTTCTGATCCAATACACTCTGTATGTCCAAATAATAGCAGGACGTATCCGACGCCAATAATAAATCTGAAGTCTCCTGAACATTTGTTTCAAGCCGCAGATAAAATACTCCGAGAACGAAGGGGTTACCACCTCCTCGATTCCAGGGATGAGCAAGAATTAGCCAGATCAGCCGTCCACTGGATTGACAGTCCTGGAAAATACGGTGATGAGACCGTAGCACACACGTTTTTTAACCTCAGTCCAGATGAACAACGTTTAGCTGGAATCTATATGATTCAGCAACTCCTTATATTATATAAGAGCCAACATGCTGATCCTGGTCCTTTACCTGATATATTAACTGAACTACTCACGAATAGATGGAGAGGTTCTAGTAACAAGTTAATTAAAGAAATATTAGTGTCACGTAAACAGTACGTCCTTTTTGTAAGCCCAGATCCTTTCTCGCTGCCCAGCAAGGAAAGAATGCCGTATTACATGGATAGACAAAATCCCTTACGAGAAGCGAGCCCGAATGTGAAAAGGCTTCTCTGACAGTTTTACATTTTCTAGCCGACAAGGGGCACAAGGTGTCTCCTTCTAAGCTGCAATTCTGTGTCCAGCGAGTTATTTATCTTGGTCACTCGCTGTCCAAGGAGGGAAGGCAGCTTACACCAGATCGCATTCAGTTAATTGCTAACATGTCAATACCCAAGACACAAAAGGAGGTGCGGGCTTTCATAGGCCTCACTTCATATTGTAGGCAGTGGATCCCTCAGTACGCATTTCTAGCAAAACCACTCATTCAGTTGACAACACAGGAGGCAGCCACATCGACTGTCCTCCCTTGGACTCAGGATCACACACAAGCTTTTGAAAGCTTAAAGAAAGCTCTATGTCAAGCACCTGTTTTAGCGACACCATGTTACAGCAAATATTTTACACTCTTTGTTACAGAACGCGAAGGTACTGCCTTGTCAGTACTCACTCAGGAACAAGCAGGATCACACAAGCCATGTGCTTATTTCTCTAGTACATTAGATCCCGTAGCTCAGGCTTTGCCTGCGTGCCTGAAATCAGTGGCAGCAACAGCTTTAGCAATCAGACAAAGCGATGCCATAGTGTTAGGACATCCATTGACAGTACAAGTACCACATGCAGTAGAAGTTCTTGTGAACCGAACGCAAACACAACACCTGACCATAGCAAGACTTACCGGTTATGAACTGACATTGTTTCAGCCACACATAGAGATCCGACGTTGTAATATATTGAATCCTGCTACACTTTTACCTGTAATTGGAACAGACCCACTAGCTCATGATTGTGTTGAAGTTATTGAAATAAAGACGAAACCCAGACAAGACTTAACAGACGTTCCATTGTTAGATCCAGACCTGACGTTATATGTAGATGGATCGTGCATGAGAACAAGTACAGGAGATTTAGTGGCCGCGTATGCAGTCACAACAGACACTGAGGTTATTGAAACAAACTGTATAGATACTTTGTCAGCCCAAGCAGCAGAACTTATTGCTCTAACACAAGCCTGTATTCAAGCCACAAGTAAGAAAGTTAACATATACACTGATTCACGTTATGCATTCGGAGTTGTACATGACTTCGGGGTGCTTTGGCGAGAGAGGGGTTATTTAACTTCTCATGGGACCCATATTCAGCATGGGTCTCTCATTCATGCTTTGTTAGACGCAATCCATCTGCCCACAGCTATATCGATTATGAAATGTAAAGCACACATGAAGGTTACTGATATCATTTCTCAAGGCAATGATTTAGCTGACAGAACAGCTAAACAGACTGCTCAGACTCGCACATCCGACATGACAAAGACAATAGTTCGGACACCAATACAGTGTATGACGATTAAGGATCCCGCACTTGATATAATTGACATACAGTCACATGCCACAACAGAAGAAATAAAGAAATGGACTGAACTAGGAGGGATCCAGACAGATCAGGGATGGGTGACAAAGGAGAAATCTGTATGGTTTCTTCCTGACTCTATGGTCCAAGCCATTATAGCTACAATTCACAGTCCGGCGCATTTAGGAGAAAAAGCTATGCTAGACAGCATTCAACACATTTGGTTTAATAAACATCTACGAACTGCAGCTAAACAAAAAGTCCGTACCTGTATGATATGTTGTCAGTTCAACCCAGGAAAAAGTGTTCCCGTAGAGCAGGGTGGATTTCAGCCTCCCGATCATGCTTTTGAAGTCCTCCAGATGGATTATATCCAGATGGAACGATGTCGAGGATTCAAATATGTTCTTGTAGTTGTCTGCGCTCTTTCCCGATGGACTGAAGCGTACCCAGTATCGGATTACACTGCCCCGACTACTGCCAAGCAGCTAGTTCGAGAATTCTTCCCACGGTACGGTTTACCACGTGTTGTATATTCGGATAACGGCCAGCCTTTTTCATCCGAATTAATGAAACATGTTTCACTTTTGCTGGGATATCAGTGGAAGTTTCATTGTGTCCGACACCCCGAGGCAGCAGGTCTCGTGGAACGACATAATCAAATTTTGAAAATCAGATTGTCAAAAATATGTAAGGAGAAAGGTGTTGACTGGATAGTAGCCTTACCAGTTGCACTATTTTACATAAGAATGGTAGCACACTCTCGAACAGGGCTATCCCCTTATGAGGTGATCTTTGGTAGACCACCGAATATGTGGGGGACGCCTATACCCCGTAAAATAACTGATGTTGATTGTAATATGCTGACAGATTACCTGGCTTCCTTGATGTCTGCACTACAATCTTGTCGTTCACAGGTAGCTGCAGCTTTTCCTGACAACACTGAGGTGAAACCCCATGACGTAATCCCGGGCGATTATGTCCTTGTGAGGAACTTTGACAGAAAGACTCAACTGGAGCCCAGGTGGAAGACACCTAAGCTGGTCCTGTTGACCACAAGGACAGCCGTGAAGATCGAAGGAAGAAAGGGTTGGATCCATTCAAGCCACATCAAGAAATTTCATGGACTTCCTTCGGATATAAACAGTCCTCCTCGTGTGTCTTCACCCATTGACTCAAAGCTACCTTTGGCTGAGGCCAGTAGCACAGACCTTTATAAATTAAAACTCAGACCCAGGCCGTCGGCCGATTTGATTGTTTAAGTCCTCTCCAAGGTGAAGCGGTTGAATCTGTCCCCGACATGTATCCCTTGAGTCTGAATCATGAACAATCAAGAACAATGTTGAAACGACATGCATACTGTAAAGCACTGCGTAGCCACTGTATAGTGACATTATTAATTTTGTTTTTCTTGAGTTTTATAATAATTACTGCAAGTATATTGTTGCATATGTATTATCCTGTTTCTAAACATATTTTCAATATAACTAATGAACATTCTTTTAGTGACCTACCCCCACATGAATTATCCTATAGACTTGCGCTGCGTAATAACACTTTCATTAGTATGTTACACCATTCCCATCAGACTAGTAATGCCACTAATTGTTGGGTGTGTGGCCGACTCCCTCCCTATCAGAATAACAAAGGAGTTCTGCCTTTCTTCCCCCATCCGTTCACACATAATGGCTCCTGTGGAGCATGGTTTAGTTTACTAAATTCCATAGACTCAGACACGGCAGTTTATCAACACCATTGGATATGGGGAAATCTGAATCTAGTTTTATTCAAAGTCTGTTACCCTGATAAGAAGGGTCACCCCAGTAGAACAGGAACTGATCTAGAAAATGAAGTGTATGGATTAGGTAATTTTACACCTAATCTTATGATTCTGAATGTCGAATCCGAAGTTGAACTAATTCTGCCCACTATGTCAGTACTTCCAGTTAAGGGTGAATTATGTGTAAGAAAAGTTGGTTCCATACATATGGGCCATAGCAAATGCGTTACTACAGTAGAATATAGTGATCAAGGTAAATCTTCATTTAGATCTTCTCGCCATTCCTACTTTATATGTGATCAGACCGCATATATACGTCTGCCTCTAGATTGGGATGGTACCTGTTACATAGCATTCCTTTTGCCACCTGTTTTCCTAGCTCCTCCTGATTATTATCGAAATGTTCATTTAGTACACAATAGAGAGCGAAGAGATCTCCCAGTTGTCGATTATACTGAGACGACATGGGACAAGTATGTAGATTTCAATAAAGGTATCTTTCCCTATATAGGTACAATTTCAAATAGTAAGCTGATACGTAGGCTAACCAAGACTCTTGAAGCTGTAGTGAATGAGACTATAGCCGCCCTAGGCAATCTGACAGAGGAACAATCGGTGATGAGAATTGTTGTTCTCCAGAATCGTCTTGTCCTTGACGTCATCCTGGCCGATAGGGGCGGAGCTTGTAGGGTCATCGGATCCAGCTGCTGCATATTCATACCAGAAAATTCGCCATCTGTATATAAAGCTATAACACGCCTTCATAAGATTGTGAGCCAGATACACGAGAATCCAGGCACGTGGACGTGGTCCGGGTGGTTTTGGAGTGTGATATCAGCCTGGGGATGGAGAGTTCTGTCCTTCCTAGGTATTGGCCTTCTTATACTATTCAGTTGCTGCTTATGCCTGCAATGTGGACCAGCGATTTGTGGTCTGTGTGCCACATCGTGTATTCCACAGCAAGGTTTTCGTTCAAAATCCCGGAAAAAGAAAGAAGAAGAAATGATGCTCCATGAGCAAATCGATGGACTAATGAAGATTGATGTTTCTTGACGGGCAAGTAGGGGACAAGGAGGGAATGTGGAAATGTGGATTTTCCTGATCAGTTATGTCCCCTATCTTGGACCCCAACGGTTCTATGTGCATGTTGCAAACACATGTATGTTCCCTCCAGTTCCAGTTTCGAAGACGCAAACACATGTGCGTCCACCATCAACATGTCCTCTGTCGGATCCGCCATCAATGGGCTGGATATTCGATTCCTAAGTATGAAAGGCCACCGACTTTATATGGCTAAGTTACTCCATTTTTGCAGTTCAGGCAGAGTAGGCCCGATTCTGTCCTCAAAGCCTTTCCCTGCTCTCTGCCTCTAACAGCATCAGTTTAAGCTCGCATCTGTATCCATGAACTTTGTCCTACTTCCTGTGCAGCTAACGGTGCCTACCTCGGCCAGTTTCGCCTGCCTGCCAAGAAGCTGTATTTCACCTTCGAATTATCTACTTTGCTCCTCAGCCGATGCATTCCTGTCTAGTAGTTTAGGTAAACATTTCCTTTTGCTTCCAAGCAAAGGGCTCGGTTTTTTTCTGTCCTCATGCAAGTAAATCATAGCCCTGCTGCCATGGAAAGTTTCTGCCTCTCGCATCTCATATAGACACTTAGACGCTTGTGCACGTACACACAGTCAGTATAGAATAGATTCTGTCCGAGAGTCCTTCCTTGTGGATAACATAGTTCTTTAAACATAGGATGTTAGATATGATTTGGGATTAGGTTGACTTGACCCCCCAGACTTTTTGTCTCCACATGTAGAGCTAAATGTCAAGTCCCCTTCACCCCCTAGTTACACGTCAATTACACGTCATGCCGCTGCGCGCGCATCTATGCCAAGTATTATCTTATAGATCCACCTATGCATAACATCATAACCAATCATGTTTCTTTTTACTCCTTATTACGCCCATTTTCGGTTACGCACTTACAGTATCGTTTCTCTTATCAATTGTTACGCCTTCTACATTGGTTTCATTGTAATGTATGTTCTATAAAAGCAATTTCCTGTCAATAAAGTATGTACTTCACTTCCTGAACCCCCGTGGTGACGGAACCTGAAGGCCGCGACTCGAGTCGGCCATTTTGGAATAAAGCCCATTCAGAAACCTCTTATACCACGGATTCTGCCTCTTATTATTCTGAGCTATTTTATTTAAGACTCCGTATGAAATTCAGTCCAGGTAATAGAATATTTACCACAACCAGGGGGAGTTTTGAATCAGTCTGTGGAGGGGGGCAGGGCTGAGAGTTCAAATCAGAAGGTAGTCCATGAAATTTCTTGATATGGCTCGAGTGTAGCCAACCCTTGCGACCCTCGACCTTCACTGCTGTCCTCGTGGTCAGAAGTACTAATTTCGGCGTTTGCCAGCGAGGCTCCAACGGGCTCCTCCTGTCGAAGTTTCTTATAAAAACAAAATCTCCGGGAACCACTTCATGGGGCTTCACCTCGGTGTTGTCGGGAAAGGCTGCAGCTACCTGTGAACGGCAAGATTGTAGTGCAGACATCAAGGAAGCAAGGTAATCTGTCAGCATATTACAATCAACATCAGTGATTTTACGAGGTATGGGCGTCCCCACATATTTGGTGGCCTACCGAAGACCACCTCGTACGGGGATAGCCCTGTTCGAGAATGTGCTACCATTCTCATGTAAAAGAGTGCAACTGGTAAGGCTACTATCCAGTCGACGCCTTTCTCTCTACAGATTTTAGAAAGTCGAATTTTCAGAGTCTGGTTATGACGTTCCACGAGACCTGCTGCCTCGGGATGCCGGACACAGTGAAATTTCCATTGATAACCTAACAGGAGTGAAATGTGTTTCATCAGCTCGGATGAGAACGGTTGGCCATTATCTGAGTACACGATACGGGGCAAACCATACCGTGGGAAGAATTCACGAACCAGCTGCTTGGCAGTGGTCGGGGCAGTGTAATCTGAGACTGGATATGCTTCTGTCCAACGGGAAAGAGCGCATACAACTACGAGGACATATTTGAATCCTCGACATCGTTCCATCTGGATATAATCCATCTGGAGGACTTCAAAAGGGTGATCAGGAGGTTGAAATCCACCTTGCTCTACAGGTACGCCTTTACCTGGGTTGAACTGACTACAAATCATGCAAGTACGGACTTTCTGTTTGGCTGCAGTTCGTAAGTGTTTATTAAACCAAATGTTTTGAATACTGTCTAACATAGCTTTTTCTCATAGATGTGCTGGACTATGTATTTGTCAAGGCAGTTACACGAGTTCTATTCTGTGCTGTTTGCTTAGCTGTTCGGTCTGCTAGGTCGTTACCCTGGGAAATGATATCGGTGACTTTTGTATGGGCCTTACACTTCATGATAGATATCGAAGTAGGCAGATGTATTGCATCTAACAGAGCTTGAATGAGGGGACCGTGTTGAATGTTGGCACCGTGAGAAGTCAAATAACCTCTCTCTCGCCAAAGGACTCCGAAGTCGTGTACAACTCCGAATGCATAACGTGAATCTGTGTATATGTTAACTCTCTTATTTTTGGCTTGAATACAGGCTTGTGTCAGAGCGATGAGCTCTGCTGCTTGAGCTGACAATGTGTCAATACAATTTGTTTCAATAACTTCGGTGTCTGTCGTGACTGCGTAAGCGGCAACTAATTCTCCTGTACTTGTTCTCATGCATGAACCATCCACATAAAGTGTCAGGTCTGGATCCGATAATGGAACATCTGTCAAGTCTTGTCTGGGTTTTGTCGTAATAGTAATGACTTCAATGCAATCATGTGCCAGTGGGTCTGTTCCACTTAATGGCAAAAGTGTGGCAGGATTTAATGTACTGCAGCGTCTGATTTCTATGTGTGGCTGAAACAATGTTAATTCGTAACCTGTCAGTCGTGCTATAGTCAAGTGCTGAGTCTGAGTTCGGTTTAAAAGAACTTCCACGGAGTGTGGAACTTGCACTGTCAATTGATGTCCTAATACTATGGAATCGCTTTGTCTGATCGCTAAAGCTGTCGCTGCGACTGATTTCAGGCATGTAGGCAGAGCCTGAGCTACTGGATCTAATGTGCTGGAAAAGTAAGCACATGGCTTGTGTGAACCTGCTTGTTCCTGAGTGAGTACTGACAAGGCAGTACCTTCGCGTTCTGTAACGAAGAGTGTAAAAGGCTTACTGTAACATGGTGTCGCTAAAACAGGTGCTTGACATAAGGCTTTCTTTAAGTCTTCAAAAGCTTGTGTATGTGCCTGAGTCCAAGGGAGGACAGTCGAAGTCGCTGCCTCCTGGGTTGTCAACTGAATGAGTGGCTTTACTAAAAATGCATACTGGGGAATCCATTGTCTACAGTACGAAGTGAGACCTATGAAGGCCCGCACCTCCTTTTGTGTCTTGGGTGGTGGCATGTTTACAATTAACTGGATGCGGTCAGGTGTGAGCTGTCTTCCCCCCTTGGACAGCAAGTGCCCAAGGTACACAACTTGCTGAACACAGAATTGCAGCTTCGAAGGGGACACCTTGTGCCCCTTGTCGGCCAGAAAATGTAAAACCGTCAGTGATGCTTTTTCACATTCGTGTTCGCTTCGGGCGGTGATCAGCAGATCATCGACATACTGAAGCAGTGCCGTGTTAACGGGCATGTGGATACTGTCAAGTTGTCTTTTCAGTGCTTGGCTATAGATGCTGGGGCTTTCTGTGAATCCTTGAGGTGCGCGTGCAAATTTAAAGCTTCGTCCATTTAAACTAAATCCAAACAAATATTGGCTTTCCGGATCGATTGGGACGCTAAAGAAGGCGTTCTTGAGGTCAATTACAGTAAAGAACGTTGCTTCTGAATCAATAGCTGTCAATAATGAAGAGATATCTGGAACCACGGGATATTGTGGTACAATGCATTTATTCAATTCGCGCAGATCAATAATTAATCGATAAACTGGAGGTGCATTTGGATCAGTTCGTTTAAGAACCGGAATTATAGGAGAATTACACACATTGGAGTCGGTTTCCACAACCACTCCTTGTGCAATGAGCTCGTCAATGATTTGCAGCAAAGCCACTACAGCATCTGGAGGTAACTTGTATTGTCGAATTCGTGGTAATACCACTCCTGTTTTGAGTGCGACTCGATATGGTGTAATGTGCATACAACCTACATCAGTAGGGCCTTGTGCCCATAAATGTGCAGGGACATTCTGTAACCGGTGATCCATGTCTCTAAATACATAGTGACCTTTAAAGTCACGCAAAAATAGTCGTACCCCCTCCGGGGAACAACATATTACAGCTCCTAGAGCTTTCAGTGTCTTTATACCTAACAAGTTTTCTGGGCACGATTTTGTAAGCAATAGATCTGTAGTCCGTGTCAATGGACCAACTGCAAGAGGCAGAGGTTGCGATACTTCATTAACAATAGGTTGTCCTGAAAATCCAAGGGAAACATTTTGTGAGCCTGAGAGGGGTGCCCCTGGAACCTCGTCGTGACTTATAGTTGTTCTGCTTGCCCCTGTATCAATTAAGAACTTTCTGTCTTTCCCTAATACTTGACTATGTACATAAGGACCCTCTTGATCTACGGGAACCTCAATAAGGGGTAAGCCAACTTCCCTCTCTAGGCTGTTTCATGTGTATCGCTGATAATCGGGATAGTCATTTTGTGCATACTGGTACATCTGTTGTGTCGTGTTTTGTGTTGCGGCAATAGGCTGTGACTGTGGTACCGCTACGATCTGTTGTGCAGCTTGCATAGGCTGTACATTCTGAGGTACTTGTTGTTGGATCTGATCCTGTCTAGGCGGACGTGGTCTCTCCTTGGTTTTACCCGTAGAGATATTATGTTTCAGAACTGCACAATCGTTTATATAATGACCTGGCTGTTTACAATAGTTGCATGTCCCTTTAACGGGAACCGCTGAATTACTGGACTGTGTTGCACCCTTTTTATGACTGTCAGCCGGAACTGACTGGGCGACGAGCATTTTCATTTTCGTGTCTTTCATACGTCTTTGTTCGTGTTCTTGTTCTTCTCTAATTCTATTCTGGTGATACTGTAACATTTGTAACATTTGTGACGGGGTATTAGCTTGCCAAGAGCTCTCTACTTTCAATACTCTGTTCTTAACCTGAGGCAAGGAATTTTCGACTAGTTTCGTTACAAAAAGATGTGGATATGAATCGCTACTTGCTTTCAGGCCGCTGTTAATACCAAAACATTTTTCAAATCGGGAATAAAAATCACTAGTGTCTTCATCGGGTTTCTGTTTGCAAGCTGAGATTGCTCCCCAGTCTTCCTTTTTCGTAGTTAATAGACGTGGCAATACTTGTACTAATAATCCTGGTAATGCTTTAGTTTTGTCTCCGAGCCCTACGCCTGCAGTTCGGGCATTTTCTTCGTTTTCTAATGCTGTCCAATCAATCTTTTGTTCTCCCACCTCCCACTCTTTTTCTTTGAGTTTCTCGTAAATACCGGCAGGCAATAATACTTTCAATATTTTCATAATGTCAGGATAGGTATAATCACCCATGAGTAACATGTCTTTTATTTCACGGTGAAAACCTGCTGGATCTCTGTCATGGCTGGGCACTAATTTTTTAATTTCCAATAGTTCTATTTTAGTTATAGGCGTGTACACAAACACGCGTCTAAAAGTATTATCATCATTTCTAACTGGGTGTACTTCGCGTAAGGGATTCTGTCTGTCTATGTAATACGTTTTTCTTTCCATGGAGGGAGCTGGATCATGTTCTGGACACAAAAAGGCACTATATCTGTGTCGATATTCTAGAATTACTTTAATTAGATCGGTACCTAGACCTCTCCATTTATTCATGAGTAGTTCTATCAGTATATCAGGTAGGGGACCAGGATCGGAGTGTTGGCCTTTATATAATATAAGGAGATGTTGTATCATGTATATACCAGCTAAACGCTGTTCGTCTGGTAAAAGATTCAAAAACGTATGTACTAGCGCATCATCACTATATTTATCAGAGCTGTCAGCCCATTGTACTGCTGACCTGGCTAATTCTTGTTCATCCATAGAATAGAGTACATGGTACCCCATTCGTTCTTGAAGTACTTTATCAGTAGCCTGAAACAAATGTTCAGGGGTCTTTGGGTTTGACATAGCTGCTTGAAAAATTCTCTTACTTTCTGGACGTAGCGGGCGTATTGGATTATTGATGGATCTTCCTTTTCCTACATAAGCTATCATTTCTCTAGCTGGTAATTGTAATTGTCCTGTTGTCATTTCTAGTTGTTCCTCATCCCCTGAGGACTCGGTTTTATCTGCATCTGTTTCTCTTTCAGGCTGTTCTTTTTCACATATTTGTTCTACTTTTTTCCTGATCCTTCGGTACATACTTTCTATACTATTCTGTTTATCATGTTTTCCGTCTGCTATATTCTGGCCCCATTTGTTAAGGGCTCTCATTTCTTCCGCGTCTACACCTGGCCTATCTCTGTGTCTTATCAGGCAGTTTATAAAGAAGCGTAACAACAGTTTCTGCGTGTCCACTTTCTGGTATGCCATGGCTTCGCCAATACTTTCAGGACCTTGCCCTGTTTGGACAAAGTGATATATTTTGTCTAGATGTTCAATCATTCCTGGTAGTATCATTAAATAGTTCGCAACTCGTCGTAGACGTACTGATGATAGCATCATTCTGTCGTCTTTACCTGGTACTGGATCATATCTACAATCTGTAAGAGGTTCTTTAAGTATGTCATAGTTCGCTGTTTGAGGTGTACGTTGGTGTGCTAGATCCCTATAAGTCAATCGACGCACTGATGGCGGCGTATGAAAACTTCCTGTCGCACCTCCTGAGGTGCTAGGTCCAAAAGGATTCGTTGGGTGTAAGGTAGGAAGAATAGATGCAGGGAGAAGTGGAGGAACGGGCGGGAGGTTTTGAACGGACGGAGGAGTATGTTGCTGCAGAAGCGGGGACAGATTTTCTCGGGGTCGAGCACCATTTGCAGGTGGTGTGCGTGGCGGCGGAGGGTTAACATATTCGGGGGCTACATCGTCCAAATAGGAAGAAAGGAAAATGTCCTTTGCAGTCTTGGGGTGCGCTTTAGTCGGAAGCAATGGAGGTGGCAGATCTTTCGGTACTTCCAGGGTGGCCTTAGGTAAGCCCTCGGCCAGAAGAGGATACATACCATTCATAAGTGTGTTTCGTTGTCTGTCTACTTGTTCTGCTTTTACTCGGATACCTTCCTCAATTAATATATTTTCTCGGGCTTTGTCTGAATCCTCCCTACTTTTCTCTTCTTTTCTGAGCGCTTTCTCTGTGCGTCTATGCGATTCTTTACGCCATAATTCAATGGCATCTTTCTGTGACTGTCTGGCTTTCTTTTTCCATAATGCTTCTTCTACTCTCATGATGCAATCTGCATCCCATGTCCCAGTAGTGGGCCATCTCTGATTCTCTGCTAAATCCTTGGTGTAGTCTACCCACAATTCGAGATATAATACGGCATCTAGGCCATGTTTATGGTACATAAAGTACCCTGGAGTGTCCCTAGGTGGAATGGGAACAGCTTCCTCGAGTATCCCTTTTCTAGTTTTTATCTGTCTTAATTTCGAGAATAACGGCATCTTGAACCTTGCTACTTGGTTCTTACTCGGACTTGAACACAATTAATACAATAAACACAGTAATGAAGATCGAACAATCACTCATACCACGACATTTAAAACATATTTAAAACATTTTGGAACGAACAATAATAATTAGAATAAAACTAGTTAACTGCATAATACTAGATGTACTGCTAAACAGCACAGATACACTGCTGAAACAGTGCAGACCAGGTCTGTGTACCCAAACCCGTCTTGACCGGCACAAACCAATGTGCACGTCTAGATGCGTCCCCAGCAACGGTACTCACCGGGAAGCACGGAACGGAACAGAAGGCCTCGGAAGTCTGGACTGGACTAGACCAAACTGGACTGGACTCGACTCGTGACTTAGATACTTCGGAACTTCGGAATCTGGTGGGCCTCTGTATACCTCGGATCTTGCTCTCTCAGCTAGGCTCTGGTCGGGATTCTCCGCACTCCTCACCGCCTCGTCTGGGTGTTGATCGCAGCCTCAGTCACCCCCGTTGGCCTGAGGGAGATACAGGAAATCCTGCGGGTACGCGTAGTTGTCCGTCCGGCTGTGGCAGGCGACCGGGTCTGCAACGCACCTCCGGCGCGTGGGGTGTGAGAGGTGTCCCTGTTCGGGCGCCAATTATGTGGTAAATTTAATTACCTAGACTTAATTTATGCGGTAAAATTCAATAAGAATAACTCAGTAAAAATAAGAGGCAGAATCCGTGGTATTTGAGGTTTTAAAATGGGTTTATTCCTTACAAAGGAATTGGTTCGAACCAGGCAATCGTATTCCGTCACCACTAAGGTTCGGGAAGGGATAGAAGCAATACTTTATTGACAGGTTGTCATATATATATAGTAAATGCATTACAGTGAAGACATATGCAGAAGGCGTTACAGCTGAGAAGAGAGATAAGAATACACATACGTAATAAAAAGGCGTTACAATAGGCGTGCATGAGGGCATGTACTAGAAACGTCATTATGAGGATGTCACAGGTGGGTGGATCCATAAGAGAATCCTGCAAAATCAGCAGAAAATACTTGGCAGAGATGCGCGTACAGTAGCATGACGTGTGATTGACGTGTAACTGGAGGGTGAAGGGGACTTGACATTTAGCCCTACATGAGGAGACAGAAGTCTGGGATGTCAGAACAACCTAATCCCAAATCGTATCTAATTTCTTGTGTTTAAGGAACTGTATTATCTGGAAGGAAAGGTCTCTCAGGCAGAGGCTATCCTATACTAACTGCTAGTGCGTGTATAAGCGTCTATGTGTCTGCATGAGATGCGAGGGGGCATGGGCCTATCATGGCAACAGAAACCATGAATTACTTGCACGGAGACAGTAAGGCCGGGCCCTTTGCTCTGTAGCTGGAATGATGTTTACCTAAACTACTAGACAGGAATGCATTTCTCGAGGAGCGGAGCAGATAACTTGGAGGCTGAATACAGTCTTGGCAGGCAACAGGCCGGGCCAGGCACCGTTAGCCACGCAGGAAGTAAGACAAAGGTCATGGATACAGATACAGGTCCAGGCTGGAGCATTCAGAGGCAGAAACAGGAAAAGCTCGATGGCAGAATTCAGGGCCTACCTTGCCAGAGCTGGAAAACGTGAAAAGTATACCATATAAAGACGGTGGCAAGGCATACTTAGGAACGGAATATTCGACCCATTCATGGCGGATCTGAAAGAGGACATGTTGACGTTGGACACATATGTATTTGCGTCTTCATAGCTTGAAGTGGAGGGAACATACATGTACTTGTAGCATGTACATGGAGCCGTTGGGGTCTAAGATAGGGGACTTAATTGACCATAAAAATTCATATTTCCTCAAAATAACACAGTATCTGCCCTCTCTGTCGGTGCGCTCTCCTATGTACGCAAAGGGGGTATGCTTCCGAATAAGGATTGCAACGCCTCGAGAATATGTGGAGTAGGAGGAAAAAACACGATGATCGGCCCAACGTGACGCAAACAGCGAGGGCCTGGAGGGGTCGAGGTGTGTCTCCTGAAGGAACGCTACCCCAATGTGATGTCTATCTAGGTATGCCAGAATCTGCCTACGCTTTCTAGGGTTTCCCAAGCCCCTCACATTCCACGTGAGGAAGGTGAGCTGATTAGTACGGTCCCCACCCGTTAGCGGATCACTCATAATAAATCACCAAATTCATATAGCACAACACAATGCACCCGTCGCCCCCCACATGATGCCAAGAGAACAATGCAAATGTCACTTCCTGCCAATCGGAACCATCAAATACCTTAACTCCCCAACACCCCCCTCCTCCCCCCACCCACAGCAGCATCCCAATCATGCCATCTGGATCAACCCCCTGCCCCCCTCCCCCCCCCAAAACTCCCCCACAGCAAGTACCATAAGGGTTCAACATATAACAATGAACAGTCGATGGGGTGATACCCTTGAGGGCGCAATCTAGGTGGAAACACTATGCCCCCTGAGCCATAAGAGCATACCCAGTAGGAGACCGAGCTCTCACCATGGACAGAGGGTGCTCAGCAAAGCATAACGTCCTGAAAGTCTGATGCGCCGGGGAGTAGGAGCGAGACGCCGATAGCTGCCCCCCGAGACAGCTCAGGTAGGCTCACAGGCCATCATATCCAGTGTCGTATCAGCTTTCACTCGCATTAACCTACCAGTCACTGAGCCTCAAGTCCCAGCGTTGCACAACATTGGCCTGGTTCCATCAGTCCGAGGTCGGCGTGGAGGGGCGGTCAAGGTCGCGCTTCTTGACACGCTTCAAGAATTCCTCTGCTTGTTGAGGACTCGTGCAGAAGGTCTGTTTCCCCTGATGCGTGATGCGCAAGCGGGCTGGGTATAATAGCGCATAGTCAATTTGTGCCGCCCTCAGTTTTTGCTTGACTACAATGTACTTGTTTCGTTCTTCCTGAACCACGGGGGTGAAGTCCGGGAATATAGTGAAGGAGTTGCCATCATAGGATAGGGTCTTCCGTTCCCTCGCCGTCCGGAGGGCCGCGTCGCGGTCCCGAAAGTTCAGCAGGCGAGCAATGATGGGGCGAGGAGGGGCCCCCGGCGGTGGCTTCGAAGCTAGCGATCTATGCGCCCTTTCGACAATAAAATGAGTAGAGAGGGAATCCGTGCCCACCACTGCTCGCAGCAAGCCCTCCACATAGTCCTCCATCTTACCCGTGTGGGTGGATTCCGGTACGCCAATGATGCGTATGTTATTTCTGCGACTACGCGCCTCCAACTCCTCGTTCGTGGCTGCTATCACTCGGAGGACTTTATCCATACGTGTCACCGTAGCCGATAATTGTGTGGTTCGGTCTTCTGAATCCGAAATACGGCGCTCCGTCTCTGTGAGGCGTTCACCATGGCTATCCACCTTGTGGACTATGGAGTCCATGCAGGATTGCATAGAGTCCATCTTGTCGACGATAGTCGCCAGACTCTGCCTCATATCCAGTAGGATGGACTTGACATCGTCCACCGGCGGAGCGGCCGACTGGGCCGACCCTCCCGCGTCCTCTCCGGGCTGGGATTTAGTGGTTTTTTTGTCGTTTGATGAGCTTAGTCAGGGCTCCCGCGTACAGGGCGTTTCCGTAGTCGAGTCTGCTGCTGACGAGGGCCTGGGTGACTGTCTTTCTAGTATCTGTTGGGATCCATCTGTAGATCTTGCGGTGCATGCGGAGGGTGTTGAAGCAGGAGGAGGAGACGGCGTTGACTTGCTTGGTCATGGAGAGCGTTGAGTCGAGGATGAATCCCAGGTTGCGTGCGTGGTCGGTGGGTGTCGGGGCTGCCCCCAGTGCCGTCGGCCACCAGGAGTCGTGCCAGGCTGAAGGGTTGGAGCGAGGATGAGGATCTCCATCTTGTCAGAGTTCAGCTTCAGACGGCTGATCTTCATTCAGTCGGCGACGGCCTTCATTCCTTTGTGGAGGTTGGCTTTGGCGGTGATGGGGTTCTTGGTGAGGGAGAGGATCAGTGGAGTGTCGCCGGCGTAGGAGATTATGTTGCGGTCGTGCTGTCGGGCGACGTGTGCGAGCAGGGCCATGTAAATGTTGAAAAGTGTCGGGCTGAGGGAGGATCCCTGGGGTACGCCGCAGATGATCTCGGAGGCTTTGGAACAGAATGGGGGGAGGCGGACGCTCTGGGTTCTGCCGGAGAGGAAGGAGGTGGTCCATTCCAGAGCCTTGTCTCGGATCCCTGCGGTGTGGAGGCGTGCGCGTAGTGTGCGGTGGCAGACGGTGTCGAAGGCGGCGGAGAGGTCTAGGAGGATGAGTGCTGCGGTCTCACCATTGTCCAGCAGGGTCCTGATGTCGTCGGTGGCGGCGATGAGGGCAGTGGCGGCGATGAGGGCAGTCTCGGTGCTGTGGTCGCTGCGGAACCCTGACTGGGAAGGGTCCAGGATTCTGTTTTCTTCGAGGTATCGGGTTAGCTGTCTGTTGACGATTTTCTCGATGACCTTGGCCGGGAAGGGGAGCAGAGAGATGGGCCGGAAGTTCTTGAGGTCTCTTGGGTCTGCCTTAGGTTTTTTGAGTAGGGCGTTTATCTTGGCGTATTTCCAGCTCTCTGGGAAGGTCGCGGTCTCGAGGGAGAGGGTGATGACATTGCGTAGGTGGGATGCGATGGAGCTGCTTGCTTTGTTGAAGACGTGGTGCGGGAATGGGTCTGACGGAGACCCGGAGTGGATTGTGCTCATGGTCTTGATGGTGTCATCGACGCTCAAGCTGGCCCAGGTTAGCCGGGGGTCGTGGTCGATGGTGTGCAGAGGGTCTGTTGTGTTGCTGTCTGTTGGGGCTGTCTGGGTGTTGAAGCTGTCGTGGATGTCTACTATCTTGCGGTGGAAGAAGGTGGCGAGGGAGTCGCACAGGGCTTGTGACGGAGGGATGCCGTTGGTGTTGGAGCTGGGGTTGGAGAGTTCCTTCACGATGTTGAAGAGCTCCTTGCTATTGTGTGCGTTGTTGTCGAGGCGGTCTTTGAAGGAGGTCTTCTTGGCCGCCCTGATGAGGTGGTTGCGGATGGCGTCTTTGTGTGCTGTGTGGCTGTCCGGAGTTTGTTCACTGTGCCATTCCTTCTCTAGTTTCCGGCAGGCTTGCTTGGAGGCAAGGAGTTCTGGGGTGGACCAGCTGGCCCTCTTGCTGGTGTCTCTGTGGGGGGGGGGGGGTTTCTTCAGCGGGGCGAGGGTGTTGGCACAGTCCTCGATCCAGCATCTGAGGCTGTGGGCAGCGTCGTCGGTGTTGGAGGGTTCGGTGGGTGGGCTGAGAGCGAGGTTTGCATGTAGTTGGTCTTCGGTGATTTTGCTCCAGCAGCGGCGGGTATCTGTTGGGTGTGGGGGGTTTCTGGAAGGCGATGGGTTGTGGAGTTGTTGTTCTCAAGGTGAAAGTTCAGGTCTCCGAGGAGGATGTAGTCGGTGGAGGTCAGGGCGTGCGTGCTGAAGAAGTCGGCGATGGGAGTCGCTGAACTGGGGACGGGGTCCGGGGAGTCGGTAGTCGAGGGTGCCTCTGAGGGTGGAGTTAGGGTCTGTGTGGATCTGGAAGTGCATGTGTTCAGCGGTGCCGAGTGCGTCGTCGGTGCTAGTCCAGACCCTGATGCTGTTCTTGTGGACGATGGCGATTCCTCCTCCGACTCCGTTGGTGCGGTCTCTGCGGGTAATCCTGTAGCTGTCTGGGATGGCTATGGCGATGTCGGGTGCGGAGGAGTCGTTGTGCCAGGTCTCTGTCAGGAAGGCGACGTCCGGGGATGTTGTGTTGAGCAGGTCCCAGAGCTCGATGGCGTGTTTGTGTGCGGAGCGGGTGTTCAGTAGTATGCATCGGAGGTGGTTGGGGTCTTTCTTGGCGGGTGGTTCGTCGGCTCTGAGGCTGGCGTAGCTGCAGTTCCGGCAGGTGAAGGGACCGTGTGTGTGTTTCGGGGCGGCCTTGAAGCAGGTGTGGGTCCGTCTGGAGTTGAAAGCTTGCAGAGTGCTGGCGTTGTAGTGGCGGCAGTCGTCGTGGCGGGTGCGGGGGCCAGGGGATCTGGTGTTGGGCGCGGACGGGCGCAGACGGGCTTGCCGGCATATATGAGGAGGTGGGGGGGAGGTGCAGCTGGGAGGCGGGGGCAGCGAATGGGCAGTGGGCAGTCAGGAGGGCGGAGCGATGAGGGACGATGAAGGGAACAGAAGGCAAAAGGGCACAAAAAACGGGGGAAAACGAGAGTCACAGAAAGCAAGAGGGCACAGAAATACAGGGAAAAAACGAGTGTCACAGAAGGCAAAAAGGGCACAGAAATACAGGAAAAACAAGTGTCACAGAAGGCAAACAGGGCACAAGAATACAGGGGCAGCTGAGAAACAGAAGGCAAAAACGGGTGGAGATGCACGGGGGCAGCGAGGGGTACAGAAGGAAAAACCGGGCTGAGAGACACGGGGACAGCGAGGGGAACAGAGGGAAGAAAACGGGCACGGACCAAGAACAGACAGCGGGGGAAGACAGACCAACAGCAGTCACAGACACAACAATGATGAGGCACAGGTGGTAGCCTGCGGGTGGTGGAGACCCTCGAACTTCCTCAGCAGCAGCGGCCGCTGGGGTAGGGACACAGGAGGTGCTGTGGGGGAGCGACCTACCTGGTGGGGTCAAGGGTAGTATGTAAAGTTCACAAAGGGTGTTACTGAAAGTGGCCAGCACAGCAATTACAGAGAGGGATGAGGCTAGCGTTCTTGCCTTTGCCTGTCAATAATTCCAAGTGAATAGTTTGAATATTTTGCCTTGAATAACATGCGGGTCAAATGCAAATGGTTTGAAAATAATAATTTGCGTGGAGCTATGGCTCTGCAAACTGGGCCAAGGACAATATTTTGTGCATTTGACTTTCAGGGTAGTGAACGAGAGCAGCCAATGGCTTTCCAGGTAGGTAATGTAGGGGACAAGAGCTGAGAACTCAACTGTCAACAAACAGACCCAATAGTGTACTGTCGGGGGCGATGGCCTCACTTGGGACACAATCCACTTAGGTGAGGATATGCGTAGCAAGCAGGCAAGGTAGGTGTTTGTCTTCAGTGGCTGTGGCCTCCCATGCCAGAACCAGATTAGTGCTTTGGCCTCAGCAGCCACAAGGCCAAATTTGAAGTGGCTGTCCATGTTCAGCAGTTGTGACCTGTGAGCGGGATTAGGGTTTCCACATTGGTAGCAAAGACAACTCCTCTTGCTTAGCAGCACCAACATCAGGCAGCAGCAGCACCATTGTCAGGCAGCAACAGCACCAGTCTTTTGGGCACACAAAAGGGGAGTTGGACTGTACATGGCTACTTTCAGTTAAATGTCTTAATGCATTTCCCAATGGAGAACACCCTGGAAGGCTGGGAGGTGGTTTTTCTTACAGCTGGAATATGTTGGGCTTCTCCTGGACAGTCTCTCTTCCCGCAGGGCCGGGCACACTCATTTTCTCACTGAGCATGCAGGTAGGCTTCGAAGCTCTAGTCAGACCTTCTGCTTCTCTAGCAAGTTCCAAACTTCAGGTGATGTTCCCTCACTCCTGGAAGACTGGATGCCATGCAGACACCAGCCCTGGTCACATAGATGATCTTTGAGCACTCTACAGACCACTGCCTTTCTAGGCCAAGAAGAACTTGGAACTGGAACTTAGTGGGGAGGTTTTGGTCCCACTTTTACACTGTTTCCAGACAGGGGAGGAGGATCCACTCCCTAGGGCTTTGGAACTAGTTTGTGGTGGTCCTCTTTCAAATGCCATTTTCTGGCTGTCTTGGAGACAAAGTGTTTGTGCTTTGTGATGGCTTGCACGGCAGGTAGCAATGATTTTGGATCCATGTAGGAGTATCCAAAACAAGGGCACAATGAAATGCGCGTTTTCTGAACTTGGCGGTCATTAGCCCTCTGGAAGCAGTAATTCAGGACAGACAAAAAAGAAGGCCCCTCTCAAGAAACGTAATCAAATTTAATAACAGAAACTGCTGACCCACCATCATTCCTAAAACAAACACAAAGAGATGATGGACGGAGCGCTGAAACTTTTCAGACACTCACCCCCAGTCACAGATCTGCGTTGAATCCATCATTCCTAACATCTACAAAATGGCAGTGCTCAGGTAAAACTAACCACCCACCTTTTGCTAATAAGGACCTCATTGACTTTCTAAGGCAGCTCCGATTCCACGCTCCCTCACTTCAGTGTCACAGTATCCACCCTCTAATCACAGTAATGCAGTCACTACGCTTCCACTGTCTCTGGAAGTTGTATCCACCAGCTATTGTGTACCACACTAAACCAGGCATAGCTCAGATTTTATGCAGACGTTCAGATGTTGCCAAGCAGCTGAGGAAGAGATGTGTGTCAGTATACACTTTAATGAGAGAAACTATTTTTGAGGCCTGCAGCATCATTCATTAGCATAGTTGAACTACAATTCCCACAACCCCTATTGACACTATTAGGTGAATAGAGGATATTCCCAAAACAAGATATGCTCCCTGTTTTATCCATTGAAGGTCGGCCAATCGAGCAAGACAAGATGCCTCATTTGAGAATCAGAATAGATAATAGTTACTTATTCACCAACCACAAACCCCACATTGTGTACAAGTTGTATGTTGAACACAGAAAAATGCCTACAAGGCAAACTCAAACATGAAAAAAATGGAACACTGACTCTCAAAAATGAAGGACTCAGCAGAATATTGATGCTCTCCCAAAAGAAAAATTGAAGTGACTTGCAGCACAGAACGTGCTGCCCTGTGACTCGTTCACAAAAAGATGGTAGCGTCAGCCGATTTGACTGACACGCCAGAGACATTAAAGCATGCTGAGCTACAGGTAAGATGCAAATTGCAGCCCTAGGTTTATGCAACTGTAGCGAATAGGACATTTTATATCTAACATTTCTGGCCATTGGGTTTCACTTTGAGTACAGTCCGACCAAGGGTCCTGACTGATCTCCATTAGGAAAAATCAGGCTTGAGCAGCACCACCTCTCATAGTATGAACAAAATACCATATAATGTGTACATCGCTCACAGCTACTGTATAAGGTATCGCTTTTCAGAATCTTTATCTTACAGGGGAGGTGACTTATACATAATTAAGCATTTACTAATTGGGCGCCATTATTATTTTTCAGACAGACCACACCAGTTCACCTCTTCCTGAGGAGACCCTATATTTAAAACAGGGCCGAAACGCGTCAACACTTGGCCAAGGGGATAGAGGAGGATGCACATCTAACTCCCTGGGAAGGCCCATCACATATTAATCAATCATCCCCTTTCTTTGGCTGTTTTTATGCGCAAGCTCTGGCTTCATATAACAGAGTACGATCTATCAAAGGGCATAATTTAAAGACTACAGACTGTTGTTAATCCGTGAACTGGCAGATTCTTCATAGCTGCAACTACCAACTCATTTGACAGATATAGTGTTTTTAATTTGCACAATTATTGCACACAATGGTGACACTCACACAATTTTCACTCGCAAAAAGCCTATAATTTAAATTGTTATTTTGAATGATGTTCTCTGCCTGTCCCAACAATGTTTTTTATTGCAATGACCTCAAAATGAATTTAGTAGATAATTCCCCTTAGCAGATGCTTACTTAGTTAATCCATATTCTTCTAGGGATAATCCTTAAGAATAAGTGTACAGCCTGGCTGAAAGACATCATGTAATTCATTCTTCCAAAAGCTACAATAAGATATACATAGAGTGAGTGGGATTTGGGTCAGCGTACTTCAGCCATTGGCTTTCATGTCTTTTTCATGTTTTGCCGTTGCCCGAGTGGGCTGTTCATAAAGCCCATGAAATTGCTTGAATGGTTACATTGCTCTATTTGTGTTCACATTATGTTCTGTAATGGGGCTCAAGAAGTCTTTTTGTTTGACGGTTTGAGCTCTTTTATGTGTTCACTTTTCTGATAAACCATGTTTTAGTCAAATAGAACTCTATTCACGCAGTAATTGCCCTTGTGCATTCATGTGATTTAGTTTGGTGTGATGATAACATGCTTTAGATTTACAGGGTTTTTTTATCATTAAGGAAAGATATGTGTGTGCATAGGCTTTTCTAAAGATGTAATGATGATACTAGCCCTTTGTCAAACGCATCTACTATGCAATATTTCGCTATGTATGTCTTCTAAGCTTTTTTGGTCTGAGGTGCTGTGACTACTGGCTGAGGTCACGGGGTGCTCCCTGGAGACCTCTTCCCCAGACTTTGCCTGCTGGGGATCTATCCCTGGCTAGCTAAACATAGAGCAACGTCCTGGTTCATTGATTTGACCCTGCTACTGGCCAAACAGCAGATAACTCAGGGGACAGCAGAGTCTTTCCATTGCATCATTAAGTGCTGGAGGGCTGCTCTGCTTAGGTGGGTGGACTGGGAGGGTGGTCCATTACTGAGGGGCGCACCAGGGCAGGAGACCTATGGACTTTGCACAGGCTTGGGATGCATTAACTGATGCAGTGAAGGAGGTGGGCGGTGATGGGGACAGTGAGTCAGATTAATTGCCTTTTGACACATCGTGATGGCGGCAGGCAGCCGGGTGTAGCCACTGGAGGGGTGGTGCCTGGCCATTGTGGGGCAGGGTGGTGCCCGCAGTGGGTTCGATGTGGTCAAGTGCTACCCAATATGGTGAACCCCACTCGATTGAGTGGTACCCAATATGGCGAACCCCACTCGATTGTGTAGTGTGCCATCCCAGTCCACAAGTCGCGACACAGCAGTTGGCAAGGAGAGGGAGTAGCAGGCACTGCAGGGTTCAGGGAGTGGAGGGGGGGGGGGTGTGGATTGTTCTGCATGACTTGGAGACCTCCTTTGATTGCAGCTCTGCGCTCAGGGCTTGCCCTCCGCTTAGGCTGTGAGTGAGAGCTCAACTCGCACAGAGTGCTGTTATCTTTGTTGTAGGCGACATAATGTGTTACTGGTGATACCCTGTTGGGAGGCGTGTACCCCTTGATATGTGATGCAATGTACTTGCCTTTGTATGTTGGGTGCCGATTGACACTTTTCAATAAAATCTGTTTGCAAAAAAAAAAAAAAAACGTACGTCTTTTAAGCTCACTACATACAGTGCAAATTCCATCTTCTGACACCTTGTCATAGCATTTCTTAGAGGTTTAACTCTTCTAATGCAGTTCCCTCAGAAAAGGGATCTTGCTGTCCTAACCAGGCATGCTTTTCCATAGTCCATGTTTGTGTAATGGATGACATTGAGTGAGTAGGTCACTTAGGTAATTATGCTTGGATGCTAATTCAGGCCTCAGAATTACAATGCGTTTTTCTGCTTCATTTTTGTGCTAAACTGACAGAGGGTTTTTGTATGAGCTCAAATTGCCACTCATATTCTGCTTATGTTGCTTCAGCTTGAAAGGCATTTTCCATTCTCTGCTGAATGTGCATGATGTATAAAAAAAAGGAGTGGGGCCGCAAGGGGATCGCACCTGGAGAGATGCTATCTATCTACCGACTCGATTTGGATGATGATCAGGCTAAAAAGGGTGAAGAAACAATAATGCCAATCGTATGGTGTAATGAGAAATGGAGAAACGGACGCCAATCGTACAAAGTCTCAATTAAGGATCTGGAGTGTTAACAAGCTGGTATTGGTGGAATAGCATTGTGCCATACGATTGCCATTATCGTTTCTTCACCCTTTTGAGTCTGATCATCATCCAAATTGAGTCAGCTAGATATTTTACCTTCTCTCCAGGTGCAATCCACCTTGCCGGCCCCCTCCTTTTTATTCATTGGTCTCCCTTAATATCGGAGAATTACAATAACATTTTATTTTGAATTTCAGGATTCACTGTGCTGCGCTGTCACAGATAAGGCTCCTGCCCTTTCTTGGAACTGGACTACCCATTTGGGTGCTCCCCTATAGGCATTTTCGTCTCAGGCATAATCCATTATGTCCTGATGATGGTCACCATATTTTATGGAGGGATCGAAACGTCAACAAATAGTACCATGACCACTTAAATTGCTATGTAAATAAGTTATGTGAGCATTGGTACTTTAGGTGATATGTGAAATAATTTGGTTGCAAATTCTACAGTCACATAAAAATGTCTGAGCTCTGAAATTCTTTTCTTTTGTTGCTGCTCCCCACTTCATTTTATGCGTTATATGGTTGAATAAATATACTTATAAATCCATTGGGACTTTTGACATAGATTTAATTATAATGCTATGTTTTTTGCTACCCTATAGTAAGGGACCGTTTGTTCCTTTGTAATACTTGAAGCCATGGTCCCTTATAGACCTTTGGGTTCACTTGTTGGTTACAAACTCAGCTCTAAGAAGAGGCAATTCAAGGGCTTCTGCTGTTTTACCTACCAAAGAGGTAAATAAACAGAGTTTTACCGATGGGTGGTCCTAGGTTAAGGAATGTCCTCTTCGGGTGTCTTGTTAAGGCCACCAGCATTTCGTAGGGCTAACTAAAGGCCTGCACCCGTATTAAATGGAGGAAGAATGTGGTTGTTGGAATGCACAGATTCCCAAATTAGGCATAACCAGGGAATCGAGTCTGGGCTAAAGAGTTCCATATCCGGAAAAACTTCTGGAGCCTAAAAAAGAGTTATGTTGGAGGTTCCTTCTGAAAAAAAGCAAACGCGTTTTTATTTTTCCACTTGGAAATTGTCAGCCGACTTCAAAGGATGAAGTGGTGCCAAATCCAGCTAACAGGGAGTCATAGGTGGAGACACACGCTCATGTGTGGCACCTTAATAGACAAGAGCTTCTTCAGAACTGGCACCAAGACTGGCCTGTGGAAGCATAGTCAGGTGGCAACAGAGTTGGAACCACCACCCTCACACTGAGGTTAGTGAGGCTGTCCTAAAAATATCCAACATGGCCTGGTGGAAGGCCTCGACAAAGGATGGGTTAGTTAATGAAGCCAGGAACTCCGGCTTCATCTTTTACAGATTAGGAATCGTCTCAGATGATAGAGATCAGCGTTGGAAAACTGAGCTGCTGAGTCTCTGAAAAGTGTGGAGCAGGACTGTCTCCTCGAGGAAGACTAGGACCTTTCCATCCTGTGGAATATATCTTGTGTTTTTTATGTCAAGATAACTTGGGGAGGGAAGAGGAGGAGGGGGAATTTACTCCTTGTCCAGTGAATTACATGACAAAGAGGATAGAAACCACTTGGGAGTATCCTTACCGGCTGTTACCAAAAATAGTTTAGTTTCCTCCTCCCGAACGGCCTTCAGGTCCATCAAGAGCAACAATCGCAGGCAGACTGTTTTTCGATGGATCCTAGACACCACATACAGACGCTGAGTGGATCTGATAAATACATCTTCTTGTAACATCAATGACATAAAAACATTGGGCCTTGACATTTGATGCCATACATAGCCAGATGTTGTCACATTTGGGGTGGACGGACCTGCAATTTTGGTCTTTTGAGGTTAGACACCTATTGCAGGGGAAACAGTCACTGGAACAAGTCTGATGTCTGGAGGATATTTCTAAGGTGAAGTATTTGCAGGAAGAAGTAGCTACCAAAACTGCACTGCTGACCTAGTTTTGCCTGCCATGCTTATCCTACATCTTCATTACAGGACCGCTTTCATCACCACAAACTGACCCCAATCGGCATCATCTGACTACCATTTAACATTTTGTGGTAAATAATTTAATTACCGGGGCTTAATTTGATACAGAACATAATAAAAATAGCTCAATAAATAAGAGGCAGAATCCGTGGTATTAGAGGTTCGGAATGGGCTTTATTCCAATGGACGATTCGAATCGTGGCCTCCAAGTTCCATCACCACGGAGGTTCAGGAAGTGAAGTACATACATTATTGATAATTAATCACTTTTATACAATAGGCATTACAGTGAAGCAAATGCGAGAGGCGTAACAATTGATAATGTGGATAAAACATACATACGTAGCAAAAGTAGGTGTAACTGGGTGTGACTAAAGAACGTCATCAGGTGTGATGTCATAATAGGGTGGTTCCATGAAAGAATTTCGCAATGTCAGCAGAAATACTTGGCAGAAATGCGCGCACAGCAGCATGACGTGTGATTGACGTGCGACTAGGGGGTGAAGGGGATTTGACATTTAACTCTACATGTGGCGACAGATGTCTGGAGGGTCAAGTCAACCTAATCCCAAATCATATCTAACATCCTATGTTTAAAGAACTACGTTATCCAAAAGAGAGGTCTCTTAGAGTAGAATCTTATTCTATACTGACTATACTGACTGTTAGTGCGTGTACAAGCGTCTAAGTGTCTACACTAGATGCGAGGGCAGGAATCTTCCATAGTAACAGGGCTATGAATTACTTGCATAAAGACAGAGAAGCCGGGCCTTTGCTCGGTAGCTGGGAGAATGTTTACTTAAACTACTAGACAGGAATGCATTGGGCAGGGAGCGGAGCAGATAATTTCGAAGGTGAAATACAGTTTCTTGGCAGGCAACAGGCTGATGTCAGGCATCGTGAGCCGCGCAGGGAATGAGACAAAGTTCATGGTCACAGATGCAGGCTCAGACTGGAGTTTCAGAGACAAAAAGCAAGAAAAGCTTGATGACAGAATCAGGGCCTACTTGCCTGGACTGTAAAATGGCATAAGTGAACTGTATAAAGCCGGTGGCCTTTCATACTTAGGAATGGAATATCCAGCCTATTCATGGCGGATCTGAAAGAGGACATGTTAACGGTGGACGCACATGAGTTTGCGTCTTTATAACTGGAACTGGAGGGAACATACATGTACTTGTGATTCATACATGAAACCGTTGGGGTCCAAGATAGGGGACATAACTGATCGGAAAAATCCATATTTCCACATTCCCTCCTTGTCCCCTACTTGCCCGTCAAGAGATATCAATCTTCATCAATCCATTGATCTGTTCATATAGCATCATTTGTTCTTCTTTTTTCTTCTGGGACGAATGAAATCTTGGTGATGGAATACACGATGTGGCACACAGACCACAAATCGCTGGTCCACATTGTAGGCATAGACAGCAACTGAATAGTATGAGAAAGCCAATACCTAGGAAGGATAGGACCTTCCATCCAAAGGTAGATAATACACTCCAAAACCAACCGGACCAAGTCCAGGTGCCTGGATTCTGGTGTATCTGGCTTACAATCTTATGAAGGCGGGTTATGGCTTTATATACAGATGGCGAATTTTCTGGTATGAAAATGCAACAGCTTGATCCGATGACCCTACAAGCTCCGCCCCTATCGGCCAGGATGACGTCAAGGACAAGACGATTTTGAAGCACAACAATCCGCATAGCAGACTGTTCTTCTGTTAAATTGCCTAAAGCGGAAATAGTTTCGTTCACTACTGCTTCAAGGGTTCTAGTTAATCTACGTATCAGCTTACTATTAGTAACGGTACCTATATAGGGAAAGAGACCTTTATTGAAATCTGTGTATTTTTCCCATGCTGTTTCAGTGTAATCGACTATTGGGAGATCTCTCCTTTCTCTATTGTGTACTAAATGAGTATTTCTGTGATAATCGGGAGGAGCTAGGAAAACAGGTGGCAAAAGGAATCCAATGTAGCAGGTACCATCCCAATCTAGAGGCAAACGTACATATGCCGTCTGACCACATATAAAATAGGAATGGCGGGAAGCTCTAAATGTCGACTTGCCTTGATCACTGAATTCTATTACAGTGGTGCATCTACTATGGCCCATATTTATGGAACCATTCTTTCTTACACATAATTCACCTTTTACTGGAAATACTGACATGGCGGGCAAAATTGGAGTAGCTTCGGATTCGATATTTAGGATCATAAGATTAGGCGTAAAATTACCTAATCCATAAACTTCATTTTCTAGATCAGTTCCTGTTCTCTTGGGAAGTCCCTCCTTGTTAGGGTAGCAGACTTTAAGTAAAACTAAGTTTAAATTTCCCCATACCCAGTTGTCTTGATAAACTGCAGAATTTGAATCTAAGGAATTAATTAAACTAAACCATGCTCCACAGGAGCCGTTGTGTGTGAACGGGTATGGAAAAAGAGGTAGAATTCCTTTATAATTCTGATAGGGAGGGAGTCGGCCACATATCCAACAATTTGTAGCATTGCTAACCTGATGGGAATGATGTAACATACTAATAAACGTATTATTGCGCAGCGCAAATCTATAAGACAACTCATGCGGAGGTAATTCACTAAAAGAATGTTCAGCAGTAACATTATAAACATGTCTAGAAATAGGATAATATATGTGCAACAATATACTTGCAATAATTATTAAAAGACTTAAGAAAAACAAAATTAATAACGTCACTGTGCAATGACTACGCAGTGATTTACAGTATGCATGTCGTTTCAACATTTTTCGGGTTTTTTCTCTATTCAGGTCTAAGGGATACATGTCAGAGACAAATTCAACCGCTTCACCTTGGAGAGGACTTAAACAATCAAATTGCCCGACTGGTTAGATCTGAGTTTTAGTTTATATTGTTCGTGACTACTTGATTCAACCAAAGGAAGTTTTGAGTCAATGGATGAAGACACACGAGGTGTGGTTTTTATATCCGATGGTAGTCCATAAAATTTCTTGATATGACTTGAATGTACCCAGCCTTTCCTGCCTTCGATCTTCACGGCTGTCCTTGTGGTGAGCAAGACCAGTTGCGGCGACCTCCACCTAGGATCCAGCTGAGTCTTTAGATCAAAGTTCCTCACCAAGACCAGGTCCCCCGGAACTACGTCATGGGGTTTCACCTCAGTGTTGTCAGGAAAAGCTGCAGCTACCTGTGAACGACAAGATTGTAGTGCAGACATCAAGGAAGCCAAATAATCTGTCAGCATATTACAGTCAATATCAGTTATTTTACGTGGTATAGGCGTCCCCCACATATTTAGTGGTCTGCCAAAGATCACCTCATACGGGGATAGCCCTGTTCGAGAGTGTGCTACCATTCTCATGTAAAAGAGTGCAACTGGTAATGCTACTACCCAGTCGACACCTTTCTCCCTGCATATTTTGGACAATCTAATTTTCAGGGTCTGATTATGTCTTTCCACGAGACCTGCTGCCTCGGGGTGTCGGACACAGTGGAATTTCCACTGATAGCCTAACAAAAGTGAAACGTGTTTCATTAGTTCGGATGAGAACGGCTGGCCGTTATCGGAGTAGACAGCACGTGGTAAACCGTATCGTGGGAAGAATTCTCGAACTAACTGTTTGGCAGTAGTCGGGGCAGTGTAATCTGAAACCGGGTATGCCTCTGTCCAACGGGAAAGAGCACAGACAACTACGAGAACATATTTGAATCCTCGACATCGTTCCATCTGGATATAATCCATCTGGAGGATTTCAAAAGGGTGATCAGGAGGCTGAAATCCACCCTGTTCTACGGGAATGCTTTTTCCTGGGTTGAACTGACAACAGATCATACAGGTACGAACTTTTTGTTTGGCTGCTGCTCGTAAATGTTTGTTGAACCAAATGTGTTGAATGCTGTCTAGCATAGCTTTTTCTCCTAGATGTGCTGGACTATGGACAGTGTTAATAATGACTTGGACCATTGAATCAGGAAGGAACCACACAGATTTTTCCTTCGTCATCCATCCTTGATCCGTTTGGATCCCTCCTAATTCAGTCCATTTCCTTATTTCGTCTGGAGTAGCATGTGTCTGTATGTCAATTACATCAAGAGTGGGATCCTTAACCATCATGCAATGTGTTGGCGTCGGGACTTTTGTCTTTGTCATGTCGGATGTTTGAGTTTGAGCAGTCTGTTTAGCTGTTCTGTCAGCTAGATCATTGCCTTGAGAAATGATATCAGTAACTTTCGTATGAGCTTTACATTTCATAATTGATATTGCAGTGGGTAGATGTATTGCATCTAATAAGGCATGAATGAGGGGTCCGTGCTGAATGTGGGCACCGTGAGAAGTTAAATAACCTCTCTCTCGCCACAGCACGCCGAAGTCATGTACAACTCCGAATGCATAACGTGAATCAGTGTATATGTTGACTCTTTTATTTGTGGCTTGAATACAGGCTTGTGTCAGAGCGACGAGCTCTGCTGCTTGAGCGGACAAGGTATTTATGCAATTTGTTTCAATGATTTCAGTGTCTGTTGTGACTGCGTAAGCGGCCACTAACTCTCCTGTACTTGTTCTCATACATGAACCATCTACATACAACGTTAGGTCTGGGTCTGACAATGGGACATCTGTCAAGTCTTGTCTGGGTTTCGTCGTGATTGTAATAACTTCAATACAGTCATGAGCTAGTGGGTCTGTTCCGATTACAGGTAAAAGTGTGGCAGGATTCAATGTGTTACAACGTCTGATTTCTATATGTGGCTGAAACAATGTTAATTCATACCCTGTAAGTCGCGCTATAGTCAAATGTTGTGTTTGCGTTCGATTCACAAGAACCTCTACTGCATGTGGTACTTGGACTGTCAATGGATGTCCTAACACTATGGCATCGCTTTGTCTGATTGCTAAAGCTGTTGCTGCCACTGATTTCAGGCATGCAGGCAAAGCCTGAGCTACGGGATCTAATGTACTAGAAAAATAAGCACATGGTTTGTGGGATCCTGCCTGTTCCTGTGTGAGTACTGACAAGGCAGTACCTTCGCGTTCTGTAACAAAGAGTGTAAACTGTTTATTATAACATGGTGTTGCTAAAACCGGTGCTTGGCATAAGGCTTTCTTTAGGCTTTCAAAAGCTTGTGCATGTTCCTGAGTCCAAGGGAGAACAGTCGATGTGGCTGCCTCCTGTGTTGTCAATTGAATGAGTGGTTTTGCTAGAAATGCATACTGAGGGATCCACTGCCTACAATATGAAGTGAGGCCTATAAAAGCCCGCACCTCCTTTTGTGTCTTGGGTATTGGCATGTTAGCTATTAACTGAATGCGGTCGGGTGTAAGCTGCCTTCCCTCCTTGGACAGAGAGTGTCCAAGATAAACAACTCGCTGGACACAGAATTGCAGCTTAGAAGGGGACACCTTGTGCCCCTTTTCGGCTAAAAATTGTAAAACTGTCAGTGATGCCTTCTCACATTCAGGTTCGCTTCTAGCGGTGATCAGCAGATCATCGACATATTGAAGCAGGGCAGTGTTGACTGGCATGTGAATACTGTCAAGTTCTCGTTTCAGTGCTTGGCTATAGATGCTGGGGCTTTCTGTAAATCCTTGAGGTGCGCGTGTGAATTTAAAGCTTCGTCCATTTAAACTAAATCCGAACAAGTATTGGCTTTCCGGATCTATAGGGACGCTGAAAAAGGCATTCTTGAGATCAATTACAGTAAAGAATGTTGCTTCAGAATCAATAGCTGTCAGTAATGACGAGATATCTGGGACCACAGGGAATTGTGGCACAATGCATTTGTTCAATTCGCGCAGATCAATAACCAATCGATATACTGGCGGGGCCTTTGGATCTGTTCGTTTAAGAATCGGAATTATCGGGGAATTACATACATTGGAGTCTGTTTCCACAACCACTCCTTGAGCAATGAGTTCGTCAATGATTTGTAGTAAAGCCACTACAGCATCTGGTGGTAACTTGTATTGTCGCATTCGTGGTAATACCACTCCTGCCCTTAGTGTAACTCGATATGGTGTAATATTCATGTAACCAACATCAGTAGGGCCTTGTGCCCATAAATGTGTAGGTAAAGTCTGCAGTCGGGGATCCATGTCTCGAGACACATAGTGACCTTTGAAATCACGTAAAAACAATCTTACTCCTTCCGGAGAACAACATATTATAGCTCCTAGAGCTTTCAGTGTTTTTATACCTAACAAGTTTTCTGGACATGATTTAGTAAGCAATAAATCTGTAGTTCTGGTCAAGGGTCCTATCGTAAGTGGAAGAGGCTGTGATACTTCATTAACAATAGGTTTTCCTGAAAAACCAAGGGAAATATTCTGTGAGCCTGAGAGGGGTGCCCCTGGAACTTCACTGTGTTTTATTGTTGTTCGACTTGCCCCTGTATCAAGTAAAAATTTTCTATCTTGGCCTAATAATTCACTATGTACATAAGGTCCTTCTTGGTCTACAGGGACCTCGATAAGGGGTAAGTCAACTTCCCTCTCTAGGCTGGTTCATGCGTATCGTTGATAATCAGGATATTCATACTGTGCGGTCTGGTACAGCTGTCATGTCGTGGTTTGTGTGGCAGCAACCGGCAGCGCTGGTGCAGCTGGCACAAACTGTATAGACTGTTGTGGAGCTGGCATGGACTGTGCATGCTGCGGGGCTCCTTGTTCATTCTGATCCTGTCTAGGTGGCCGTGGTCTTTCCTGTGTTTTACCTGTGGCGATATTACGCTTCAGGACTGGGCAATCGTGTATGTAATGTCCTGGCTGTTTACAATAGTTGCATGCCCCTTTTACAGGTCCTGCTGACTCACCGGAATGTGTCGTACCCTTTTTATGTCCTTCAGCTGGAACTGTCTGAGAGACTAGCATTTTCATTTTCGTGTCTTTCATGCGTCTTTGTTCATGTTCTTGTTCCTCTCTAATTCTATTGTAATGGTACTGTAACATTTGTAACATTTGTGATGGGGTATTACCTTGCCAAGTACTCTCGAATTTTAATACTCTATTCTTCACTTGGGGCAAGGAATTTTCAACTAATTTTGTCACAAACAGATGTGGGTATGACTCGCTACTTGCTTTTATACCACTATTTATACCAAAACATTTTTCGAATCGGGCATAGAAATCACTAGTGTCTTCATCTTGCTTTTGTTTACAGGCTGAGATTGCACCCCAGTCTTCCTTTTTCGTGGTTAATAAACGTGGCAGTACCTGTACTAGTAAACCTGGTAGTGCTTTAGTTTTGTCCCCAAGCCCCGAACCTGGACCTCGGGCCTTTTCTTCATTTTCTAATGCTGTCCAATCTATCTTTTGGTCTCCTACCTCCCACTCTTTTTCCTTGAGTTTTTCATAAATGCCAGCAGGCATTAATACCTTTAATATTGTCATAATGTCGGGATAGGTATACTCTCCCATGAGTAACATGTCTTTAATTTCTCGGTGGAAACCCGCTGGGTCTTTGTCATGACTGGGTACCACTTTCTTCATTTCTAACAATTCTATTTTTGATATGGGCGTATATACAAATACACGTTTAAACTGATTGTCCTCGCCCTTTATTGGGTGTACTTCTCGTAAGGGATTCTGTCTGTCCATGTAATACATCGGTCTTTCCTTGATGGGCAGTGAAACATGTTCTGGACATACAAAAAGAATGTACTGCTTTCTGGATTCTAGTATTTCCTTAATTAACTTAGTACCTGAACCTCTCCATCTATTCGTGAGTAATTCAGTCAATATATCAGGTAAGGGACCAGGATCTGAATGTTGGCTTTTATATAGTATAAGAAGTTGTTGAATCATATAAATCCCAGCTAAACGCTGTTCATCTGGGGTGAGGTTCAAAAATGTGTGTGCTACTGTATCATCACCATATTTTCCGGGACTGTCAACCCAATGAACGGCTGACCTGGCTAATTCTTGTTCATCCATAGAATCGAGTAAATGATAACCCCTTCGTTCTCGCAGTAATTTGTCAGCGGCTTGGAACGAATGCTCGGGGGACCTCATATTTATTATAGGTGTTTGGAAATTCCTGTTATTATCTGGACATATCGGACGTATCGGGTCAGTAAAACATCTAGTACTATTACAAGATCTTCCTCTACCTACATAGGCTATGGATTCTGACTGTCCTGTGGACAGTCCTGATCCTTCCTCCTCCTCGTTTTGTTCAAACTGGTCTACCGCTAATCTCTCTTCGTGTAGGCGTTCTATTTCTTTACGGATCTTTCTGCACATGGCTATTATACATTTTTGCCTATCAGGTCTCCCTTCTGATATATTCTGGCTCCATCTGGTAAGAGTTTCCATTGTTTCCGGGTCTACCCCCGGTCGGTCTTGATTTCTGATCACACAATTTATGAGGAAACGTAACAGTTCCCCCTGTATCTCCACTTTCTGGTATTCCATAGCTCTGTTAATACTTTCAGAATCTCGCCCTGTTTGGACAAAATGATATATATTATCTAGATGCACAGTCATTCCTGGTAACTTCCCTAAATACACCGCGGCTCGTCTGATACGTAATGATGCCATGATCATTTCGTCCTCTTTGCCGGGCACAGGGTCATATCTACAATCTATAAGAAGTTCCTTAAGCGTGCGGGAATTTATGAGTTTGGGGGTACGTGGATGTGCTGACTCTTGAAAGGTAAGTTTATTTATTCTGGGTGGCGTAGAAAAAATGTTGGTAGTACCTCCGGTAGCCCCGTCTGGGGTATCGGGCGTGAAAGGATTCGTTGAACGCGATACAGCAACTATAGGTGTGGACACAGCTGTAGAAGCAGCTGTAGGAACAGATGTGGAAACAGATGTGCTTGCCGGAACTTGTGTCAGGATTTGATGCTGTAAGGATACAGATACAGGATCTTGGCGTTGAACCTCCCCGGCCGACGGTCTATGTGGGGCGGGGTTAGCATACTCGGGAGCTGCGTCATCTAAATATGAGGAAAGAAAAACATCTTCTGCGGTTCTAGGATGCCCCTTAGGATGTACTTTTATTGGAAATAATGGGGGTGGCAAGTCTTTTGGTATCCCCGGAGTAGCCTTAGGTAATCCCTCGGCCAGAAGGGGATACACACCCTTCATAAGGGCATTTCTTTGTCTGTCTACTTGTTCTGATTTCACTCGTGTACCTTCTTCAATTAATAGATTTTCTCGGACTTTATTTGAATTCTCTTTACTCTTCTCTTCCTGTCTACGTGCTTTTTCTGTACGTCTATACGATTCTTTACGCCATAACTCAACGGCGTCTTTCTGTGACTGTCTGGCTTTCCTTTTCCATAACTCTTCCTCTACTTTCACGATGCAATCTGCATCCCAGGTCCCAGCTGCGGGCCACCTCTGACTTTCTGGTAATTCCTTAGTGTAGTCTACCCATAGGTCAAGAAATAATATAGCGTCTAAGCCGTGTTTATGATACATGAAGTACCCTGGAGTGTCCCTAGGAGGAATGGGAACAGCTTCTTCGAGTACCCCTTTTCTAGTTGTGATCTGTCTTAGTTTCGAAAAGAGCGGCATATTGAGAACTGGTCTGATACTTGATCTTGAACAAACTTAATACAATAAACCACGATAATGAACAGTCATTCACACCACAATATGCAGGACGTATTAATACATTTAACATTTAACATTTAAATGAGCAACAATGATGATGACGATTCTAAGGAAACTTAATTACTAAACATAATACTCGGCATTAACTGAATTATTCTGAATTTATATACTTGATATACTAGATATACTGCTAAACAGTACAGATACACTGCTAAAACAGTGCAGACCGGATTTGTGTACCCAAACCCGTCTTGACCGGCACAACCTATGTGCACGTCAGAACGCCTCCCCAGTAATGGTACTCACCGGGTAGCTCGGAACGGAAGGCCTCGGAACGGAACTGAACTGAACTGGACCGGACTGGACTCGACTCGAAAACTTCGGACACTTCAGGACATCGGAAACCTGGTGGGCCTCTGTATACCTCGGATCTTGCTCTCTCAGCTAGGCTCTGGTCGGGATACTTCGCACTTCTCACCGCCTCGTCTGGGTGTTGATCGCAGCCTCAGTCGCCCCCGCTTGACCGGAGGGAGATACAGGAAATCCTGCTGGTACGCGCTGTTGTCCGTCCAGCTGTGGCAGGAGACCGGGCCTGCAACGCACCGCCGGCGCGTGAGATGAGAAAGTGTCCCTGTTCGGGCGCCATTTATGTGGTAAATAATTTAATTACCGGGGCTTAATTTGATACAGAACATAATAAAAATAGCTCAATAAATAAGAGGCAGAATCCGTGGTATTAGAGGTTCGGAATGGGCTTTATTCCAATGGACGATTCGAATCGTGGCCTCCAAGTTCCATCACCACGGAGGTTCAGGAAGTGAAGTACATACATTATTGATAATTAATCACTTTTATACAATAGGCATTACAGTGAAGCAAATGCGAGAGGCGTAACAATTGATAATGTGGATAAAACATACATACGTAGCAAAAGTAGGTGTAACTGGGTGTGACTAAAGAACGTCATCAGGTGTGATGTCATAATAGGGTGGTTCCATGAAAGAATTTCGCAATGTCAGCAGAAATACTTGGCAGAAATGCGCGCACAGCAGCATGACGTGTGATTGACGTGCGACTAGGGGGTGAAGGGGATTTGACATTTAACTCTACATGTGGCGACAGATGTCTGGAGGGTCAAGTCAACCTAATCCCAAATCATATCTAACATCCTATGTTTAAAGAACTACGTTATCCAAAAGAGAGGTCTCTTAGAGTAGAATCTTATTCTATACTGACTATACTGACTGTTAGTGCGTGTACAAGCGTCTAAGTGTCTACACTAGATGCGAGGGCAGGAATCTTCCATAGTAACAGGGCTATGAATTACTTGCATAAAGACAGAGAAGCCGGGCCTTTGCTCGGTAGCTGGGAGAATGTTTACTTAAACTACTAGACAGGAATGCATTGGGCAGGGAGCGGAGCAGATAATTTCGAAGGTGAAATACAGTTTCTTGGCAGGCAACAGGCTGATGTCAGGCATCGTGAGCCGCGCAGGGAATGAGACAAAGTTCATGGTCACAGATGCAGGCTCAGACTGGAGTTTCAGAGACAAAAAGCAAGAAAAGCTTGATGACAGAATCAGGGCCTACTTGCCTGGACTGTAAAATGGCATAAGTGAACTGTATAAAGCCGGTGGCCTTTCATACTTAGGAATGGAATATCCAGCCTATTCATGGCGGATCTGAAAGAGGACATGTTAACGGTGGACGCACATGAGTTTGCGTCTTTATAACTGGAACTGGAGGGAACATACATGTACTTGTGATTCATACATGAAACCGTTGGGGTCCAAGATAGGGGACATAACTGATCGGAAAAATCCATATTTCCACAATTTCACGAACCACTGAATAACTGGTAACACCACTAAACAAACCACCACACACACAGGAAGCATCACAGTATGAAACACATAAAACCCTGACTGGCTTTGCCACAATAGAGGAATAAAAGTAGGGTCGTTGGGATCAAGAAGATGGAAGAGGGATAACCTTCAAAAAATCAAACACATCATTTCAAACACACTACAGCAGGAATGGGAGAGCGGGAACCAGGCGTAAGGAACAAGGGTCTAGGCATACACAGGAACTGGGGAAAGGGGGCCATGTAGAATATGTTCAGAACCCCAGGAAGGACTTGAGTGCCATAACTGAGTTACACAAGACATCTAATTTCACTTCTGAAGAAAAGATCATGCCTCTCCTAATATGGACGCTTTAAGTTCAGCTGCAGAACTACTACGGCAGGGCTAGTAGTAATTTACACTGCTCTCGCCACCCATCACAATCCCCCACCAAAACACAGCAACAACTGTAACTAGGACCCCAAGCAGTGAACTTCACCTCCACAGTTGACTTCAGTTTAAGTGGAGGGTGTAAAGACCTGCACCTCCACTGTGATACGCCCCACAGAGACAACCGATGCCAACTTAACATGAGTTTTGACAGTCTGTTGCAGCACATTAACCCAACGGATCCAATCTTCTTACCCTGAAGCCGCCCCTGCAGGCAAACGCACATACTCGGACAAGTTCTCCCCCAAAGTGATAAGAGGCAATTATTGGTCAGTATGTTCTATACAAACAATTCATAGCATTTCACTGGCTATAACGCCTACTTTTAGGTTTACTTTTTCAAGTTTGTATCCCCCTTCATCACACCGCCACCACCCTCAGCCAATTCTCTACAAATTGTTATAAATTGTCTTCTTTTATTGCAGGTAAACATTTTTCCCCATTTAAAATTTCTTTCTAGGAATTATCACGTTTTTGAAAACTTATCTAATAATCTTAATATTACAAATTTTTATGTGTGTAGGAGAAGAACAATCATGGGTAAACTCTTTATCTGGCATATAAATGGTCATATTTACAATTGAAAAATCTTTGTCAATCTGTGGGCTACAGTTATGCTTGCTGGTAGATTTAAAACAAGGTTAAGAAAGATGATCACAGATAATAATTGCCTTAAATAGGACGGATAGTTTTGGATAGGTGGTCAGAACTGGGTGTCATTCTAATTCCAGGGTATTTTTTGTCGTAATTCATTTACTGGTCCCATATGAAGACGCTCATCAAATTGTTGGGACCAACATTCATTCAAACTAACATCAGTTAACAAGTGTGTGACTCAATAGAAAAGACCTTCAGGTTAAGGCTCTTGAAGATCTCCATTACAATTTTTGAGCCCGACGATCTCTACGAACAAGCCAGAATCAGGAGTTTGAGAACCCAATTAAAGAGATGAACAATCAGAAAAATAAAGTACAGAATAAATTCTGCATTTTTCCAAATTAGCTAGAGTTGTCATTTCTTTTAGTTCAAACTGGAATGGCATGGTGAGCAAAAAAACGATGGATTTAGGCCCAGATCTCTGTACTGGGGTGAATGTATGACATTGTTCTGCATTCTGTCCATCAATTGTTGTTTTTGCACTTCTTTTAGCCTCCCATGCAAAACCTTGAATGAGCAAGTTTAACGTCAGAACAAGGTTAACGACGAAGCTTGCCTCAAGTTGATTGTAAACGCCTGTGTCATATCAGAAGAGAAGACCAGGGAAGTAATTCCTTTTAGTTTAGGATTGTATAGATTATTATGTGGTTTCAAGTTTAATGCTAAGGCTACAAATTATACAAAAAAAATATTTATATGGAGGTCTGCAGTGTAAGTGCTTATCTCTATTACAAAGCTTACCTTGGAATGTGAGACCCACAGAGATAGGCACAACATGTCATACCCTATAGAAAATGCTCAATTGTATTGTTAGGGTTACGCTGTACTAAGTAAAAAAGAAAGAAGAAGAAATCGTTTCATACCATGCTGAAAAACAAATGCTCCCAGTAAAACCTTTTGCCTGGAGAAAGTGAACTTAAAAACATTTATTACTACAGAGCAAGGGTAAAAAAATACGTTATTGCCCTAGTACAAGCTAGGAGACGGGACAATTTTCACTGCTTTACTCTTGGAAGCCTATTTAAGAAGACTGTGCTCTGCTTCTGGTTAAATACTAACATACGAGAAAGGGCATCATGGAATAATCCATTCATGCAATTCAGGAGTGAATAATATGCTATTTATTACTATCATTGACAAGGGGGGGGTGTGGCCTTCTCGCAATCAACAATGATGATTAATGACACAACAGACTCTGTGCATCTGCATGTAAAGCATATAGTGTCTCTCCTTGAAAATCCACATCCCCTGTGAGTGGAGGTGGATGGGGTTAAATAGCACAGCTGGTTACAGGGTGCAGTGTGCTATCTTTGCACCAAAAGGAGGATTCAGTGCTATCAAAAAAACACTAACTCATATTGATACTAGAAGTTATGCCTTGGCTGATGGAGCTCACTCCTTTCTTTCTGCCTTTTGCAAACAGATGACATTGGTTTGTGGAATCTTGTTTAAGGCCTGAACACTCATGAATACAGTGATAGAGGTTCTTCCTTTTTCATGCTATCAGCAGTGCAAGTAAGATTGGGGAGTGAGTGGTCTCACTATCACTTGGGGGAGGTCGCTAGGTGAGTAGTGCACCGGACCTTAGGGGTGGTGGTGCACCCTTCTCCTAGAGACTCTTCAGTGCACTGTGAGCGGAGGACTGCTGCAACGTGGAGTGGATTGACCACCATGTGGGGTCACACCTGGTAGCATGTCTGCACCAGCTGGGGTGGAAGTTCTCAAAGGGGCCCCTGAGACCGTTGATGGGGCTTGCCCTTGAGCACTGTTGTTCACTTGGCCATCTCTCTCAGACGGCACCAGTGGCACTGCTGCACAAGTTACTTACTTGTGTAACGATATATCTGTAAGAGACATTAGTCAGTGGTAGATTCCTTACCTTACAATATCCCCAGGCGCCATACTGGATCCGGAACGTTTTTGTCAGCAGTACCCCTGCGCGCCAGTAGGCGTCGTCGTACGGCTCCGCGTTCGTCGCAGGCGTCGTAGCCGCCGAGAGGACGTCGTCGGAGCTACTTAGATGCACCCACGCGCACTGACGCCAGTTCTTTCTTTTTCCGTACACAACTTTTCCGCACCAGGAGCGCACAGCCATACCAGAGACCGACCACTGGTGCAATAGAACTAGGGCCCTGAAATGGATGACCTGAACCCTAGAGAACAGTTTGCAGAACGGGGAGGATGGGCGGGCGGTAAGGAATCTATCACTAACTAATGTCTCTTACAGATATATCGTTACACAAGTAAGTAACTTGTGCATCTGAAAGAGACACGTTAGTGGTAGATTCCTTACCTTAGAATACATACCCAAGCAATACCAACCCCGATGGTGGGTCTGCGAAATGAGATTACACCAGAAAGTCACGGAGAACTGAACGGCCAAAGAAGCCGTCTCTCCAGACCTGACTGTCAAGGCAATAGTGCTTTGTGAAGATATGCAACGAGGCCCAAGTGGCTGCCTGACAGATGTCTTGCAGGGGGACACCATGTCCCAATGCTGTAGTAGCTGCTATCGCTCTGGTAGAATGGGCATGCAGCCCAACCGGAGGTTCCCTTTTAGCCAGAGAGTAACAGGCTTTAATGCACAAGACAACCCATTGGGAGATAGTTCGCTTGTGCACAGCCCGGCCCTTCTTGGTGCCCACGTAGCCAACAAAGAGCTGGTTATCCACCCGGAACTGTTGTGTGCGGTTGAGATAGAACGAAAGCGCACATTTTGGGTCCAGACGGTGGAGCCTCTCCTCGTCTCTTGAAGGGTGCGGAGTCGGAAAGAAAGTGGGCAGAGTGACAGTTTGCCCGAGATGAAAGGCAGACGCTACTATTCGTAGAAAGGAGGGACGCGGTCAAAGCATAACCTTGTCCGGATGAATCGCCAGGAAAGGAGGTTTACAGGAAAGAGCTTGGAGCTCACTCACCCGCCGAGCGGAGGTGATGGCCACCAGGAAGACAGTTTTCAAAGTTAATAACCGTAAAGGACAGTTATGAAGCGGCTCAAAGGGAGCGCACATCAAGTATGTGAGAACCAGGTTTAAGTCCCATTGAGGCATCGCAAAAGGAATAGGAGGGAAAAGGTGAGTAAGGCCTTTGAGAAATCTATTGACAACCGGGGACTTGAAAAGAGAGGGCTGATCAGGCAGCCTAAGAAAGGCTGAAAGAACAGAAAGGTAGCTCTCGATAGTGCCCAGAGCAGAGCCCTGCTGGGCCAAAGAGAGAAGGAACAATAGGACCTCAGAAAGAGGGGCAGCAAGAGGATCTACAGCTTTCGCTGTGCACCATGCCACCAATTTTATTTCCACCCACAGGCGTATACCGTTTTAGTGGAGGGACGCATGGCTGCCAGAATTACATTACAGACTTCAGGAGGCAAGTCAAATGGAATCAGCTGTCGCCACTCAATCTCCACTCAAGGAGGTGGAGGCTGGACAGGTTCAGGTGGAGGACCGTCCCCTGTTGCTGAGACAGGAGATCCTCCCGAAGAGGCAGTCGGATCGGGGGATCCACGCTCATACGGAGTAGCTCGGGATACCAAACTCTTCGAGCCCAGTCCGGTGCCACAAGAATGACTTGGGCCCGGTCGGGTCTGATCTTCTTCAGCACTCTGGGCAGAAGTGGTATAGGCGGAAAGGCGCAAAATAGACAGCAATTCCACTCGCGACGAAAAGCATCTCCGAGCGGGTACCACCTTGGAAACTCCAACGTGCAGAACTGCTGACATTGCGCGTTCTCTTCGGTGGCAAATAGATCTAACCAAGGCTCTCCCTACTGCTGAAAGAGACCTTGCACCACCTCCGAGTGAAGACGCCATTCGTGATCAAACATGCGGCTGAGTTCGTCCGCCCTGGCGTTCAGTGCACCTGCCAGGTGTTGAACCACCAAGGAAATGCCTTGACGTTCCAGCCACGTCCAGAGACGTAGAGCCTCCTGACATAGGGTCCACGACCCCACCCCGCCCTGCTTGTTGCAGTACCACATGGCGGTGGTGTTGTCTGTGAACACCTGCACTACTCTCCCCTTGACAGAGGGAAGGAAAGCTTTAAGTTCAAGTAGGATCGCCCTGAGTTCCAAAAGATTGATATGGAGCTTGCACTCCGCCGGAGACCAGAGGCCTCTGATCTCTGCCTCTCCCATGTGGCTGCCCCATCCCAGGAGGGACGCGTCCGTCACTACTGTGTGCTCCGGTTGGGAAGGGAGAGGGATCTGCTGCTTACCCAACGCTGGTTCGTGAGCCACCACTGCAAGTCCTGTGCAGTGCCCTCCGAGATCTGGACGTAGTCGGACAGGTTCCCCCGATGCTGCGTCCACTGGAACTTCAGGTCCCACTGCAGAGCCCGCATATGCCATCTGGCATGATAGATCAGCAGGATGCAGGAGGCCATGAGGCCCAGCAGCCTCAGTGTCTTCCTGACCGAAACCCAGGAGCAGGGCCGAAAGATCGGAACCATATCCCGAACGTCCCGGACTCGCTGTTCGGGAGGATAAACCCAAAACTGCCCCGTATCCAGAACCGCTCCGGATAAAGAGGAGCTTCTGAGAGGGAATCAGGTGCGACTTCTGCACGTTAATGGAAAACCCCAGCAAATGCAGGAGGTCGGCCGTAGTCTGGAGGTGGGAGACAACTGCCTGGTGACAGCCCGCCTTCAACAGCCAGTCGTCGAGATAGGGGAAGACTGAAACCCCTGATCTGCGCAGATGAGCTGCGACCACCGCCATCACTTTCGTGAACACCCGAGGGGCGCTGGTAAGGCCGAAAGGGAGCACGGTGAACTGAAACTGCTCGTGGCCTACCGTAAACCGTAGGTAACGTCAGTGGGCCAGCAGGATGGGTATATGAAAATAAGCATCTTGCAAGTCCAGCCCTACCAGCCAGTCTTGCGGGTCTAGGGCAGACAAGACATGAGCAAGCGTGAGCATCTAGAACTTCTCCTTCTGGAGGAAGCGATTGACGTTCCGGAGGTCTAAAATAGGACGCAGGCCCTTGTCCTTCTTTGGAACCAAGAAGTAGTGGGAATAACAACCACGACCTACTTCTGGCGTCGAAACGCGCTTGCTGGCCCCCCCTTGGCCAAGAGGGCCGCAACTTCCTGCTGGAGAAGTGCCAAGTGATCCCCCGACATGCGGTGGTACTGAGGTAGCATGGCTGGAGGGGTAGACTGGAAGGGGAGGGAGTAGCCCCTTTGGACTATTTGCAGAACCCACCTGTCCGAGGTGATGGTGCGCCAGTTGGGAAGGTGATGAAGAATCCTGCCACCCACTGGCATCTGGTGGGCCTGAAACACCGGACTAGGAAGGTTTGGAGGTGGCGGCGGCAGGGGCAGTGATGGATTGACCCGCCCGCTGTCCTTGGGACCCACCACGGCTGGTCCCACGTCCACGGCTGCGCTGAGATTGCGGCTGCGCAGGCTTGCGAATCTGAAAGGAACGCGCTTGGGCGCCTCAACCCTGAACTCGAAAGGAGCGAAAAGTGGACCCCGAGGGAGTACAAGTGGTGGCAAGACCCAAGGACTGGGCCGTTGCCCGAGAGTCCTTAAAGCGTTCCAGGGTGCTATCTGCCTCGTCACCAAAGAGGCGTGTGCCATCAAAGGGCATGTCCAACAAAGTGTTCTGGAAATCCCCAGATAAGCCAGTAGTTCTGAGCCAAGCGTAACGGTGGAGCGCCACTGTTGTGGAAAGTGCCCTGCCGAGGGAATCGGCCGTGTCAAGCCCACAACGGATAGTAAATTTAGAAGCATCCCTCCCTTCGGTAATGGCCTGGAAGAGAACCGCCCGTGCTTCCACAGGGCACTGAGGCAGCACCTGTGCCACGGTGTCCCACACAGAATGGGAATAGTGGCCCAACAGGCAAGCAGTATTCACTGCACGCAACCCGGAACTGGTAGAAGTAAAAATCTTTTTCCCAAACTGATCCAGTTTCCTAGATTACTTGTCCGGAGGAACAGAAGGGAATGCGCTCGGCGAGGCAAAAGCCTGGACATCCAGACTCTCTGGCGTCGGGTGTTGTGTGAGAAAGCTGGGATCGCCCGGCGCCGGGCGATGGCGGCACGCCACACCCTTGTCTACAGGGACTCCTGTGTTAGGTTTAATCCACGTGCCCATCAGGATATCAGTAATCGCTTTATTGAAGGGCAGTAACGGCTCCGCAGAGGAGGACTGCGGCTGCAGGACCTCAGTTAGGAGATTGGTCCGGATAGGTACAGAAGGGAGCTCGAGGTTAAGAGCCTCAGCTGCCCTACGCAAAACCACTGAAAAAGTCCCAACCTCCTCCGTGGCCACGGAAAAAGGGGACAGAGTACCAGGGTGTGGAGAGAAATCCAGATCCACTGGACCCTCCACATTGCCTTCCCACTCAGGCTCATCCTCGCATTGAGCTGCAAGAGGGTCCTCAGACCCTACCAGTATTCCCCTTCGTCCACCGGTTGCTGAAGAGGCCGGTAAGGACGAGGTGCCCTGGAAAATGGGATAAACTCCCCTCCAAGAAATGGAATGGGAGGGTAAGATACCAGTCCCGGTTCGGGGCCGTCCGGCGTCAGCGTCGGCGCCATGCCCGGCGCCGAAGCCGGATCCAGGGCCGGCGCAGAGGCCCGAGCAGGCGCCGCCGCAGGTATGGTGCCGGCATAGCCGAGACCAGAGGCGGCGGTACGGAGGCAAACCCTTACGACTCGTCCAAAGTCGCGTGCGGGCCCGGAAAGGGTGGGTAGGCCGCTGGCAATGACGGAAGCTCCAACGGAGCCGCGGAGGAGTTACCGCCCGCCCCTTCACCGCGTCCCGCGACCGGTGAGGGGTAGAGGAAGAGCGACGTCGCTTGTTTGACTTTTTATGGCACCTAGACTTACCTGTCCCCGATTCCGACGAGCGATGCTGATGGCTCCGCAACCGGTCCCTTGACCTCCCACGGGATGGAGACCTCGATCGGCGCGGAACGGATAGCCTGGCCTCCAACAACTTTCGGGAACACTCCCACAAAGCTTTCGGCGCCATGGCCCGACAATTGGGGCACTCCTCGGGGTCAAGGGTGTGCCCCAAGCAGAAGAGACACATGTCGTGAGGGTCCGATACAGACATGTTTTGCCGGCAGGCCCTACAGGACTTAAACCCGGGCATCCCTATTGCACCAGAAGTCAAGTACACGACAAAACAAGTTGTCAGAAACCAAGTTAAAACTTTTAACTAGGGATACCACTCTCTCTCGGATCTGCGCTGCTGCGCGGAAAAAGAAAGAACTGACGTCAGCGCGCGTGGGCGCGTCTAAGTAGCTCTGACGACGTCATCTCGGGGGCTACGATGCCAGCGACATAAGCGGAGCCGTATGATGACGCCTACCGACGAGCAGGGGTACTGCTGACGAAAACTTTCCGGATCCAGTCTGACACCTGGGGATATTCTAAGGTAAGGAATCTATCACTAATGTGTATCTTTCAGATTCTATAGCTCCAACTACTCCTGGAGTCGGCGAGGTTGGACATGGGGGCCTGAACTATGAGGAGGGAGGCCTGACCCATCTGCTGTGCACATCCTGATGGTCGGTGGCAAGTCAATAGTGGCCAAGGACATGGCACCCTCCCAGACATGTATTGATAAATTCACCCAGCCGGATGGTGAGGGCGTTGTGGGTGGGGCTCCTTTTACTCTGTGGACGGAGGAAGGTGTGTCTGGTGAGAGGATCCTGCAGGCCATTCAAACCCGTCCTAGAGCACAAGATGGACAAAATCAGGATTGATTTCTCCTTGCTGAGACATAATCTACGTAAGATGGTATAGAGAGTCAGGGAGACTGAGTCCTATCTATTGATGGTGGAGGATATGAAGTGGACCCTTTGGGTCACAGTGACTCGTTTCGGAGGACATGGTGGAAGACGCAGAGGGCAGGTCCCACCAAAATAACATTTGGATAGTTGGCATCCCTGAGGGAGTGGAAGGATCTTCCACTGAACATTACCTAACAACATGGTTTCAGACCTGGATTACCCCAAAGAAATTCTCAAAATCTTATTTGAATGAGCGGACCACCACCTCACCACTCACTGCCTACATTATGAACTACCTCAAAAGTCCTTATGAGGAGGGAAGCTCGTGCCAAGCACTCCTTTACATTCAGCAACATAAGGATCACACTTATCCCCGACTATACTCATAGTACAGCGTAGATGCTCTTTCCTTGCAGTGAAACAGAAAATGTGAGCCAGGCACTTCTCCCACACTCTAATATTGCCTGCCAGGCTGTGTGTGGTGTTTCAGGTTGAGACCTTCTTTTCTGAAACTGCCTGGGACAAGGTTGAGGAGATCCCCAATCTGTGGGGTCCGAGCAGTGCCATGGTGGATGGTGCTGCCTGGCCTCCCATGGCCCAGAATGGATCAGGAATTGTCGCAGACATGCTGGTAGAATAAGAAGTAATTCCCAGAAAAACAGCGAGACGGATGTTCAAGGCAGGATGACCCTCGTCACAGACATGTAAGACAAGAAAGCAATTCTGTTTGGGACTGGGAGGCAGGAGAACCATGCTGGATGCTGGGCTCCCCCTCGCAGTGCCCCAATGATATCTGGGAGGGGCTGGTGCTACAGGTGGAAGGGTGGAGACAAGCACCCGGATACCGACCCTTAAGTATGGGGGCCAGGCCTGTGGCTCACTATCTAAAATGGCTCTCTCAGAGTGAACTTTACTAATGATGCTTCACTGACATGTTTGTCTCTGTTCATTCCCCTGATGGTATGCAGCACACTCTAAATGCTTGACCACTTGACTGGGTGGCTAGATGGGATAAGGGTGGGCATGCAGCACTTCATTCATTAATCTCCCACCCCCTTATACTTATGAGCAAGTGTTTTGTTCTAATCAGCTTGGATTTTAGTGGGGAGTTGTTCCCGGGAGGGAAGACCAATGCTTTCGGTTGGGAGTATGGGGTTGGAGCGTTGAGTTGACATTGGGTGGTTCTGTTCAGGTTTGTGTTGAGTTTGCAAGGCAGTTGTTTATGCAGGTTTGCAGGCTAGTCACTAATTTCTATACCTTCCTAAACCATGACCACAAATACACCAGAAGTGGACCCTGTAGATGAGGACCGTACTGACCCCAAATAATTTCCTGGAACATGAACGGCTTAAATAATAAGATTAGGCGCAGTCCAGTGATGCAAAATAGGGAGTGACAGGCCCCTGGCATCCTTCTTTTTCAAGAGACACTTTTGCGGGGCACCCAGAGTGAGGTTTTGCGTTGATACGGCAACATGAAGGCCTATCACACCGGTTTCACCTCTGTCTCTAGAAGAGTAGCCATTTTGCTTTGGAAGTCCTTCCCTCTGATGGTCATGGGGACTAGTTTGAACCTGCTCTGCTGATATGTGAGCATGAGCAGCCTTCTACCGGGCCATGAGAGGTGTCTGCTGAGCATCTACATCCCGCCCAGTTTGGTAGAAGATACCTTAGTGCTGCTCACCAACTAGCTGGCTCACTACCCTCAGGGTTGTACAGTTTTTAAGGCAGAGACTTAAATTTTATAATTGACCTGGCCAGAGAGGTCATTAGCACTTCCATCTCCATCCGTCTAAAAGTCTTACAGGAGTGGGCGGATGGTGGATGGTGCAGCACAGATGGATTCCCGGCTTCCAACTGGCCTCCGGCTGATCAGGATTCGCTGCAGACCTACTGGTAGCCTAAGAAGGCAGTCCCGGCAGAACAGTACAGTGGTTGGTGGCCCTTGTCACAGTTGTGCAGACAGCCAAGGAGGCGACTCCTATCAGGACAGGGTGACTGGGGAGGATGGAAAATTGAGCTGGATGCTTGGCGCCAGTGAAAGAAGGGAGAGAGATGATTTATTAATTACTTGGCACAGCATCGCTCGGCCATCTGCATAGATTACATATTGATGCCCTCCATGGACAGTAGGGAGAGAGCCCCAGTGCACATTTTCCCATATGGCCTTTCTGATAATTTTCAAGTGGAAGTTGTTCATTGCCACCATATCGCAGGAGCATGTGGTGGCTTAACACTTAGTGGCTCTGAGACGACCGATTGAGTAATACTTCACGCTCTGTGGGTTTCTCGCTCCTTGCACCACACCTTGCCCTGGCTATGAAGAGGTGTACCAAATGGGTTTGTTTTTGCAACATCTAAGCCGGGGGGAGGGGGGGGGGGGGGGGGGAGGACTGTTTTAGTGGTACCTAAAGAGTTTTAGCCTTCACAAGTCTGCAGCTCGTACCGGCCTATCTTTCTCATTGAACGGAGGCCAAGATCCTTGTCTGTATATTGGCTAATAGATTGGTAGGGGTTATACATTCTCTGGTGCACCACAACAAGAACAAGTTTATGCCAGTGTGCAGCCCACACCACTGCCTGCGAAGGCTGAACACAGCACTGGCTAGAGTGGACTAGCTCTGACTTTTCTGTCATTCACTATTGACAAGGTTGGCCTTTGTCCCCTGGTTTAGTTGCCTGTTCCAAACACTCTATACATTCCCGACAGACAAGATGAAAGTCAATGAGAGTTCTATCCCCCCATTTAGCGGGGCACTAGACAGGGGTGCCCTTTGTCCCCGCTCATTTTGCCATCATAATGGACCGGCTAGCCTGTTGTTTGTGCTGTGATGTCCAGTTGCTGGGATTTTGCTTAAAGTTATGGGCAGAGGACAGGCTCTCACTTTATGCTGATTATCTACGGCTAACCAACACCCCTCGCCTAGTATACCTAGGACACAATGAATACTCAAGGTGTTTGGAGATGCCTCTGGCCTGAGAGTTAATTGGGATAAAATTATGCATTTCCCCACATGAGACTCCAGTCCTGGGAGCTCTACCACCTCCTGAACATTATAGGTCGTAGTGCAAAGATCGAAAACGGTCACCCTTCCTTGCTTTTTATACACACTCCAAAATGTCACCTTTCCACTACAACCATCCTCCTTTCAAAGCCTCAAAACTTTGGTACGCTCTTTTTTATGGGGTGTTGGGGGCAAACCTGCATGTGTCTCTATGCTGAAGTGCATACAACATTCCTTGACTTTTCTGAAGGGGTTGGGGCAGACATTCCCTGTGCGATGCCCTGTACGAGCAGTGGCTTGGACTCCGCTTAGAATGCATTATGCTGACATGGCGCATTGTTTATGTTGTAAATTACTGGACTTGTCATGCTCTGATATGTTCTACCGTCTGCACTATGTTGTTCTTGTTGAGCTGTAATAAAAGATTTATCCCCCCCAAAAAAGAATGAAGAAATCTGTGACTCTCTACTTGGTAATGCGCTATGGGAGAAAATTATAACATCATGCATTCAGACAGATCATGATAACATGACACATTCAGATAGATTTTGCTAGAATCCAGTCAAATTGGGAATACACCAGTTCTGAAGCATTAGGACCCATGTGGCGATCTATCTCCAGGGGATCTTTACCTAGCAGTAAGAGAATTTTGACAAGATCCAGGTAACCCCCTGTCATCACAGTACCGTGAACCAACCAGCAACGATGCTCAATGTAACAGTCAACAGAATAAGGTCTGGTTTGAATGTCTTCCTATTGCGGACAACTAAATGCACAAAAAAGTGATCTCATACACAAAAGTCTACCAAAGGCTTTGCACAAAAAGTACAGATAGATTAAGACTTGCATCATTCTCGATTATACTGGTGGTATAGATGCCACATTACTAAGGATACCATCCAGCAATAAAGAACAAAGTCCACTGTCCTGAAGGCACTGAATTTCTGAATGTATTTATCTAAGATGGCCAGAAAAGGAATGCTCAACAGTTGTCACACACAGGTTGATGGAGCTGCATGCAGGCGCATACACCTCAAATTGTTAATGCTGGCACCAGTAAAGGCAGCTAGGACAAACATGCCACTCACAAACTGTGCTATAGTTAAAGCTAAGCAAATGTGCACACGCTGGAGCACCAAAAGAGGGACAATAAAAAATGTGATTAAGTAGAACACTTTTCTGAAAAACAGAAAAAGAAATTGAAACAAGACCCAAATGGCATGCAACAGAAGCCTTACATTGTCAAGCGGATACATTAAAGAACATGAGAAAGTAGCAGCACAAAGGAAAGATCTAATAACTGAAAGCTGTGTGCAATGTTTCTGGTTTGTTCTCTTTCTCCTCAAATTTATATTCCCCAAAGCGGAGGCCATGGAACCCAGCGACACACAAGAATTGCTACAGTGTTCTCGGAGACACCATGTTCCACCTGTATCAAGTGATCCAGTTGCTTGCCCTAAGACACATACTGAAAAAGGACAGGATGTAGCAAGTTTTCCTGTATTTTGTTTTTATTCTTTTCATTAACTCTCAGAAAAAGCACTAACTGGTTGTTTAACAGAAATCTCAACATTGGTGGAGGAGATTTTGTACGTTTTTCACCCCACAGTGGCTAATGTTAGTACAAAAGTTATTTTTTAAGACACTGCCCCTGCATGTGGTCAATGCTAAGAAGTAAACAGGAACCCCGGAATGACAACACGTTTACAAGGTCTCTGGCCTCAAATGCTGTGATGATAAAAAAAATCTGCCTTGAGGGGAACACCAAAACAGTTCATGAAGGTTCTTCAGGGTCAAGCACACGTATTAGCAGGTACCTGCTAAAAGATGTCAAGGCCATCGATGGTCCTCCAGCTTATGGGAAGTGGTGCACTGAGCAGGAACAAATGTAGTGACATATACTTCTAAGGCAACTTGCAATTCCCACGTGTTGCACTTGTGCATGTCTTCTGATTGCAGAATGCTTACAGGCCTTACTCATCAATCTGAGTTCCACTAGAGAACTAATGAGTGACAGCCATTGGGATCTTTAAGCAATGCAAACACTAGCCTAGAAGGCAATGTTATATTTAAAGGCCACAAAGCAATCTTATACAATGTGCACAGTTTGAATCAGGCCCTCGGATGAGATCTTGGTATACACAGTGTAGTTTCCATTCACAATTCTCAGCACATAAGCTTCCTACACGTAGAGCAGTGTGTTTTCTGGAATGCTGAAAAGGTCCATCAAGAAGAATGTTCCAGTCCACGGACCTCTGACAGACCTACCTGCTACATAGGGTGTGCAAACAAAAAAAAACGAAACTCTGCATCCTCGCCAGCACAGGACAAACATGTTGACCTCAATTCCTATTCACTCGCTCCTGAAATGTTTTTGAATAACTTACTGAAAACTTTCTTAGAAGGGCAACAGTGCCTGTAGTTCGTATAGCACCTTCATGAAGTTGAACTGGAACTGGCCACCAGTACAGGCGGATTTCGACTGGCCAGTGTTTGTCATTTTCCAGCCATTCTGTTTAGAAGATGTACCATAACCTGTGTACTGCAGGCTAGTATGTCAAGGTACTAGTGTAAATTAATCTATGGAAATGATTATGACAATGACAGATGATCGCAGACAGATGTCCCAAAGGCACAAACCAGCATTTGGTTGAGACACGTGCTCCTATCCTTCACAGGCGTTCAGAGTAGGCAAGGGTCTCTCTTCCAATAAAGTTCAAACATTGGAAACCATGTGTTTTGGGAGCACTCCATCCTATATGGAAGTTAGCAATATGGTACCAGGCATAACAGAAACAGGAAGGTGTTAATTCTTGAAGATTCTCAATTAGAAAAAAATCTTGACATTTGAAATCTACATATTTGTTAAATTAAAAAAAACAATATATTAATTTAAGTTAAATGTCGCTGAAGAGATTCCTAAAGTAAAGCCTGCAGAAACCCTCACAATATCCTAATTGGGATCATCCAATTGAGAGCAGACATTTGTGTGCAGCAGAAATGGGCACTGAGCACAAGTCATGTCTGAGGGTAAGTCAATTTGTGGTCATTTTTGTACAATTTCAACTGCAAACAGAGTAGCCCGGTGTGAGGTCTCATCGCAGATCCATGACCGTGATATCACGCTCGACGACAGTGATGTGGCTGCTGGCCTGCAAAGAGTGAGAAGGTGGGGGAGCCAAGGTGGGGAGAAACAAAAAGAAGAACAAGAGGTTATAGACACATAATGCAAGACGTGCACAGTCAGAACCTCTACAAATGGACTAAAATATAGGGTATTTTCTTGCTTGAAGTGCACACTGGCAAGACACAAAGCTTATGCTCGCTGGAACTACCAGACAGAGTACAATGCAAACGCTTATTAGCTGTGCTGTGCTTGTGGCAGGCACATAGAGTCAAGTGAGAATGTGGGAAGGAGCACAATGCATTAACTCTTGCCAGGTGGACATCTGGCACGGTGTATGTTGAGGGCAGGGGCGACTATTCTGTTTGATTGGAGGAGCGTCGCCCCACAAAGGAAAGCCCCAGGCCAGAGTTGAAAAATAAAATGGCAATAAAGTTTATTTATTACTATTTTATTTTTCAGCAACTGGCCCGAGCAGGGAGCTGTGCGCTTTAAAATGCGCATGTCTCTTTGGCCGACCTTCTTGGGATTGCCAGCCAGACATGCGCATTTTAAACTGAGGGAGGCCACTCCCTCCAATCTTGGCGCTGCTCTCAGGCTGGTTCGAGCAGCGGCAAATTTGGTTAGGGGAGTTGGCTGGGTCTCACGTTGGAGCCTGCCTGGAAGAGAGACGACTGATGGAGGAGGACGTCGCGTCTCAAGGTAAGTGCATTTCATTTCATTTTTTTGTCACACCACCCTCGGTACATGGCAGCTGCCACTGGTTAAGGGTAGTGAATATGGCAGTCAAATGAATCATGTTGAGGGGAAGTAAACATTGCAAGGGAACATAAGTGTGTCTGTGGCAGAAGAATACAGCTGTTTCTGTACCAGAAATTTAGGCGGAAGTGTTCCTCAGGGTACGAATGGAGAAGGGGTGCTCTCAAAAGCAAGCGAGACCACCAGTGCTTAATTTGTAAAATAAATAAATAAATACATAAAATAAATACAAGGGTCCAAAGTTTTTCCTAGGAGCCAGCTGCCAGTGCAGCCACAAAGAAGGATGGGCGAATACCAAGGCTGCCCAGTTTTGATTACACTTCATGCATCTTTCTTCCACCAACCTACAATTCCAGTCTTTATGTTACTCTTACAGGCTCTTTTTCATCCCGGTTTTCAGCCTTTGTTAGTTTTCTAATCTTTCTCTTTCGCCTCCTTTCTCCATTTTTGTCTTGCTCTCTTGCTCGGGGCCAAGTTTAATTAAAAAAAAAAAGTCCCCAAAAATTAGTGCAAGTGCAACCACACCCTACAATGTTCAGGTCAAACTCATTTTTCTACATACTGCTAGGTGTCTTTCTCTGCTCTCGTTTACATGTTGGTTATACATCCTGCCTTCTTGCTCACCTTCTACCATCATTCTCAGGTGGCGAAGTGTAAAAGTGGGTCATAACAAAAATGAATGTGTTTTCATGTCACGCAACTGGTGCTCGTGTAAAAGCGCTCTGATAACCAATACCTTCGGGTCAAGTTTGCGCAATAGAAAGCTCCGTAAAAACATAAATAACATACATGCTTCTTCATAGGAATACTCACAGTGAAGAGTGGTGGATCTTTGCAGTGAGGATGGAAGCCTTTCTGTCTACACGATGAAATCTCCTCCATCCCATGGTCAGTCAACTTAAAAAACCCTGTTCTAAAGGAGTAACGAAAATATAGATATCTTAGCAACTTAGTTGGAGTTAATTTTTCTTAAGATCAACACCTGGTTTTGTTGACACCTTCAAGCACCAAGGCATAATCGTCATGACCTTCCCATCAAGCACAGCAGCACCTGCACCCATACAATCTCAGCATCTTTCATTCGGTTTCCTAGGCAAAGTCTATAGCACCCACTAATCACACCTATGCACCCAGCAAACTGCACAAATACATTTCAAGTACAGCCGGACATCACTCATTTCAGTCAGGAACAGCCAGGATCTTACCTCGCCTCATCTAGCAGCAGTTAGCACTTCATCTTCTTCACATTCATAGGATATCTTTTCTTTCATTTTACCAGGGACAGACAGATTAAACTTCCATCTCCAGTGTTGAAAATATATACATTGTCACACTTAGAAAATTCCTTTTCTGCCAAAGGGGAAACTATTTTAAACTCCAGTCACCGACCATAATTTTCAACTGGCTCCTTTTCTCCCCTTCTGTCACAGAGTTTAAAAAAAAAAAGATTTAACGGAAGTGACATCTCAGCTTTGCGTCTTTTTTATTTTTAAATAAATAGCATAACGTCACAGGTTTGCAATGCTTATCTATTTTGGAACTTTCAGTATGCCAACAGCATATTGGGAGGAGGTGGGGGTCATAACCATTTATTTGCACGAATGCTATTACCACCTTTCCTAGACAATGCACTTCGGAGGCAAAACTCAAATCAGTTTCTGTAACTTCTTACAGTGACACTCACATGTGCGACTGTCAAGTCTACAATGAATGGATTAATAAACCATAATCCTTTATGGTTTATGAAAATCTGGTCTGAAAAAAAAGAATATCATCTCTCAGGATGAGACGATATGCCTGACACCTGTACAGCTTTTATGCTTTTGAACCCAATGTTGGGCATGGAGACTGTGTTAAAGTCACAAAGGGACTCAGACACCGATCCCAAAGACCAAACAAGAAAACTTTCATTTAGAATCCATTCTTCTATAAAGATAATACTTTTCCTATGGTGAGTGGTAACAGAGACTATATGAGGTCTCCATAGAACACTATTTTTGCATCAGTATTAACCCCTTCAGCGCGGCGCGGATTACCGCGCCGTGCTGAAGGTTCCGTGCGCGGGCGGGGCCGTGATGGAGCGGTTCCGTCATGCGCACAGCGCAACCGACGCGCATGACGTAACCGCTCCGTCACTCGCACGGAAGGGGTTAAAGGAAACTAGGTTTGACCTCACTTCACTGAAACATGGGTGTAACATTTTCAGAGAACACATTATGGGCTACTAAAGAACAACACCATTATAGTTGCTGTTTCTGAAACCAATCACGTATACAGATAAGACGTAATATCTAATTGAGTTACTTTGACTAAGAGTTATGAATTAGTAGCTACTAGTAGCTCTCCAGCTACCTATAACCAGCTCTACTGTGTACAGCCATGCCTACTAAATTAGAATCCATTGCTTGGTTAATTTAATATATGTGTACCAAAATGGAAGAGCAACATTCAAGATGAAAATGTGTGTATTTTCATAACTCATAAGTTGATATTTAGAGACCATGGTGGAATTTCCAAATTAAATTTAAAGCGGAAATTTGAGTAATAAATCATGAGGCAATAGGGAGACCTATGATCACTAATATTATTACCTTGTTGCCAGGGGCATTGCACCTATGTAGAGGCATTCCATATTGACAAAGCCATTTTTATATTACTGCTGGCAACCATGCCTGATGAACATAGGCAATCACTGCTCGTAACGTAGCGTTTGGTGCCTGCTAATAAAACCTTGTCTGATGTGGTCACTATGCAACACTAATATTAGTAGCTCAGAATGATTTTCATTGAACATAAGTAGCTTTTATTTCACAAAAGGTTGGAGACCCCTGTACTAGCCAATGGGTCACTTACCTTTAGGGTGACTACACCCTTTGTATGACCCCCTCCCTTTGGGGAGGGGGCAGCCCCTAATCCTATTGGCTAAAATCCTTCCATCCAACATGGAGGATTTTCTAAGGAGGGGTTCACTTCAATTTGGGACACCTTAGTGGTGGTCCTGGCTGAGAGGGGACACCTCTCCTGACTACTAATTGTCCAGCCAACCTCGCCACCAAAAGTGGGGCTTGGTCAGGGGGTCGGGCATCTCCTCTAGCTGTAGAGGCCCTGGCTAGCATAACAAAGGGCAGGAAACCTCTCAAGCTTGCAGCACTTGAATGTGGTTACTGCTTGGGGGGTAGGTGTGAAGCACCTCTACCCAGAGCAGGCCTTGTTTCTGACCCATGAGAGCACAAGGCTCCCACCTCAGGGGGTCAGAAACATGTCTGCAAGTGGAAGGCTGGTGCAGACAAGTCAGCTGTACACCAGAGAGTTGGTCGTTTATCCCAAAGACACCCTATGAGTGTACTTCACAATAAATCCAACACTGGCATCTGTGTGGGTTTATTATGCTGAGACGTTTGATATCAAATTTACTGGCATTCAGTAAAGCCATCATGGAGCTGTGGAGCAAATAATGACAAACTCCTAGTCCATGTACTCAATATGGCTTCACTGCACTTACAATGTCAAAGAACGGACTTAGACACTGTAGATGCATATTGCCCAGGCAGCTATGTCCTCACACGTGGAATAGTGCGCCCGGCCTTGGGGCTGTGAGGCTTGCTAGAGAAGTGACCTACCTCTGCCACCGGCAGTGGTTTGTAGGCATGGCACACAGGGACTAGTGCCATGTCAACTCTTCAGTTTTAGCTGCACCAAAACTAACAGTCTGCAATGGCGAGGGGTATCTGAAGGTGTCACAATACATTCAGCAGCTCTTATAGAACCTCTCTGGTTACAAGGCCCTTAGCACCAGTAGTACATTTTACAAGTGACTTATATGTGTGTTAGAGGTGGGCTAATTGTGGAAACAAAGGTACAGTTTTGGGAAAGAACACAGTCAAAGCCCATCAGATATCAGGCAAAAAGTGGGAGGTATCTATGCAAAAAGGGGCACTTTCCTACATTCTGTACCTAGCATTCAGAAATAGACTGAAAAACAGAAACACAGGAGTAAATTATCCAATTCCTTTTGCCTCCAACCCAATCTGCATTTCACCAGGTATGGGAAACACCTTCTAAAACTTAAGTTATGACCAGATATAGCAGCACATTTACAGTTCAGAACATTTGAGACCATAATCATTATTAGGAGCTATTTAACCACCTTCAGACTGTGACATGGTGTAATAAAATGGATAAATTCCCACGGTCACATCCCGGTTTGCAAGGTAATTTTTTTTACTTCCACCTACCTACACTACCACCATAATAAGCCAGACTAAACAAAACACAATTTGATATTTGAGAGCGAGTGTCTCTGATACGCTGCGTTCGATGAATAAAAGGTTCCATTAAAAAACGGTCTCATTTTGCCAACAATTAATTGAAGATATTTTCAATCAAGTTGGCAGCCAAATTTCCAGAATTTATTTAATGCTACTAACAAATTACTACTGATACGGTCCCTCAAGTGCTCTTTTGTCCATTTCCCAATTTCTTACATCATCGGTTTTTGGATTTATCCAGTACAAATAACCTGTTGAGTAAATATTTTAAATGCATTTTTACAGTGTAAATAAACAGAGTTGCTTGGAGAGCAGCTTCAGTACTTTCCAATTAACTCATCTGCATTAAGTAACTAATTACGTTAGAGAGTGCTTTTATTGCAATTAAAGCATCTTGGTCCTGCTCTGAGAAGAAACAAAAATCTCACTGAATCCAAAATAATGTCAACCTGAAGGCCTGGAAGAAATTGTCAAATAATTGAACATTGTTCCAATAAGTCACCAATACAAGCAGTCGCCTATTATGTCAAAGACAACAGGTATCGGGAACATCTGTACTTACTCTTGGTACTTTGGAGAACAGACAATAGCAACGGACTCAGCCAGCATCATCTGGTATGAGCAGTGGGTGTGCAGATCCACACTGGAGAGAAATGCTGTTTGGGTCGGATGTGTCTAAAGAGAAAACAAAATGAGATGATGTAAAAATTCACTGAAAGAGGTTCAATTCAACTGCATCTAAATGTCTGTGGTGTGGTCTCAAACTATGGCTTCTGATAATTCTAGTTTTGCTTTACCCCCATTACCAAATGCCGGACTTCCTGAAAAAGGAATATGCTGGATCAGGTACTTTCATATAATACTAGTCAACTTCATATCTCTAAGCTAGGAGAGTTGTTCACACCAGGCATGAGAAAGCTTGAGAGGTCTGTCTTTGCCAAGGAAATTTCAAATCAAAATCATGAGAAGCTGCTTTCTAAGAAGGAGCTCAGTACTAGCTCCTAATGTTTCCGTTTAGGCACTTGATCTTATACATGACAATGACCGTGTTATTTGAATATTAACTGTTGAATATTAACAGAGAAAATATTTTATCAAAAAGGTCACAGATCCTCACCCACTCTCTGTAGCATGCTTCATTATAGGGGTTTAATAGTGCAAGGCAGGCTGATTCAGAGCTCTTGGATTTTCTTCTTTATGTTCTTTGTGTACGAGAGTTAAATGTCTGTTGTTCAGGGTCTTCTGTACAGGTAAAATTGTATTACGCAGGTGTGCTATTAACTTTATTCTTCCCAGTTAGTGTTTCCCTTACAATATTAGGTATCCTAGGACATACCTAGTATCTCAGATTCTTAGAGTGAGAGTGCTATCCATGTGGATGAGGGGTTTGCTTCTTTAAGAAATATTTTCTCTGTATTTAATGGTTAATATCCAGGTTGGTTGGTCTGGAGACCAACGTACCATTTTCCCGTACAAGATCAAAAGCATCAACCGGGTTGAGGCTCTCGGATATCTTCTATCTCCCCCTCTGTTGTTGCAGGACTATTTCAAAGTCTGTGAAATCATGATGAAACCCGAAAAGTAAATATCACCTCTATTGGTATCCTAATCAATTTGAAAGCCCATTTCAATCGAGTTCCCGGTAGGAAGAGCTCCAGAGCAATTAACAATGAAAGGCAGCAACATTGCTGATATGCTATCAAGAGAGGAATAAGTATGAATGGGCTTTGCTCTGAGCCCAAGTGACACAGAAAAACACATACACAGGGAACCAAAAGCCAGATGTACAATTATTAAAAATAGCTTTTTCCAAATTGCGATTTTTACCGAATGCCTATTTGGTAATCGATATTTCTAATGTAGTAAACTTTACATTTTAAAATGGCGCTTCCAGTGGGTCATAAATTGACCGGTCTTATAAATATTAATTAGGAAGGATAGCCATCACAGGGATTGTGACCTGCTGGGGTCTGCAGACCTCCATGCCTGCGGTTGCTTTTGAATGAAGCAATCTTTTTATCTTAGGAACGCATTCCCATTTCCCCTTAAGAGAAAACAGAAAAATTAAGCATTTTAAGTTTCCTTTTTTAAGAGTAGGCATTGATCTGTGGGACTTCTGCCTGCTCTTATCTTAAAACAAAATTTTTAAACATTTGTATTTGCGAATGGTTACCACTAAAAAATAGTTGGCAAAAAATGTTTTGCAACCGTAATTTGGTCACAAAACACCAATACATGCTACTGTGAATTAGTATTTGGAAGGGGTGCCTATTTCAAATCCAAAATCGAAAACCTAAACTGCGATTCTACAGAATCGCAGTTTTCTGTATGTACATACCAAAAAGCATTTTTGCAGATTAAAAAAGGCTCAAAAAAGCTTTGTACGTCAGGCCCCAAGAGTAGAGGGTGGATGAATATTAAGGAAATTAAAGTACATAAGCAAGAAACAAGGGAAAACTAGAGTGGTAGAGCAAGTACTCTGTTTAATAAAGCAGAAAAAAGATGTAGAATAAACATCTCTTGCTTTCTTTATCTGGTATTGATGTATGTACAGCGATGATATTTTCAGATTGAAACATGAAGGTTTAGGAAGTATTCCGATAAAAATAATTTCTTAAAAGAACATGCTAAAAGCACCTAAGACCACGGGTGGGTGGAGTTGGCTGAGTGCCACTATGCAGAATTCCACGGAGTTGCCTAAAAACTCCATGGAATTCTGCTTTGCTCTGCCCTAATTACCATGCATGCAGGCAGCAGACCTGGAGGTTTCCTGACCCACAGACTGCCACCTGCTTTACAAGGCTAACCTGGATCTGGCATTCTCCGCCGTACCTGGACTGTCCTCATCCTGTCACCTCGTCGGCGCAAAACCCCTACTCTGTACGACTTGGAGGACGGAGCATGCCCGTGCGTGCACCCATGCGCAGTCCTCCCAAGACGTACAGTGTCAGGGGTTTCGCACCGACGAGGAGACAGCCAGGAAGAGGACAGCCCGGGCACGGCAAAGAACACCAATTACAGGTAAGAGTCCATCTGGGACTGTTCTCAGACTGGTGGAAGCCTCTTTAGAGCCAAAAGGCAAAGGGAACTTTGTCCATGGGTGGGGAAGGTATGATTAACGTGTAGTTATAGAACTTTATTAACTTCTGGGCAGGGTTTTGCTTGTGTAAAACTCAGTTTTGTTTAAAATGTAGACGCAATACTCTGCCTGAATTAAAACAGCATTTTATTTGCTTAAAGAGATATGTCTGTGAGTCCCCTTCCTGGTACTGCCCAATGTAAAAACGAGGAGTGTGGAGGGGCAGACAGGGGGTGCTCAGAATGCGCAATGCGAAACAAAATCTATAACGTAACGGTTCTCTGGTTACCGGAGTTAGTCAATGAGGCTTTCAGCCCACTGAAACCTCCGCTCTGCCTTCTCCAGCCTCCCTGGGCAAAATAACAAAACTTATAGCAGGAGAACATTTTACAGAAAACTGTGTTTCTTTGAGCCACCTGCCAAGTCTGGTTTAACTTTCCTGAAAAAACTCTGGAAGTAACAATTTTTTGCACAAAGCCCTGCCCACCTCCAATTTTGCAGTGCTCGCTCAAAGAAAAGATAAGAGCTGCGCACTGCAGGGCATGCGCAGGCTCCAATGGCCCTTGTTTTAGCTTGCTAGCTGATTAAGAAAAAGAAAAGGCTCATAATTGCGCCCCACAGCCCTCTCTGAGAGATTATGTGGTCAACCGATGACCATACCTTGCTGCTGAGGATTACCAGGGGTGGGAGGCAGGGGCAAACTCTGCCACGCCGCTGAAACATTTTTCTTTTGCCAACCTCTGCATTTCCAGAGGAGAGCAGAGTTGGCAAAACTCCGCAAACTCCGCTGGCGGAGCAGGGTTTGCCACCCACCCTTACCTAAGACCTAGGGAAGCAGACTGGACTTCTATACTACTTCCAATGGGAGTATATATTTTCTTAGTGGGTTAATGTGCATGCTTCTGAGATCTTTGTGTTAACTATAAGTGACCTGTTGATAGAAGAACGAACACAACGAGCATGAATCCACTTTATTAAAGACAATATATAGTAAAACAAGCATTTGCAATGCAATCGGTCTCGCCTTTGGGACCGTATATGTATTTAGCTATGCAGCACATTAGCCTAGGTGCTGAAACATCTACTGTTCTTTAGCATGGAGGGAAAGTAAGCACCAAAGTGCGTTACACGCCAGGTATGGAAACACATGGAGAGAAATATTGCCTTTCAGCGGGAAATGGTATAGTCCAAAGCTCTGTTTTTAATGTAAAATCAGGGCCTTCGGTGGTCAGATCACTGAAAATACAAAATTTGAAAAAAATATTATAGTCTACGGGTGCTCGTGGAAGACAATTTCTATGGACTGGAATCTAGAGAATGCTAAAGTGATTCTGGTATTTTACTGACCTCTGCTGGTCGTTTTTTATCAAGAAAGTTAAATAGAGGCAGTTGCCAGAAAAATTAAACAAGCATTGGCATAGCCAATAGGTCTCGCTTTTGGGACCTTATAAGTATATTTACTTTTGCTACAACCGCGGCACGTAAAGCGCGGGTGCCGCGATTAGAGCAAAAGTAAAGAAATAGTAAAAAACATCTATTTCTTTACTTTTGCTATAATCACTGCACCTGCGCTTCACTTTTAATGTTAAAAGTGAAGCGTGGGTGCCGCGATTATAGCAAAAGTAAAGAAATAGACGTTTTTTTCTATTTCTCTACTTTTGCTATAATCGCGGCACCCGCGCTTTACGTGCCACGATTATAGCAAAAGTAAACATACTTATAAGGTCCCAAAAGCGAGACCTATTGGCTATGCCAATGCTTGTTTACTTTTGCTATAATCGCGCAGGGGAGGGGGCCTGCGAGATTCCCTTGCGGGAGCGTGCGACCATATGGCGCCACCATATGGCGCCGCGCTCTCCCGCAGGGAATTCGCCCGACGTGCACGCGTTGCCATTGCAAGCAATGCAACGTGTGCACGTTTTTGCCCCCAAAGCTGTGCCGATGGCATTAGGTCTCAATCCTATGCAGCGCATGCACGCTGCGTAGGCGAGACCTAAAAAAGGAAGTCCTTCAGCAGAAAGCAATTCTGGTATTTTACTGACCTCTACTGGTCCTTTTTAGGTCTCGCCTAGCTATTGCGTAGCAATCGCTATGCGAGATTCTAGTAAGGGGCTCCCAAAAGGGCTCCCAAAAGTGGATTGCATGGCGAGCACGCGCACAATCACGTGCATCGTGCCGCCATGCAATCCACTTTTGGGGAAACGCTTGGGCCACTGGCGCGTGCACTGGCGACGGGCGTGCGGTTACACGCACAATGACGAGCAGAGGTGCCATATGGCTTTCCTCTCTCGTCATGGTGCGCGCACATCGCACACCACTCGCCAGCCAGCCTGCTTTCACTTTTGCGGGTTTGTGTTTCTAAGTAGTTTTGTGTGATTTCCGCACCACTCGCGGGCTTACCTCCTGCTCCCCCTCTCTCTTCACGTGGCCACTCCCCTTCCTGTATGCGAGGCTCGCCGGGGCCGCGCTTGTTATTAAACCCGCCTCTACTGCTGGCTGCTTTTTCAACACACCCATGTTTAAAAAATTTCAATACAATCACGAATTCCATGCAGTGACTGAACCACATATCTGGATCCAAAAATTGTTTCACAAACACAATTGCATCGTTTGCTAGCCGGAAAAGGACGTCCAACAAACGCTGGCGCCGTGCATGTAGTTTGCAGTTTATAGGGTTTCATATTATCCCTGCTTGCCTCAATCCGTCAAATACTCACTGCCTGACATATCATTCCGCTTCTAGGCAAGCTCTTCCCAACACTCCTCGTCAATCAAGCAAGCAGCCCCGTAATAAAGGTGCACGAGGGACAAAACCAGAACTGCTTTCCGTTACCAGACGCTGTTCTCGGGACAACCATAACTTTCCCTGGCTGCTAACAAAACTGAGTGAAGAACAACGTGACTTCAACAACAAAGGCGGGGCCAAATTATGACCCTGCCCCACTGGATGCCAAACAGGACCCGCCTTTTCAGCCCCTCTCCTAGCGCTGCAACTTTCGCTCCTTGCAGCCGCCTTCAACTACGTTATATCGCGTGAGACAACTTAACAGCGAGCTTTAGAGGCATGACGGCAGGGCTTTAAGTGGAATGAAAAAATGAGGGGGTCTCTCTCAAAGGGGCGTGGCCAATGTAATTAAGGGCGTAGCTTAAAAACACAAACTAAAAGTCTGAACTTATAATAGTGTGCCGCCCGACTTGTATTTTGCTGTTTCGGTCATTGCATCTAAATATATAACTCAACAAGTAACATCGTACCTACAACAAGTCAGGACTATTGGCTTTGTCAATGGTTGTTAGTTGCATAAGATAAATAAACAGCAACTATGGCTCGTATATAATATTGAAAAAGCTTCCACCTAAACCCGGTGACACCAGGAAAATGTTCCTGCTCCCGAGTTTCAAAAAGACAAGGGAAAACCAGAGAGAGAATGACTCTTTAAAGGCATGAAGTAATGCCGTAACTTCTCCACTAGTGAGTAGTGTGTGAGCAGGTGCGCATTCGATGTGCCTTGTGTCACTGCAGTCCGGGAAAAACGGAACACCTGTGCCAGGGCACAAAACAGAGCCCGATAGAGACCCGTTTGGAGGCCCCCTTTAAAACAAGCATTGGCATAGCCGCCAATAGGTCTCGCCTTTGGGACCTTACAAGTGTTTAGCCATGCAACAGTTGCATAACTAAATACTTATAAGGTCTCAAAAGCGAGACCTATTGGCTTTGCCAGGGCTTGTTTATTAAGACAGTTAAATAGAGACAGTTGAACTGCAAAAAAGTCCCTAAGTGGAAGCATACAAGTCCTAGGGCTGATCTCCAGAGCCCACAAAGTACATGCACATATAAGTATATACTAATATATAAGTATATACTAAAGTATATAAAAGAGGTCTCGAATGCTCGACCTAAACATGGGTAGTGAACACCAGGAAACAATTCAGTTTCTGGTATGAGCTAGGTAAATAGTAGGTCTGTGCTAAGTTTACATTACGCTGGTGTAATTCGTGCAATTTCAGGAATTTCATGTCACGCTTGTCACATGAAATTTCCAAAATTAAGACATTACACTACTTCATGTAATTTTGTGCCCCTGGAGGTAAATATTTACTGCAAATACTGCAATTCCACTAACGCTCAGGAACAACAGCTGTTGTTCGCAGTGCTCTTGTTTAAAAGCTTCTTCGGACCAGGAAACAAAATGGGGATGCATTTCCCGCTGAAAGATAGCACACAATGATGGATTGGCATTACGCGTAATTACATGCACTTTCACGTAATTTTGATTTAATCTTGTGTTATTAAGCGACGGCAAATTATGCAAACTTTGCACACCGTTAGTAAATAGATGGTCAAACATGAGACGATATATACTGTGCAGGAAACAAAAACCTTTGAATCAGAGATCAAATTCTCACAACTAACAATAAAACTGATTTTATTACAACAGCTCCAAAACAATCATTCTCAGGCTGCGCAGAATTCGACCCATATTAAATATACTAATGCATTTGCAGGAGATAAAGTTTTAGTCAGGATGATACCATTTATTCAAGTGAAGATAGTAGAATTAAAGCCAAGGTTTTTCGTTTCAAATTGTGGTCAACCAGAGTTGTGTTTTCTTACATGAATCTTACTGAATCCAAATGTGGGTATGTATGCAATTGCTCGGGGCAATAAAAGGATGATGGCGAGTGAAGGCAGCTAGAGTGCTTTACTTCAACTGATGACCTGTGGTGAACGAATACAAAATGTGGACCCTTGATTTTGTGGCCATATTTCCATCAAGGGGCTTGGCATCAGGCCTTTTTGGTGATATGGCCAAAGAGAAGTGTCTGAATGTTTCTATAATCTTTACTTGGCTAAGGTACTCAACTAAATGCAAGTGGCTTCTTAGTCAATCCACATTGTAGTGTGTTTCAGGAAGGAGCAGTTTCTTTGCTCAAGGCCTATTGAGACACAGGCCTGGAGGGAAACCATCATTAGCGCAGTAGGGGCTCTGGCACAAGCACAAGAGGATATGAGGGGCTTACTGCACCCCAATTATGGCAGGCTTTTTCCACTCAAGTATGGAAGAGGGGGCGCAGAAGTTTTGCTTGCATTAGGGCTCCAGCACCCTTCTGCAGAACTGATACAGCAAATACGTATTCTGTGGTTGTAGTCGCTACAACACGGACGCAGGCATACACTGACACTGCAGACTTCTTACGTGAATCCAGCCGAGAGTGATTAAACTGTGCTGGTCCTGGATCAAGAACAGCTCCTCTTCATTTTCGGTGTTGCAGAAGTCGGGACCACCAGACTGCTTTGGCACAATCACATGAGTGATGGTGAACTCATTCCTCATCTGGAAGACAATGGGCAGCAAGTGTAAACAATACTAACATTGCTGTAGGTAACTGTTACAGCGGTGGTAGATTAAGCTGAACATATCAGCAGATTCGAAGGAACGATGCCTGCTTGGCCATAGTTTACACAGCATTCTTGGAGATCAAAAAGCGAGAGGTAGAGAGATGTAAACAAACATACGACCCCTAGCACCCAGAGTACAGAAAATCTCCTTCAAAGAAGCACCATGCAAGTGGCACAGGTTAACAAAGGTTAATATTGCAGTGTAGCAATACACAAATACATAGGGCACAAGACAACACATTTGACCGATATAAAGAAATCATACTAAAAATGTGCCAGGGCCAATCAAATGTGTTTCTGGTGTCCTAGGAGTGGCGCAGCTTACACTTGCTTGGTTTCCTTAAATATAGAGAAATCTCTCTCTTGCAGTGAGTGTATTCTTATGAGCAATAAGATGTTTTTTTACTTGTGGGACCAACGAACTATGCATCTTGATGTGAACAGCTCCCACACTGCCTAAAATAAAAATCATGGACATTGCCCAACATGTGCTTTTAAATGATACTAGGGTTAGCCCTAACAGGTAACTTTGTGCCCAGCCCTCCTGGGGGGCTTTTCCGAAGCCGAGCCTGACACAGAGTCCAACAATTTCTCCAATATCCCAGTTCACTGCCACGGTCTTAAAATGAATCTATTAACTAGGAAGTGCCTCAGCCCATCAGGACAAGTGGCAGGCTTACGGTTACAGAACAGACTGGGGTTCCACATGAGGGGCAATCCAGTTCTCAACTGAGGTGTGAGATGTGGCTCAGTTACAGCATGCCAGAGTATCAACAACAAACAAAGATAATGTACCAGTTTACCGCACAGGATCCCACACGTCTCAACTCCTTTCGATGTATTGAGTTCAGCCAGATGCAGGAATTTGATGCAGAGATCTCTCGGAACACTCAAGTGTCTAAGGCCGTCGCTCATACCATCTAGAGTGAGGTGAAAGAAAAAAAAGAAAGTAGAGAGAGAATATAAGCCAAGCTTTGGACACACATTAAAAGATAGATGTACTTATTTCGCCTTATATACAGTCCTAAATATTCATCTTCACTTTTCCTAAACGTCCATCTTCACTCACCTCCAGGCCTTGCACTGGCTCCCAAAAAATGAAAACAAACACATTGAGAGCTCTCAGTTGAACATTTTGTACTCAGTCGATTCTGTTTCTCCCGCTGTTTTAAAGGCAGGCTGCTCAGTAAATTACTAAAAACACAAAAATCTACATTCTGATGGTTAACATAGTTTGTTAAAATGGCACAGCAGGGACCATTATTGTTCCCACCACTCAAATCTAAATAAAGTGGTCATATTTAAACGGTGGAAAGCTATTTTCGAGCTCACGTTTTGGGTTACCTATAGTTAGAATGTATAATACAAGATAAGGTGGTGATGGGCAAAAAAGAAAAAACAACCTATTGCAGTGCATATTTAAACTGTTGTAAGCTATTTAGTGCTCATTTTTGGGCTACCTCTAGTTAGACTGGTCAAGATCAACTGGTAATGGGCAAAAAAACAACTACTTGCAGTGCATTTTGTTTTGAATGTCTCACAATATGCCACACAGGTCAGCCAATATACATTGGTAAGACAATATATGCTGAGACGTGGGCCCCTTGCTCACTTTGCCACTGCATTCAAGCCAGCCTGGCTGATGAGGGCTGTTCGCCCCAAACCGGTCACAGGATGCTGGTTTCCAGTCCAGGGAAGACATGGCTTTGCAGTTCGGGCTGGATTGTTCCCATGAGGCTCAGGGTCAAGACTGATTTGCATATAGCTATGTCTGAACTGGGGTGGCGAAGTGAGCTAAAGAACGATGATGGATTCAACCCAGATCTGTGACTGGGGGTGAGTGTCTGAAAAGTTTCAGTACTCCGTCCATCATCTCCTTGTGTTTGCAATATACATTTCAACAGTTCTTTGAAAAGGCAATGACTACCACGCAGTTTCAGGATAAATCGGCATTCACAGGGCCCTAAGTATCACCCACGGTATTGGCTTTGCAAATGCTTTTCGATGATTACGGAGAAGGAAACCGTGCAGGGGACATATGGAAAACAGGGAGGCAATCATAGGCAACAAGTGCAACCATTGCAGTGCTGAAATGCATGTTTTAAAAGTGTTCCTTCAGGTAAACAGAAGAAGGGTACAACTCATTCAGTCAGAAGACTGCAAGACCGAATTTATCCTTTATGCTATAAAAAAAAGAATAGCGAGAAAAGTCAACAAGTAAAGGGGAGAGAACTGAGACAGACAACAAAGCCCTCCAATCACAGAAAGAGGGTGACTCAAAGTCCACTCTAAACACATGTTCTGTGCCCAAACCAGTAAGCCTTCTTACAAAACAGAAAAAGCGGACAGTAGCTGTGGGACCAAAAAATGAGTACTGGTCACAATCACAGTTTGTTTGTTTTTAAGATCCTCGTCTCTTTGAGAGAAGGCACTGTTGGCCAACGTGGTCTGTTGATAGTCTTCATTTGGCAACATGAAGAAAAGTAGTTTTCTCATTGAAGTACTAAAAAAAGGTTCTTGGTCAAACTAGGAAGTGCTTTGAAGCAACAGGCTAAACTCTAATGGTAAGTGCAACATTAACTAAATTAACATCGGCAACTGAATGGGAAAATGTCAATGGCGGGAACCTTCAGAGGCATCAGTACATTTTTTGAAATATTGTCAAAAAGAAATTCAGCTACAGAAATCTCAAGTGGCCCCATTGCATAGGGGAGTAGCTCATCCAATCTTATGTTTTCTTTTTATTGTTTGCATACAGTAATGTAGGAAAAAACATTGGATGATATAAGCTACTCACAACTGAAAGAATACTGCTTTAGATGCCTGGATGGTGTGGGCTACTCACACCTGAAACGATACAGCTTGGTATGCTTAGGGTTGCCTGGAGCTTTACAGGAACTAAACTCTTTGCAAGTACAGTCTTAAGACTGAGAGACTGAAAGTGTCCTGCTTCTATTCTAGTTGTCACTTGCTATTTCAACAGGAGTTTTTTATTCTGTGAACACAACTAGAGTCTTTGACACAGCATAAACTTTGAAAACATAATTAGAAGGTCATTAGGTCTCAATGTGTAGAAAGTAAAAGGTGGCAAAAGATTATGGAAGCCTTGGAAAAATCTAACTACTTAAGGTATCAAAATGCAAAGTGGGTGAGTGCAACATTGTCAGTTAACACCTAAAATGGGGTAAGTTGCAATGGTACATTTTCAATGATTGGTTATCATAACAAATGTTACTTGGTGGAAACACTGACCTGTGAGGGCAAGACTGACCCGTAATTGAAACCTTTCTTGTTGGTTGGGTAGCATTAGAAGGGTATCCGAATGAATTTCAACACATCGTGTCCTTTTCTTTTTTTTTTTTTTTTTTTTACAGAGGTGCCCATGGCTTTGTAGTTTTTGCATTTTGAGCTTGGAGAGGAGATACCAATGTTTGAAAACTCGATTTACAAACCTGCCATCTTATTCAATGTGCATCGCCCACTATAAGACATTGAAGTGGAAATACTCCTTATCAAGCTGCACCTGCCTCGAAGAAGCATAACCTCTACATGATGGTTAATTTAGGAGGTGGTTGGGGCAGACTATGGCCAATGCATGGCAGACTGCTGTGTTATGTTCTATGCATTCATCCTGTACAAGAAGCCATGCTGTAAGACGGCCCCGAAAGGAGCGATAAAGCAAGAAGGACACGTTGGTACGTCTGTGATCTGAGCGACAGTCACATTCTCATTCCCCTGCAGCGTTATGGAGTCCATGGGGTTATCCTTCAGATTCTTTTTCGTCAGTATCCAACTAGAGTCCCACTACATTTACATTTTCCCTCCCTTAACTATGCTATGTAATTACTGGCAGTATCTAAGGCCATCCTTTATAATTGGTGACTTACCTTTACCTTGCATGTGCTTGTGGGTTAGCCTTACAGTCCTTATGTATCCTACAGAGTTATCCATGTTACCCTTCAGATTCCTTATGCTCAGTATTTCTACGTAGAGACTAGCCTTTACATTTATAATGCTCAGTACTCAAATTCAGTGCTTGTGAACGACTTACTGCTCTCGCTGTTGGAAATGCTTCCAGGTTTCAAAGATCGGTCCACAGGTGGAGGTGCTGGGGGAGCACTTGGCAAAGGTTGTACTGGTTGGGAAGTTGGACTGGGAGATGGAGTTACAATGGGGGGCTCCTTTACACCTGGTATGAGTGGGCCTCCAACTGGCTCAACTCCTGGAGCTGGCTTCCCAAACTCCTCCAGAATCCTCAGACGTTCTTGTTCCAACTCCTTACGCCGCATCATATCCTCAAAGGCCATAATCTGCGCATGTTCGATCTGCTGCTGCTTCATCTGTGCCACCCGCTGCCGCTCTTCCTCCAGCTGCTGCTGCAGGACCAGCTGACGGGCCAGCTCCTCCTCCTCTTGCTTCTACACCAAGAAACAAACATCAGATGTGTCAACAGTGAAGTGAAATGCATATAGCACACACACAACCTTGATCCAATGTTCAAACACTGCCGATACTGCCAGAAACTAGAAAGGATACCCTTCAACATTCATCAGGCACTTTTTTCAAAAGTACTAAAATGGGTTAAAGAATGCAGACAAGGCACAGGATTCTTTCTCCAGAATGTGCTGCAACACTGGAGCAGTAGATTGAAAAACATTACCATATTACAGCAATCCGATTCAATAAGTAAACTCAACAGGGTGGTTATGCTTTTAAGTAAAAATGACAAGTTAAGTTCATGCCATTAATAATTGCACTCAAGACCGTTATGGATAACTTGAATATTTCAATAAGACTTCAAATCGACAGGTTAATTTATTGTTCTGGAATTAGCTGCCACCTCTAAAGACATGTTAATAAACTCCATTCTAATTGCATTCACCATGCAAGACTAGGGAAGCCACAGATCCTTTTTAGGAACGTTCCCCTCCAATAATCAAAAATGAATATGCCAATGATAGGCACCCATTAAGTGCAATCTGGACAATGGTTGGTAAGGAACACCAAAGATATTGAAAATTACAGGGACCTCTTCACTGAAGGAGAGCAATCTTGTTGGTTCGAGGCTCCAGGCTTTACAGGAAAGATCAACTCCTTTGTGGCCCTAAAGGATGGGCGAACAAAGCACTAAGCTTCATCAAGCTACTTTCTGGCAGATTCTTCAAGGCTATTCATGTGGCGTAACCCTTTTTCACTAGGCATGAACGACAGAGAGAAGATGCTAGAACCAAACTTGTAGTTCCTGGGTAGGCCCTAAGTTTTTCACAAGCAGTGAGTCACCAATAAGGGCTACCAAACCTGTGGGTAAGTTATTACAGAGATACAAGTCCTTTGCCACAGCTACTGCACATGCCTTCATACTTCTCAGCCAGAGATCATATGCATGGCAAGATATTCAGGAGAACCTGAGAGGGACATTACAGAGACCTATTTTCACACCTGCTCACATTACTAGCAGTGTGACACTAATTACGGTCCACTATCCAGGGTATATAGATGAACATTCTGAAAAGAACTACAGGAACTCCGGGAGGATGAAGGTGCCCTACTCAAGAGTGAGTGTAACGAGTGAGCCACTACAGCATGTGAGTGATTATATCATGACTGAGTACATTAACCCTTTTAAGACTATGTAGCTGGCACCCCAAACATCAGGGATTGTTTTAAATGTTTTGCCCTACAGCAAAATTGATTGAATAATGAATACATCTCAGAGTATGGCACACGTGTAACTTGTGAGTGGGTTTCATTTTGGGAGATACACCATGGAGGGTTTTCTGGGCCCACTAACCAGACCTTACAAAGAAACAGGTATACGGAAACAGTCTTTTTGTAGGTTTATCCCCACTTTTTCTCGCCATTTGGACTACTAGCTTCTGGTTTTCAACTCGGAGAGTGCACTGAGGCCTGCAAACCAGACCCCAGTGCAGGTGTTCCGACCCATCACAAAAGATATGTCGAACTGGATTTCCCCAATTGGCAATCACTGACTTACTTTGAAGTCCCTAGTATATGGTGCCCAGGGTCCCAAGGGCATGTAAGGCAGAGAGTCCACCCAGGACGGCAGCACTGTTTGTGCCATCCTGAGTGTGACAAAAGACTTGACTGGAAGAGCAGTGTTCACACAGCTAGTTCGACTTTGCCATCACTATTAATGGCAAAGCCACCAATTCCCTTAACAATATATGTAAGTATACCCTAAGGAAGACCTAGAGAGCCCTATGGCAGGTAATTGTGTATTGTTAAGCAAGACATATAGAGTCATATATGTCTTAGCAGCAAGATTCTTAAAGTTGTCGTTTTTCAGAGGAAAGGTTAGTAGGGCCATTGGTTAACACAGTGTTACCAACTGGCATCCAAGCCTGGCCAACTTCTGGATGGGACTACCTAACTGGGCACAGGAAGATATCAAATTAATTTTGGCATTGCATCTGACTTGATGACAAAGTCGAAATTAATGTCACTATTAAATTTAAGCAACTTTAAGAAAGTTGCCACTCTGTGCCCGAGTTGGTCCAATGGCTTTGCACAATCCCTGGCCAACAGACAGCTTTCTGCCCGCCTGGGGAGATGTGTGAACAACTTCCAGGCTCAGGAACAAAGGCAGCTGCTGCAGAGTAAGTTGTGACATCCTCACCCAGGAAGGCCACTCTGGGTGTTAGCCCAAAAGGTGAGCTTCAGATGGGAAGCCGCCTTTGAAGGGCCGCCAGTGACAATACTCCCGAGGAGGCTGCCTTTTGTTCAAGTTGGAGACAGGGCCAGAGAGGAAAAACCCTTTCCCAAACAGGTTTTCACGTGAGAGTGTAGCTCTGAGGTATCCACACCTCTGGGGTGGACTACAAAGCTCCTCACAGTGGAGGGAAGGCTCAGTCATCTTGACACTAGCAAGAATATTGCACTCTGGGATTGCCAAATGCCACACATCACCAGAACTTTGTCACTAAAGAGGAGGGGACCTACTAGCCTATTGGCTAGTGACCGCATTGTGCCCTGCAACACTTTCCCGGGATATAATGGCACCCCTGGCACTCTGAACCTCAGTACACGATGGATGTGCAAAGAGGACTGCCCTGCTACCCTTGAAATAGCACGAAGACAGGCTGCACCGTCAAAAGGACTGTACCTGCTGCACTTTTGGCTAGTGAAGTTTGGACTGTGCCTGTGGCTCCCAGCTATGGGAAACGTTGATTCCCCTGCCCCAGATCGAAGCTGTGATCCCAAGGATCATTCGGCAGGCCCCATGGGACAGCATTAGGGACATCAAAGTTGAGGAAGCCCAAACCGACATAGCAGTAACCACTTATGAGGATTCGCCGCCGACCGCCGTTGGGCGCTGCTAGAGACAAATTCGAGCTATCCAAAAGTTGCACCCGAATCTGCTGGAGGGCCATCAAAGTCCGGATTCATCGGCCAAGAGGTACACTAACCCGCACCAGGATATTCACTGTGAGCATTGTGCCGCAAGATCGGCAGCCCAGCCACAGCTGCACTTTCACTGTCACAAAGAGGATGCCGTGGGACCCTGAATGCGGTGGTCAAAGTTGCCCCATCTCACCCGAGTACTGAAGAATCATCTGCACCTCACCCCTGTCGACCGCACAGCTCCAGGAGCATCATTGAGCATCTTTTCTGCCTGGATCTCCAGCATCAGGACCACTGCATTTAAGTCTATGGAGGTCGTTTCCTAAAGGCTAGAACTGGACTGGAAAATGATTTTTGTTTACCAATGCTTGTTTGTGGTTGGATTAAAAGTTATTTAATATTTTAAAAATCCATAGCTTCGGAATCTTCCTGTGGATTTTGATGATCAAGGACTCTAAAAATTCAAAAAAGTATGTTCTGCTATTATAAATTGGAGTTATGTCTCTTGTTGCGCAACTTTCTTATTTTGTTGTTTGGTACTGTTAAAAGCTTTACACTAAGTTCCTTCGTCCAAGGTGTACTGCTCGATGCCACAGTTACCAAGGGCTGAGCTTGAGGTTTACAAATGTGCCTGACTGGATCCAATAAAGGTTTTTGTGAATGTAGTCCACAACAAGAACCCACAGCCATATCATGTAACAGACCCAGATCCTCACAACAGGTCATGTCCTTATAGTGTGCACCATATACAGAACAAGTGATGTACTCATTCTGGGACATTTAGCACCAAAGAAGGCCACCAAAGAAGCGCCAATCAAGACAGAGCATAGTGGCAAAAAACGGTACTATTTGCCTGCATTAACCATCAAGAGCAGAGTAGCAATATGTTTTGCAAACATTGTTAGATCAATTTCCACTCATTTTATTAAAATTCAAGGCATTGAGTGGGTGCTACATGTACAAACTACTATTCTACAGAGACTGAGAAAACCACTGGACATAGTAAAGGTTTATAATGAGTTTGGTTTACCAAAATCCAACTAGGTTTTCAATATTTGCGCATGAACAGTACTCCGCTTCCTTTTGGCTAGGTTCACAATATATAAATACCATATACATAGATACATAGCCATCAATTGATTGGTACTTGCGTTTTAGCATCTCAAAGTACCTTGAGTACCAGAGTATAATTTGCATTCAATCAAAATACCCCGATACTGGTAACGCTTTTGTTTTTACATATTCTTTGTTTGCATTTATTGTACGTTAGAGCCCTCTTTTCTGTTGAGCTCGCTTAATGATTTCTTGTCTATATAAAATGACCAAATGCAAATTAGAGTGCTTGGAGAAGAAGTTGCTCACTAACGCTCAATATGAGACTTTATTTCTGCCTATACATTCATGCTTTACTATGCCCTGTTAAGGACAGCTAAATGATAACATGCTATCAAAATAAAAAAATATATTAAGGGATATATCCCTTTTTTTGTGAAAAAAAATTAATTGTCCTCTTTACCTACTGTGTACTGCGCAAGGCTACCAACCTGCCCAACACTTCTGCACCCGGACTATCCAGGGCAGGTGAACCCGAACAGCTAGTGGATCTTGTGACCGTGACCTCCTAGTGCCTCAAGTCCTAAATGGGACCCCAAAATACGATTGCAAGTACCTGTATGCAGTATACGTTTCTTTCTTCATAGGTAAACATTACCGCGAAAAAACACAAATGTTTGACATTTTTATTTACCTGTAAAAATTGATAACTCAGAAAGTACTTACCCAATTACGAAGTTCATGGTGTTAAAAAATATATAAAAGTACCAGTTATTTTTCCAAATTGGCCTTGAGTGTGTGCCTCATCTTTTGACTCTGTGTGTTCAACAAATGTTTAACACAACCCTCCATTAAGCCTAAACTGCTCGACCACACTACCGCAAGAGAGAGGGATTCATTTAAGCCCTGTAAGCCAATACGGGCTATCTGGACTTTCTACATAGTGTACCTCTTTTTGGTACATTACATAAAAAGCTAGCTTCCTACAGCATGCAGTAATGGTCCGGATGAAAACCATACTGACCCAATGGGAACTTATTTGAAATGGCTGAAACATGCTGCCGAAGACTAAGGCAGTGCGAGACCATTCATGTCTCATAAAACATACACCACAGTTTTTAAAACTTGCCCAATGTTACCATTATTAAAGGATACCTTAATTGGCTGGTGGCCTTGAAATTATTTTAAAATGGCCTTTTCTCACTTGAGTTTCCCAAAGACAAACATGCTCCGCTGTTACTCAGGCATCATAGCACACCCAGATACAGTAGGTGTTTACAAGTAGGAACCGTAGGATGAAGCATGACACCAACTATGGTTGGTCGGCGAGGGTTCTTTTAAAACCCTTAAGGTTTCTCTATCTCTGAGTAAGGGACATCTCAGGAGTAAGTTTACAGTGGTAGCGAGCTCGTGTTTATTGTTTAACCATATTCGTAAATCGCCACAACTTTTTTGTCACTTGGCCTTCGACTATTGTCGACATTACAGGCTTTAGGCTGTAGGGGTCTAGATCAAAGATGGCAAATTACAGTACACCCACAACTACTCCATTCACTATACCGGTGGTTGAAGCTCTGTCAAGAAAACACTCTAGTTTATTCACCGCTGGTCACTGTCAAGATTTGGGAAATAATCTCTTGGTGATTCACCAGGGCCCTGGGTCTAACTGGCTACTTTGCCTAACACTGAAACCAAACTGGTAGCACCATCCAAAAAAGTAACTACAATAGAAAACACTGCAGCCCCTAAATTCATATTATAAATCAAACTGGCAAATCTGGCCACTCTTCTAAAGTGCTTTTTAAAGTGCTGAACGACTTTGTTAATCCAAGCGCGGGCTCCAAAAAAATTCAGGCTTTGCAAGAATTGTGCTACTCGTTAGTTGATTATTTTCATGATAACATTTTTCTCCTTTATCAGAACTTTCCCAGAGCGCCCGATCGTATATTTATAGAGCCTAATCTCAAATCTCCTACCATTAACTGTACTAGCAGCCTAGGAAAGTTTAATGCGTTCACCCCAGAACTAATTAAAAGATCTTTCGAAACTGCCAAATCTGGCTCTCTTTTGGGTTTATGTCCTCCCAGAATTCCTGCACTACTTTCGAATCAGTTAGCCCCGACTATATGCTCCTTGTTCAATCTATTAACACAGGAAAGATCCCTTTGGTCTGGAAAGCTGCGCAGGTTATGACTATACAAAAGAAGGATAGTCTCGCACCCACAAACCTTGAAAACTATTAGCACATCTTGCTGCTTCCTTTACTAGGCAAACTGCTAGAAGGTCAAATGAACAAGCAACTTTCAGACTACTTGGAAAACAACAAGATCTGGGACCCATTTTCAAACTGGGTTCCGATACTTTCACAGCACGGAGACCGCCTTAGTGGGAGTGACTGATCACATCCGTTTAGCTGCTGATGCCGATACACCTGCTACACTTGTGCTGTTGGATTTATCCGCAACGTTTGACACTGTGTCCCATCCTAGACTGCTACAAAGGCTGTATGAAATTGCAATCTATGTGACAGCCCTACAATGGTTCTCTGATTTCTTTTCAAAACAGATCCCGAACCATCTAACTGGGCTCTTTCAAATCCTGTACTATGATGATCGACTAGGGTGAGCCCCAGGGCTCATGTCTAAGCCCCATTCTTTTTAACATCTATGTTGCGCCCCCCCACCCCCCATTGCTAAGATCATCAAAGCTTTCAGCTTTGAAATTCTGTCCTACCTAGATGACACACAGTTGGTCATCTCTTTAAACAAAGTCCTGAATAAGGCAAAAAAACGCTTTGCGACAGGAATGAAAGCAATGGCAGCTTGGATGTCTACCACCTGCTTATAGTTGAATGGGGGAAAACAGATTATCCTGTTTGACAGATCCCAACAGCTTTGGTCGGCCGACTGGTGGCCTGAGGAACTTGGCTTGTCCCCAATACACAAACAGGGAGTTAGAAGCCTCGGTCTCTATTTAGATCAAACCCTGAACATGAAAGAGCAGGTACGGTCTACTGTGGGTACTTGCTTTCACATGATGCGCCTGTTGAGGAAGGCTCTTCTTTTTCTTCCTCTGTCTTTGAGGAAAACATTGGTGCAGGCGCTCATTGTAAGCATATTAGATTAGGGTAACGCTTTACTTGCTTCTGCAAATGAGACTTTACTTTCAAAACTTCAAGTTGTACAAAACACAGTGACCCGTTTCATTTCCAATCTTCCCTCTGGTACCGCTTCCACTCCTCAACTGAGATCTTTGCATTGGTTTCCTGTAAGAGAATAGTTTTCAAAATGTGCTGCCTTACCCTCAAGTCGATTACAGGGAAAGGCCCTAAGTACCTCAACCAGAAGCTTAAACGTTGCTGTCCAGTTAGGACTCTGAGATCCAGCGACAAAGTCTTGCTCACTGTCCCTCGCATCATAAACGCTAGAGCAGGGAGTAGGCCTTTTTCCTTTTTGGCCCACTCTAACTGGAATGAATTGCCTTATGACATTTGTACGTGCTTAGATTACAGCAATTTTAGACAGAAGCTAAAGACAGTGCTTTTCTAACTCAGAGTCTTTATGCCAGTGTTTTTGCTTCAGCGCAGAGATACCTCTCCCGGGGTGATTCGTGCACAATAATAAATCACTTTAACATAACATAGCATAACATATAGTTTGGTGGAAAGGATACTCTGTCAAACCATGGCAAATATCCTGTCTGCCATATTACTGATGCTATAGTTACCCCACCATGTATGTGACAGAGTATCTTGTAAGCCAAATTCTAAATAAGGATCGAACTTCTTATCCTAAAGCTATGTAAACATGGTTTACTCTGCAGTACTTATAGACTAAACGTTCTACCTTAATATAGATTAAAAAATTATGTTACGGTATTCACTGCAAGACTTAATGTATATTTTCTCTGTCATACTCTATACTGGCACATAAGATTTTGACTTTTGTTATAAAACAGTTAAATGCTTCAAGGGTAAAAGATTTATTGCTGTCCCTAGGTTCACAATATGGGCTCATGTCTGCTGCCCGGGAGAAAGCATATGACTACATGGGGTGGGAGTTTTAATGGGTCTGTGCTTGTAAGATTTGGTCTGAGAAAACACTTGGAAGGTCAGAGTTTTATATCAAAAACTAGATTTGACTGTCCTGTTAAATTTCCACCTGGCAGCATTTTTACAGATTTCTAGGGTTACTTTCCTAACTATTAAAACATCTTGCTATCATGCCCTTGACAAATCTAAATCACAATTCTTCCAATACAGCTAATTTTGTGCACAGCAGCTAACCTAAAAGGTTATAGGATTGTAGTACTGAATATCTACCACCAGAATATCATGGTACAAGAACATCAAGGGACAAAATATTGCAATGTAAGTGTTTATAGGGAAGTACAAATTGACTGCTCCTAACTCTACATCTACATACCTTGAAAATATATGTACCACAGAGGTTCATAGATGTGGAGTTACACACAGAACATCTAGACTTACTCACGTGGCAATATTTTTTTAAATATATTGTACTCTATAGTATGTCCCATCCATATTCTCTGGTGGCGTACATTCATGGTGCACACCGGTTGCGATATATGCAGAGTATTCGTGGTTATATACCGCGATTGATGAGTGTATATAAACTGGTATATGGAAGCAAAGTAAATAAATGCAAAACAGAGGTGATGTAAGGGAATATGCCCTTCTCTATACCATCTGAGTCCTAGTTATCTGTGGTTTTTAGTCATGTATAAGCAATGAAATATCACTAGTTTAAATGCCCATTAAATGACTTCTCATGTTTGGGTTTGCTCAAGGCTATCAGAGGATTGCCTCTCAACCTAGTTAGTTCTCTTAATTACAATAAAAGGACCATTTTGGCAACAATTTCTTTTCCAAAATACCCAATTTGTATATCCAGCAACCTACCCTGTAGCTGTTCCAAACTGATTAATATTTACACATGCCACGAAAAGGTATCCACGTTATATCGACAAATCTATCATGACAAGTGGTTGGGCTCGTCTTTATTTAAACCTTTATGTTTGGGCTATCCAGCTGAAGTGGGTCTTGGATCTTTTAAGACCCACCTCATGTAATGTAATGACACAGATAATGGATACCTTGCCGTATCCCCTTTCCAGGATTAAATACCCCCAAACGTCCTCCAAAGTAAGTGAAAGCTGTTCCTTTTTTAATTAAGCTGATCCGTTTTGAGAGGATGGTATGAGAGCCGTTAATGTTTATAGTTCACTTACTGCTCGGAATGTCAAGGTCAAAGGGATTCCTTATATCTTTTTCAATATCATTTGGCCCTGGCTTTCTATGTGGTAGGTTCTCTAATGTGAAGGCTTTCATTGTTCAGACTATCAAACTGTTTCTAGGTCTTGTTTTTTTTAAAGTTGTGTTAATCTAAGATTATTATTTATGGCTCAATCATCCTACAGGCTAGGATATTCCTTTAAGTAATATCCTCTTACCCAGCTGTGCCTGATATTTTGCCTGGAGTCCCTCCAGTTCTTTACTAAGCAAGGGTGCTCTATCTGATCCTTCCATCGAGGCCCTCTGAAGATCCATTTCTCTAGCCTTAATTTCTCTTATTAGGTTCTCATCTTCCTGCTTTACCTTACGTTTTTACCGACAATTATAGATTTTAATATTCCCCTTTAAAAGCAGCCCAAACTATACTACATTTGGTAGAACCCTCATTAATCAGGAAGAAGTCAACCGTACCTTCCGCTAAGCTGAGTGTCACTTCCTCATCCAATAAGATAGTCCTGTCCAGTCCCCACCTTCTTTGCCCCACTTTTTGATTTTGCCTCAAAGATAGGGCTACTGAAGAGTGGTCTGAAAGCACCGCTGGTGAATGAGATACTGCCTCTACTTAGTCGTATAGCTCCTGAGCTACCAAAAAGTAATCAATACGAGAATGATGGCGATATTCTTTACTGTAAAAGGTGAAACCCCTTACCGTCCCCATCTTTTTACATCAAATATTGACCAGATTGAGCTCAACCATTATTCTTTTCAGTCTGGCAGATGTTTTATGAGGACTGATACATTTAACTCTTGAGGTCCGGTCCAACTCCTTATTCAAAACTAGATTAAAGTCTCCACCCAATTCTATCGGGGATGATGTTTCTAGTAAACATGATTCTAATTTCATTAAAGCATCTGGGTTATCCTTATTTGGACCATAGTATACTGCACATATTACCGGGGAGATGGTCCCTAGCCGGTCCCTAGCTCCTGGTTGGAGGCTACGATAACCGGCTACGATAACCTTGATAGCTAAACCGAACTAAGATCCGCAAAAAGTGGAGTCGTACAGACCAATATCTCTTTTGAATGCGGACTATAAAATCTTCTCAGGGATTATTGCAACTAGAGTGGCAAAGGTTATACAGGGAGTCATTCATCCTGATCAAAAAGGATTTATCCCGGGGAGGCAGTTGAATGATCTCACGTTCTTGATGATGGGGGCTATAGATCTGGCTGAGTTCCAAAACCTACCCTTGACCATAGTAGCTGTGGATGCAGCCAAAGCTTTCGATCAAGTGTGCTGGGCGTATCTTTGGAAAGCACGAAGTAGTTTTGGCTTTCCGCAGAATATTATGAAGACTATACAAAACCTTTACTATCTTCCTAGTGCTAGTTAATGGAGAGTTGTCAGACTGGTTTACTATTTCAAGGGGCACCAGACAAGGTTGCCCCCTCTCCTTTTCAACTTGTATATTTGCTAGTTTGATTAGGCAAGATCATACCATCATACCTTTTAAATCTGGTGGGTTTAAGGCTAAATTGGCCTTATATGCGGATGATTTGATTTTATAAACTATTAACCCACATGAGGCAATCCCTAATCTGATGGAGAAGGGAGAGAGGTTTGGTTTACTTTCCGGATAGAAGATAAACGCGGAAAAATCAAATAATGGAGTGGAACCAGAGCACGAGGAGCCCGGGCGCTAGATCTCAAATACAGTATTTAGGAATACAGATTACGCAGAAATTAGAGGAGGTTCCTAAAACAAACTGGAAGAAAATCAGTCGGAGATTGGAAATTTGTTGTTAAAGTGGGCTAACTTACCATTAAACATCTATGGTCGAGTGAACCTGATAAAAATGATTATTCTCCCCGAAGTCACTTTTCTTTTCAATTCAATTCCATTGGCCTTTCAGAAGGAGGATGAAGCGAAGCTTCAGGGAAAAATTGGGAGTTGTATTTGGGCTTCAAAGGGTCAGAGGATAGCATGGAAAAAGCTAAGCAGGAGGCTAGAGGCAGGGGGATTGAGGCTACCTGATTTATTGGTGTATTGTTATGCCTTTCATTTTAAGAATTTTTGTATGCTGGCGAAAAAGCCAGACGGATTATCAATGGGCATGCTTTTTGAGGCAATGTTGGCTGATGTTACTCAAGGTCAACATCATTTTCTTTTTAAGTATGGAAACCCGAAATTCTTTAAAAAAAAGTGAGGCTGAAGATTCTGAGGTCTGCCCTAAGAACGTGGGTTTATCTGCGGAAAAGGCTGGGAGTCCCTTACTATTCAACATGGGCACCAATTTGGGAGTCCCCGGGTACCCCAGAATGCCTGAAAGATCAACTGAGTCAGCCCTTAAAATCTGGGGGGCTATACTATTGGGCAGATATTAAAGCAGGATCAAGTCTAGTGAGTTGGGAAGTTCTAAGCAACCTCAAAAGGGGACTATTGACAAGATTCAAGTATTATCAAATACGTTCTTGGTGGGCAACTAAGGACTGGGCAGATGATGAAGACGACTTGAGATTTGACCAGGTTATGAGAACTGATCGATGGGCAAAGGAAGTCTCATATTGGTATTGGTTTTTTTTGGAGGTAGATGATAGTATGGAAAGTAAAATCCCAAACTTATGGGCAGATGAGTTTGGGGATAATGAAGTGAAGCAACTTTGGTTTGATTCCTGTTCCATTTTACGATCAGTTGTAAAACCTGCCTCGCTTAAACGTAACCATCTTTTTACCACCTACAGGGTGTACTGGTCTCCAGCAAAGCTATCAAAAATAACAGGTAACATCTATTATTGCCCAAGATGTAGGCTTCCTTTAGCAGATGATCTACATGTTTTTCTATGGTGCCCGAAGATCGCCTCTTATTGGACCGCGGTATGTAACTTTCTTGGTGAGGTGATTGTCAAAGAGATCAAGGTAAGCCTAAGTCTTATATTTTTTTGAATATGTCAAGAGGTCGCTGTCCGGACAAACTCACTTACAGCCAAGTTTATCTTCTATGTGTCTCTACTGGCAAGGCAAGAGATCTATAGGCTTTGGAAAGCCGAAAATCCTCCATCCTTTGCTGAGTGTCTCAAAAGTATTATCTATACGAGCCGGTCTGATATGGCGTGTGACCCTAGGAGTCAGGATAAGATCTGGACAAAATTGATTGAGTGGAGAGAGAAAGAGAGCGGGTCCAATGATTAAGCCAAACATGCTGTGGGTCTCGGCCTCCTCTCGATTGATGGCCCCCTGTTGTTACAAAAAAGGAGCTGGAGTGGAAACACAGTTTCCTTGCATGGAAGGGCTCTTATTTATTCCTGGCTTCTATGGGATAAGAGCAATCCTAGCAAGAGAGCTGGCAGATTGAGGACAAAAAAAAAAAGGATATTCCTTTAAGGTGCATAACACCACCAAACCAAATGTTGGAAATTTGCCTTTTCTGCAAGGTCACCCCAATTTATTTGGCTTTTTTTGCTGAACCCACTCTTCTGCTAGCTATGGATTACACCCAGCTAACCAGTAGTAAAGTGCTTGTACTCCTCCTTTCAACGTGAAATTGGTATCACTGATTGGCACATGTAGTTTACCTATAAGTCACTAGCAATGTGGTACCCAAAGTGTACCCAGGGTCTGTAAGTTAAATGTCACCAGTGGGCTGCAGCACCTATTGTGCCCCCCACTGTAGTGATAATGCAACCATGACTGCAGGCCTGCCACCAGTAGCCTGTCTGTGGGTTTAAACTGCAACCTCGAACTGTCAAAATAATCTCCTTTGACAGGCCTAGACCTGCTTTGTATACATTAATAAGTTACCCCTGAGCAGGTCTTACTGCCCATTACGGCGGGGTGCATGGTGTTTTTAAGTAGGACATGTAAAAGTATAACAATAAATAAATGTTATTACTGCCTAGTAAACAGCTAGAATAATATTTCAAGAAATCTTTTTAATAGTTAAAGAAAATTCAATTTAATGGTAAAGTCGAATTTGGTCTAACTATTACAGAAAAGGACCTTTAAAAAAGTAACCCTTGGCCTGCCTTAGGGTTCTAAGGCCTTTCAGTGCCTTCCAACAGTCACTTGACAGCTGATGGCTTCCCTTGTGCGGGGGAGTGAACTGCTTCTAGGAGCAAACAATAGGCTGACCTGAATGAGCTGATAAGACCCATCTGAACTGGACAGAATATGCAGGTGAGGCTAGAAGGATCCTCTTTGACATTAAAGTGTCAAGTCCTGCTTGAATGTCACATCCCGTTTCACAGGACCGCTACAAAGAGGCTTCCCCTGTCACAGGTAAATGTTAGCAGAAAGCATGGACCCTTTTTTTGCCGTACCAGTCACTCAGGCCCTAATCACAGTGGAACTCGCTTTGACATGCCCAGCTGACCGGTGGCAAGTGGACCTGAACTGGACCCTCCTGTCGTCTGCTGCCTACCACTCTGAGTCTTTAAGTGCCTGAATTGTGGGAGGGCTTTAGAAGTATACTCTGGTGGATTAGGACTTAAAGACTAAAGTCAGAAGGTAAAATGTTTGACCAGGGTGAACCTAATCTATCCAACCCGTGCTCCATTGCAGTCAGCGTCAATTCTGCTTAGGTCCTGTTCTACCACGGCCATTTACTTTGTAATGCTTCTTGGCACTGCTTCTTCTTAGAAATGTAAAAATTTAAATACATATTTATAAAGTTCCCTTTATTGGATTTTTCCTATTTTGGTGTAATTCTCTTTATTAAATTTTACTCATTTTTTGATTTTTATGGTTTTAGATTTTGACTTTATTACTGTTTTGGTACTGCATAAATACTTTATACATTGCCTTGTCTGCTCTGTGCCACAGTTACCAGGTGACAAAGCTCATTAGTGAACTTTAGTGGTTCACCCTGACAAGGATTGTGATTATTATTTGAGGTGAGTACTTACCTCCCTCAACTAATACCCCAATTTGTTACACCAAACATGAAACACATAAATGTTTGAAATTATTGTACAGAGAGCCAGGCAAAGTCTGGAATTTCTTAAACTTAGTACAGAGCTCTACCACGTGAAATGACTGTGCTCGAAAAACCCCTCAATACATTACCTTACATGCTTTGAAGGTCCTTAAAATCATGATCAACAAGCAGCAACAATTTGATGTATGATGCTGATGTGTTCAATAATCATGTTGTATTGGGTTCAAATGAGTAACTGACTAACTTTATCATGGGTGGAGTGGGGGTAGTTTGATGGTGTGCTGGCATTTCCTTTGTCATCTTTGGAGTCCCTGCTCTGTACAAAGGTTGAGGGTGAAATCTTTTACGGTTTACTAAATCATGCCAGGAATTGAATAGGTCAGCTTTTGGAGAATCAAAGATGCCCTTACGGAATGGCATTGTGAGATTCATAGGAAGAAAGTCTTGGCTATACCATGTTACACCCTTCTGACCGATTAATCCTTTATGGGCTCATTACGTGCAATGTTATGACTAATAGTTAGGCTGTGATTTCTCCTTTGTTCTTTCCCCTTTATGGAATCCAACAGAATACTGTTAGGATGAAATATTCTACACATTGACATAAGCACAGTGACTACCTTATTGTAAGTAGGTTCATATGTTTACACAGATAGGGGGGACGCGGTAAGGAGTCAACCATGGTATGCAGGCATGAGAACTACAGAAAGAAATAAAAAAAAATTTTTGGTCCTAGTTTCATTTTGGTCCTCTTCTCCAACTACTACATTCCTGCTTGTGTACACAAGTTTAAAGGATTGTGGGTAGTTTCTGATGTGTTAGTTACAGGCTAGTGAACACATTATCAGACTGCTTACCAAGGACTATAGGGTGAGCATAGCTGAAGTACTCAGAAACATTGTCAAAACGCCTGTCAAACCTAATTGCAGTTTATTATAATGAAACACTGTACAGAATCGAGCACATTTGGGGGCCCGTAGTACTCGTACCATTCATAGCATACAGATAAACAATTAAAACTGCTGTGGCACCTACTACATGTGAATGAGAGTTGTAAATATATTAAGAGAAATATATATATATATATATATATATATATTCTTTTAAAAACTTTATTTTTCAATTTTACATGAATTAAACATTGCAGCGGTATAGTTATCAAACATAGAATGCAGGAAGCAGACAAGGGGAGCAGCACCCCAGGTCATGACACATGCCAAACACACCCAGGGGCGAGCCATTTTTCGGGGCCTTTACTGTCTCCGCTGTTCTGTGCAGCCCCAGAGGATAAGAGCTTATCTCCTAGCTCCACAACACACAATGATATTCTCCTCCACTTTTTCTTCCCTCCTTCTAAGCTTCAGGTGGGCCTCCTCTGCTAACGACCATTCATCAACATCCCTGTGCCAGTGGACTAGCTCCGGAGCCCACAGTCCCATCCAGGTGAAGGCCACCCTGCGTCTGGGAAGAACCAGCGCCAGCTGCAAGAATTTATAGGCCGTCTTGGGATTTTTATGCCTTTGAACGTCTCCCAACAAACATTGTAGGATCACCAACACCTGTATCAAGGTTACCCTTGTAAGTTCACAAATCAGCCAGTCCCAGAAATCATGCAATGCTAAAAAGCGTACATTGCATGACATGGTCTGGGTAAGTGAGCAGGTGCGTGCCCAGTCTGTATTGCCCAAGGACGCACCCAGGTCCCTCTCCCATGCCCCTGGTGCCCGCAACTGGCTTCCCACTGCATCTGCTCTTAAGGCTTTGTACAACAAAGATATCAAGTGCCTGCTTAACCAGAAGGTCAGCAGGGCTCCCAAAGTGGCAGACGCCCCTATTGCCGCAGGTAAGGGGGTCCATGTCTTCCTGGCCATTTCCGCCAGGCCAGTGTACTACTAGAAGTGTCCCGGTCCCAGTGCAAACTCTGTTTGAGCATTTTCTAGTAAGATGAAAAGCTTATTGGGATACAAGTCCCCCAGCTTTTTAAAGCTACCCATCGCTCCAGGCCTGGAAGGACTTGTTCTCAACCATTTGTCGGATCGATGCCAGTACATAGGAATTAAATGGCTGACAGTTCAAGTTTCAGACATTCTTCATGTTAGTGATGACCTACAAAACAGGTAGTGGTAATGCAACCCAAAAGCCAGCATAGATTAGATAAAGCGGGATCAATAATCCATTCGCGCCCTTGAGCACTTGCTGGCTTAATTTAATTTGTAAGCTTGTTTATGACCTTATTGATTATTTCATGGCTTGTTTTTATTGTTAATTATCATTTGTATTGCACAAGCCCCCTCATTTTAATGCATTAGAGTTCCTTTTAGAAGCCCAGGCAGAACTTTCCCAACATTTCCATAACAGACCAAAGTCTGAATCGGTTTTGGTAAGGTATGCGGTCCGGAGGGAAAGTATGTCAGTTACATAGATCACATCCTGGTAATAAACTGTGGATTTGAAATCTACAGTACCGTATGGATTTTTTTATTATGTCTTGGTAAAATAATAAAAATTAATAAAAAATATACACATACATTCCCAATTAGTTAGATCACAGGTACACAACTATCAGGTTTACAACCTAATTACCAATGTTTCTTTGTCACACATCTGACGGGCACTGGGTATGAGGGCAACTGACCTTCAACAATCAGGATACACAGCCATATCAACTACTATGTGGCCTTAGGTACAAAACAGCTAGCTTAACAATCCCGGGCTGTTACCTACCTTATGAAAGAATAAAAACAGGTTATTTACAAACACTGCAGCAGTGGCGGCTACCCCGCAATGGCGGAGGAGCGTCGCGCCCTCCCCTGCCAGCCTCAAAAATTGTAAAATAAAATGATAATAAAACTGGTTTATTATCATTTTATTTTTCAGGTTCTAAGAGCCGACGATTCTTGGGGGCAGAGCCAGTGCTGTCACGAGAGGGAGTGGTGGGCACTGCACATGTCGATTTGGTTGGCCGTCTCAGGACTACCAAACTGACATGCGCACTGAGCTGTGTCCAACCCAGCTGCGTTGCCATGTTGGAGAAAGCAAGCAAATGCTCCAAGTCTTCCTGGGGGTGCAAATTCACAGTGCTCAGGCCAATCCTGATGCTGCTTTCAAGCAGGAGAGCAGCGTCAGGATTGACCGTAGGGCACACTGGGAGCCTGTGTGCTATAGCGAGGACATGGCGAAGAAGAGTGTTGGACGGCAGGCAAGTTCTTTTTTCCCCCAATTAAAAAAAAACGTTTTATTAGTTGTCTATCCTCCACACCTCCCTGTCACCTGTCGTCAACCCCCACCCCCGCCCACCACTCTGCCCACAGACCAGTCGCTACTGCACTGCAGAGACATGGAAGTGAGACCTATTGCATTACCATTCATACCAAACACATTACATGTACATCTGACATTTTAGGAGAAATTCCCAAAAGACAGGAGGGTTTAATATAAGATGTCACTGATGTAAAAATATTGGAGAAATGGAAGAAAGAACAAAATAAGAGAGGATGCAGGAGAAAACATGAATAAATTAGGTAGGCGATAAAGAATAAAAGTGTCTTGCCAGCTCAGACCTACCTTGCGCTTATTGTATGCTGCATACTCCAAAGCATATCTTTTCAACAGCTCCTTCTTCAGTTCTTCTGCCTTGGGGAATGCAATCTCCTTCAGTTTCTGGAAGCAAACAATGTTTTATGTTAGAAATACAGCCAAAGAGACAAATGCAAAGATATCCAGAGAAAAACGTTATGGTCTCTCCAGTTTCTAGACTTTGTACACACATTTTGTTCAATCTTTCATTTTCCTTTTGATTGAAGTTTTCAGATTATTAAAGTTTGAGTTTCCATTTGATTGTTTCATCAAAGTTGGTTTGCTTTTTACCTTTGAAAACCTTCCACTATCACTGGGCTACTGTGGATAACTGTTGTTATAGTCTGCTACTGTAAGACTAAAATACATTTTGATGATCCAGGCTTCTGTGTATAATTGCAAATAAGTCAATATATATATATATATATATATATATATATATATATATATATATATATATATATATATATATATATATATATATATATATATATATATATATACACATACACACATACACTTTTGGTCAGCTCCGGTCCGCTCCTGGGTCCCAAAACGCGTTTTCCCCATGCATTTTCCCAAAGGACCTGTTGACGCAGCTACAGCCTGGACTGCTGAACGGAATTACACCAAATTTGGCAAAGAGGTAGTCCTCAGTTCAGACTCGTGCCTTTTCCTTAAATGGTGTAAATCCGTTCAGTAGTTCCTGAGAAAATTAGAGTTAAAAAGATAGATATATCTGGGCGGAGCCTAACCACACATCTCATCGTGAGATCTGATTGGCTGTCAGTACTTCATCCAAGAAGTGTTGGCAGCCATCTTGGGACCAATATACATGATAGCACCACATTAAAAAGCATTGCAGTTAATAGAAGGTTTTAAGACTTTAGTTACATTATAAATCATTTGTTGATGGTACCATACTCATTTTAGGAATTGTGGTGTGTTCTAAGGTGATTTTACCATGTGAAAAAGCCTTCTGCGGTGATATCATGAATCATGTTTGAGAGAAAACTATTTTCTCATGCTTTTCCCACAGAGGTTTGGAAGGTGATCTATAAGCTAAACTGAGAGCATATTTTCTGTAAATTCACATTATCTTTCTCAGTCACGTGAGAATAAATTCTGACATTCTCAGTAAAACATGTACATCCAACAAGGGCAGAGACTGTCAGTTGATTCCTTTGTGTTCTACTGCAGCTTCCCAGAGTGTTCTAAAGAACAACTAGAGCGCTTACTGTCTTACTTATGACAAAAGTATGGCACACCTCAAGCCATCTTGATTGGAATAAACTGGTAACACTTAAAACATTTAATTTAAAAAGGAACACAATGAGGGGGTTCATTTTGCCATAGAAATTATGATTAGTGCTGAAGAAAGAAAAATTATGGCACATTTTGAGTGACTTCTCAAATCCTCTTCTATTTCATTAAAAAATTCTGATATGCAGACTGAAACATGCACTTTTAATACCAGCAGCAGACTTCCGTGGTGAGCAGTAGCTTTACTACAGTGATCTAATGAGCAACTAGAGTGCTAACATTCAGAATTTATGGCAAATGTGTGACATATCTGAATACCTTCTTGATGGAATCAAAGTAAAAAACTGAAAGCCTTTCCTACTGAGGAGACTGCAGTAAATGAGGAAATTAGGAAACGTCATAACAAATAAATCTCCCAAGATGGCCACCAGAGACAAAAGAGCCCAAATGCAGCAAAAATATCACCCAGATGTAGCCCACATGTAGCCCAATTACAGAAGTGTGCAAAACACTTATTTTTTGTGTATTTGCAGTTTTATATAGTGCAGACTTGTCAGGTATTGGAGTGCTTTACATGAGCATTGGTTACAGCACACAAGATCAAATTCATTTTGGTTGTAGACATGGGGAGATTAAGTGATTTGACCAGAATCACAGAATGTTGAGCTGAAGCAGAAACTCCAACCTGGTTCCCCAGTTGCAAAGTCTGCAGCTCTGGAAGTAACACCACATCCTCTCCCCTAGGTGTAACATTTAATCAAGTGGTCAACTGGATAAAAAAACATAAAGATTACAAATAATTTAAAAGTTCTTTGTCGCAATTTGAAATCTCATAAAATATGTCCTCATTTTAGTTTTTTAGACCACTAACCATAATTTTGATGCAAATAAGACCCTCTCATATATGTAATTTCTAAAGGAAATGCTCTAGGTATTACAGTTTTGATTACATCAAAATGATGTCAGGCGGTCCACACTTTTGTAATAAATATAGGTTGTTAGCAATCTAGTTGTTCATTGGGATACTGTTGAGAGGCAGAGGCCAGGGGCACGGACTCTGAAAATTTAAGGCAGGTAGGAGAGTGCAGAGGCAACAATTTGACCACACTGGGCAGGCAGGAAGGGCAGTGGCAGCACAACAGACTATGGAGGGCAGTGGAAAGGAGGGCAGGGGCAACAAACCAACAATACAGGACTGGCAAGAGAGGCTGTGGCAATATAATAGACCATTGTGGGCAGAAGGAAGAGGCAGTGGTAGTACAACCATACATGCCAACAGACCCGTTTCAGCCAGGAAACATCCAATGTTTTTAAGCTCAAATGGCCTTTATTTGATCTGTCTCCTGTCTACAATCTCCTCTTTTTCAATGTAACTCAAAGGGAAAAATCAATACTCCAGTTTTTTTCAAAATCTCCCTCTTACCAAGTTCAAAATGTTCGCAAGTATGGTACATTGGATCATGGTAGGCAGGAGGAATTGGGGTAGGGACATGGACTCGGATAACAGAGGACAGGAGGGACATGGAGAGGTGCACCAATCTGACCCTACAGGGCAGGCATCAGGGTTTGCAGCAGCACAATACACCACACAGGGCATGCGGGACGGGAGTGCAGCACAACAATCCATAGAAAGCAATAGGGAGGGGACAGGACCATGCACATGGACAACAGAGAACAGAAGGGAAAGAGACCATGGTAGCTAGCTGACCATAATGGACAAACAGGAGAGAAAGCTGCAGCATAACAGACCATAAAGGGCAGGAGGGACGGATCAGGGGCATTACAATGGAACAGACAAGACAGGAGGGAGGGAATAGGGGTCTGCACATGGAAACAGAGGGCTGGGGGCAAGGGGGCAGGACAGGAGCAGCAAGATGACCATGGAGGTCAGGCAGGATGGGCACTAGAAACAATACACACCATGGACAGCAACAGTGAGACTATGATGGCATACACACAGACCATGGAGGGAAGGTGGGAGGGGGTCAGGGGCGGCTAACTGACCACACAGGGAAGGTGGGAGGGGCCATGGCAGCACAGAAGACCATGCATGGTAAGAGGGAGGGTTAGTGGCAGCACAATGGCTATGATGGGCAAGAAGGAGGGTGCAGGGGCATGCACAAAGGACCATGGAGGATAGAAGGGAGGGTCAGGACCTGGGCACAGACAGGAGAGTTCAGGGGAAGGGGCCTCACAACAGACCGCGCGGGGCAGGCAGGAGGACCAGTTGCAGCACAACAGGCCAGGGAGGGCAGAAGGGTGTGGAAGTAAAATGGACCATGGAGGACAGGAGGAAGGGGATAGGGGCATGGCATGTGGACAGGCAGGGTGGAGGTGGCAGGGACAGGTTACAGTCATCTGACAATGCTAGGCAGGTGGGAGGGGAGTGGCAGCTCAACAGAACACTCAGAGTAGATAGGAGTAGCAGGTCCATGGAACATGGTGGGCAAAAAGGATGGAGCAGGGGCATACACAAAGACATCGGAGGGCAGGGGGAAGGAGAATAGGGGCAGCAAGCTAAGCACAGAGGCTAAGCAGGAGGTCAATGATGGGCCATAGATTTGGGCAATGGAGGGCAGGAGGAGTGGACTGGTACATCATGCTAAATGGAGGGCAGTGGCAGCACATCAGACCATGCATGGCAGGAGGGAGGAGGCTAGTCCATAGATTCAGACAACAGAGGATAGGGAGGAGGTGGATGGGGCAGCAAGCTAACTGTTCAGAGAAGGTGGGTATTAGGAACTTTATTGTTTTTAAAATGTGTGTCTGTGCGAACTACTTAAAATATGAACAAGTATGCAGCATAATCTCACTTTTATTCAGGAAGAAGAGGACGTTTGTGACTGACTCCGGGCTCACTTGGCAGAAACACCTCCTGACCCTCCACCCCCCATCGCAAAATGTAATGCCTGTGAAAAGGGTAGGTGGACGCAGTGTTATATAGAACATAGTCCTGAGAGCACGATTGAAAATGAAAACTAGATATAGTATATGATATAAACTATGCACCAAAAAGTGTGATATAAGATGAACCGGGGCGTGAAATATAATATGCAATACATTGTGCGCAATGACAGATTCATTGGAGAGCGCGAGATAGCACAGGCACTAGCACGTGCTATGCGATATGCGCCTTGGAGTGTAATATGCACAGGGCAGTGTTGTGTAACCTAACTAGTCTCTAAAGTTGTAATATAAAATATGTGATGGGGAGTGTAGCGTTGCATATGCACTGTGACAAAGATATGGATCCCAGATTGTAATATGTATGGCATAGCGCTGTGCGTTATAATATAGGCATCGAGGAAGGCACGTTAGATGGGGCAATATAACCCGTGCAAAGGCAAGTGTGGCATGACATTCACGGGGCGGTGTTACAGTGCACATGGGCTAGAGAGTGTCATAGCATACACAATAGCTGGTGGAATACAACACAGAGGTGTGTGGCACTCGGCGGGCACTGGTGGGTGTAACACAGCATTGGGCTCAGCCAGGAGCACGCTGTGACTCTCAAGTGAGAATTGTCTCCTTTCCAGAGAGTAAAATAAAAAGTATTACACATCCCGCGGTGGATGTGTGTTTTATTAACCGCGAGGGGGGGTTTCTTGCATAGTTTGGTCGAATTTTTGTCGAATCCCCTTTGAATGGCTTGGTGTGCATGTGTATTAAATGTGCCCGTCAATAGCTACCCATGTTTGTATAAATAAACGACAAGGGTGTCTACTTGGAAAGTACCAACCGGGGGGTCGCCGGGATTAGGCACGGTAGGGCGTCAGACACGTCAGAGCTTCACTAGCGGTGTAAATACATTCCACATGGATTCATTGTATGCATAGTCGCCTTTTAATGAATATCACGCCAATCGTCATGGTGATAGGTACATACAGTTCGTCCAGCATGTCCTAGGTGTTTCTATAAATACATATTTTTTTTAAATAATAAAAAACAAAGGCCGGCCCCGGGGGATGGGGTCCCCGGGGCCATAAGTGGCCTGAGGAGGGGGGCAACGCAGCCCCCCTCCTAAAGAATAAAAAAAAAAAAAAGGCCATGACCCAGGGGTTGGGGTCCCCGGGGCTGATTGAGGCCTTGGGAGGGCCAAAGAAATTTTTTTCAAAAAACAAATTAGGGTGCAGGCCCTGGGAGATGGGGTCCCCAGGGCCAATAAATTAGAAAAAGAAGGGGGGCCACACAGCCCTCCTTCTTAAAAAATTAAAATAAATAAAAGACCGGCATCGCGCCGGAGGCCACGCCCCCTCCTTGCAGCACTCTGCAAACGTGCCCCCTGGCCAGTTGTAAGCTGGGGAATTAATTCCCCTTCAATACTGAGGGTCCCTGAGGGCCAACTAGCCCAACAGGTATCTCCAGTATCCGCCAGGGAGCAGCGTTGCAGACAGGTGTTCTGAGGCCACGCCCCTTTTTACACCTCTATGCAATGCAGCTCTGTGGCGCTTACTGGAGGTACCTAGTGGGCTAGTTTGACCCTAGGGACCCTTAGGATTCAAGGGGACTTAATCTCTCAACTTAGAACTGCCACAGGGCGCGTTTACACAGTGGTGAAGGGAGGGGACGGGGCCTGAGGTGATGTGTGCAAACACGCCCTGTGGCGCGATTTAAGATGGGGAAATAATTCCCTTTCAATCCTGAGGGACCCTGGGGGCCAACTAGCCCACCAGGTGCTTCCAGTAAGCGCCACTGCTCTGCGTTGCAGAGAGGTGGTGAAGGCCGTGCCCCTTTTATCTGAAAGAAACACGTTAGTTAGATTCCTCATCTTAGAATATCCCCAGGCGTCAGACTGGATCCGGAAGATTTTTCGTCAGCAATACCCCTTGCGCGTCGCTAGGCGTCGTCTGCGGCTCCGCGTCCGTCGTCGGCGTCGTGCGCCGGGATGACGTCGGAGTACTTAGACGCCGCCCTTGCGCGCTGACGTCAGTTCTTCTTTTTTCCGCGCCAGTAAGCGCAGATCCGGGAGAGCTACCCCTTTAGTCAATTTTTGACTAACTTTTTGATCCTTTTTGATCCTGTCAATCGACACCGGTGCCGGTAGGATGCCTGGGTTTAAAGCCTGTACGGACTGTAACCGATTGATGTCGGTTACGGACCATCACCGCCGGTGCCTGTACTGCTTGGGCCTCGACCACGACGCGGAGTCGTGCTCGGACTGTAAGGCCCTGACCTCGAAGGCTAGACGGGAGCGGTCCCGTAAGCTTCTCGAGATTCGCCACTCGGCTCCGCGCGCCTCTCGATCCCGGTCCAGGAGGAGGTCCAAGGATCGGTCGCGGAGCCGCAGCCGACGTCACCATCGGTCGTCGGGATCCAAGTCTTCGGGTAAGTCGAAGCATTCCAAGAAGTCCAAGAGGCGACATCGCTCTTCGGACTCCCCTCGCCAGTCGCGCGACTCGGCCGAGGGCCAGGGTGGTTCCACCCCCGCGACCCGTCCCCCATACCCTCCGGTCCCTGGGACTAACGTGACGCCGGCGGAAGTCAGTGCCTTCCTCTCGGCCATGAGGAACCTGGCTCCGCCGTCGGCGCCCGCTGGTGCGCCTTCGGGCCCCGCGGACCCGACTGGGCTGCCTTGCCTGCCGGTGGCTCCGGCCCGGCGCCGTTGACGGCTCCGGCCTCGACGCCGCAAGCGCCCGAGGGACCCGTTCTCGAGTCCCCGTCGATGCCGGTCGACCTCGTCACGCCTCCTCCGCCGGCGTCGACACCGGTACCACCCCCGACGCCGACTCCGCTCGACGTCGAGCCCCGGTTCAGTCCCACTCCGAGCCCGGCGCCGGTCCGGCGTCGATGGACGCCGAGATCGACGCCGCTAGAGACACATTATGTCTACCGCCCGGCTCTGTTACTTTCTCCTCTATACCAGGAGTCGGATGATGGGGACAACTGGGAGGGATCTGAGGATCCTATGGCCGTTCAGGCTCAACTGTCCCAGGACTGGGCAGATGAACTGGGGGAGGCCAGTGGCCTGGATACCTCTCCAGACACTGGATTCGTCTCTCCTCCGACTGTGGCTTTGGAGGAGGGCGCTGCTTTCTCTGTGGTGCTGCGCAAGGCGGCCACAGCCCTTGGGCTCGAGCTACCTGCCGTGGCTGTGAGGACTAACGTCCTTACTGAGGTGCTTCAGTCTGCAGCAAGCTCCACTGAGCCTCTGCTGCAATTCAATGAGGCCCTCATTGACGTTCTGCAGGGCACCTGGTCCAAGCCCTCCACAGTTCCTCCTGTAGACCGGAACGTCGCCAGGCGCCACCGCCCTGCTCCGGGCAACCCCAGTTTCCTGTCCCAACACCCTACCCCTGAGAGCCTGGTTATCCAGGCCTCCACCTCCCAATCCTCTTTCCCGACCGCCCCGCCGGACCGGGATTCCAAGAGACTAGAACAGTTTGGCAAGAAGCTGTTCTCTTCCCTTAGTTTGGGCCTGCGGTCTTTGAACACCGCTTGTCTCTTGGACCGTTATTCCCACTCTCTGTGGGATGCGGTGGAGGACGCGCTACCCCTGTGTCCGGAGGAGGTCCGGACACGACTTACCCAGGCTCTGGCCGATGGGAGGGATGCCGCGCGACATGCTATACGTTGTGGGCTTGACACCACGGACTCGCTGGGTAGGGCCATTTCTACCACAGTGGCGCTTAGACGTCACGCCTGGCTGCGGTCCACGTCATTTTCGGGCGATGTCCATAGCACTCTCATGGACATGCCGTTTGATGGCACTCGCCTGTTTGGCGAGAAAGCGGACAGTGCGCTGAACCGCTTTAAGGACTCCCGGGCTACGGCCAAGTCCTTGGGCCTCTCGGCCCCGCGGTCGCAATCTTCCGCTTTTCGCCCCTTTCGTGGCCAAGAAAGGGGTGCCTCCTCACGTGCGCCTAGCCACCAGCCGCAGAACCAACCTGCGCGCGGTCGCGGACGTGGTTTCCGCCGAGGCGGTTCTGGAGGACGACGAGGTCAGCCCACATCCACCCCGGCAGCATCCGCCTCAAAGCCTTCCTAGTCCGAGCTTTCAGGCCCATTCCACGCCAGTGGGCGGCAGAGTTCGCCATCACCTGTTCCACTGGCGTACCATCACTTCGGACAGGTGGGTGCTGCAAATCGTCCGAAGGGGCTACTCCCTCCCCTTCGAGACGACCCCTCCAGCCATGCCACCGCAGCACCACCGTATCTCGGGGGATCATTTGAATCTTCTCCACGAGGAAGTTTCGGCCCTCTTGGCCAAGGGGGCCGTCGAGCGCGTTCCGAGTCCAGAAGTGGGTCGTGGTTGTTATTCCCACTACTTTCTGGTTCCCAAGAAGGGCAAAGGGGGCCTGCGCCCTATCTTGGACCTTCGGAACGTCAATGCCTTCCTCCGGAAGGAAAGGTTCAAGATGTTGACTTTGGCTCAGGTTCTAGCTGCCCTAGACCCCGGAGACTGGATGGTAGCGTTGGACTTGCAGGACGCATATTTCCACATCCCCGTCCTGCCGGCCCACCGGCGTTACCTGCGGTTCACGGTGGGCCAAGAGCACTTTCAGTTTACCGTGCTCCCCTTCGGCCTCACCAGTGCCCCTCGGGTGTTCACGAAAGTGATGGCGGTGGTCGCAGCTCATCTGCGCAGATCAGGGGTTCCAGTCTTCCCCTATCTCGACGACTGGTTGTTGAAGGCGGGCTCGCCCCAGGCAGTCGTCTCCCACCTCCAGACTACGGCGGATCTCCTGCATTTGCTGGGGTTTTCCATCAACGTGCCGAAGTCACACCTGAATCCCTCTCAGAAGCTCCTTTTCATCGGAGCGGTTCTCGATTCGGCGCAGTTCCGGGTCTATCCACCGGAACAGCGGGTCCGGGATATACAGGCCCTGATTCCCATCTTTCGGCCTCTATCCTGGGTTTTGGTCAGGCTAGTGTTGCGGCTTCTGGGGCTGATGGCCTCCTGCATCCTACTAGTGCATCACGCCAGGCGGCGCATGCGGGCTCTGCAGTGGGACCTGAAGTTTCAGTGGGCCCAGCATCACGGCAACCTGTCCGACCATGTCTTGATCTCGGAGGGCACTGCACAGCAGTTGCAGTGGTGGCTCACGGACCGCGATTGGGTCATGGGCAGAAGCCTCTCCCTTCCCCAACCGGAGCATGTCGTAGTGACGGATGCGTCCCTCCTGGGATGGGGTGGCCATATGGGAGAGGCGGAGATCAGAGGCCTCTGGTCTCCGGCGGAGTCTCGTCTCCACATCAACCTGTTGGAGTTGTGAGCGATCCGGCTTGCACTGAAAGTCTTCCTTCCCTCTGTCAGGGGCAGTGTCGTGCAGGTGTTCACGGACAACACCACCGCCATGTGGTATTGCAACAAACAGGGCGGGGTGGGGTCGTGGACCCTTTGTCAGGAGGCTCTGCGCCTCTGGACGTGGCTGGAACACCAGGGCGTCACCCTAGTGGTTCAACATCTGGCGGGCTCTCTGAACGCCAGAGCAGACGAACTCAGCCGCCGGTGCATGATGGATCACGAATGGCGTCTGAACTCCGAGGTGGCGCAAGGTCTCTTTCAGCAGTGGGGAGAGCCTTGGTTAGATCTATTCGCCACCGATGAGAACGCGCAATGTCAGCAGTTCTGCGCGTTGGAATTTCCAAGGCGGCACTCGCTCGGCGACGCTTTTCGTCGCGAGTGGAGTTGCGGTCTGTTGTGCGCCTTTCCGCCTATACCACTTCTGCCCAGAGTGCTGAAGAAGATCAGGCACGACCGGGCCCAAGTCATCTTGGTGGCTCCGGATTGGGCACGAAGGTACTGGTATCCCGAGCTACTCAGTATGTTGACCGATCCTCCGATACGTCTGCCCCTTAGGGAGGATCTTCTGTCGCAGCAGCAGGGGACGGTCCTCCACCCGAACCTGTCCAGCCTCCACCTCCATGCGTGGAGATTGAGCGGCGGCAGTTGATGCCATTTGACTTGCCTCCTGAAGTCTGTGATATCATTCTGGCAGCCAGGCGTCCCTCCACAAAGACGGTATACGCCTGCCGGTGGAACAAATTTGTGGCATGGTGCACAGCAAAGGCTGTGGATCCCCTTTCCGCCCCTCTTTCTGAGGTTCTCCTCTTTCTTCTTTCTTTGGCCCGGCAGGGCTCTGCCCTGGGCACCCTGAAAGGTTATCTTGCTGCCATCTCTGCCTTCTTACGGCTTCCTGATCAGCCTTCTCTTTTCAAGTCCCCTGTAGTTTCACGCTTTCTAAAAGGCATTACTCACACGTTCCCTCCTGTCCCTTTTGTAATGCCTCAGTGGGACTTGAATCTTGTCTTGACATTCCTGATGTGCGCTCCCTTCGAGCCTCTTCACAATTGTCCTCTTCGTCTTCTGACTCTTAAGACTGCTTTTCTGGTAGCCATCACCTCGGCTAGACGGGTGAGTGAGCTCCAGGCTTTATCTTCAAAGCCTCCTTTTCTGTCTGTTCATCCGGACAAGGTTCTCCTTTGGCCTCGTACCTCCTTTCTTCCGAAAGTGGTGACTCCATTTCATCTTGGGCAGTCTGTCACCTTGCCCACTTTCTTTCCGCCTCCGCATCCTTCCAAAGAGGAAGAGAGGCTCCACCGTCTGGACCCAAAACGTGCGCTCTCCTTTTATTTGGACCGCACTAAGCAGTTCCGGGTGGACGACCAACTTTTCGTTGGATACGTGGGTGCTAAGAAGGGGAAAGCTGTGCACAAACGGACCATCTCTCGGTGGGTCGTTTTGTGCATCAAAATTTGTTACTCTTTGGCTAAAAAGGACCCTCCTGTTGGGCTGCGCGCCCACTCCACTCGGGCCACAGCGGCTACTACTGCTTTGGGACGGGGTGTCCCTTTGCAGGACATCTGTCAGGCGGCGACGTGGGCTTCGCTACACACGTTTGCCAGGCATTATTGCCTTGACAGCCAAGTCCGGAGGGATGGCTTCTTTGGCCGTTCTGTCCTCCAGGACTTTCTGGTGTGATCTTGGTTCGCAGACCCACCACCGGGGATGGTATTGCTTGGGTATCTATTCTAAGGTGAGGAATCTAACTAACGTGTTTCTTTCAGATGAACAAGTTACTTACCTTCGGTAACGATGTATCTGTAAGAAACATTAGTTAGTTAGATTCCTCACCGACCCACCCATCCTCCCCGTTCTGCGAACTAACATCTAGGGTTAAGGTTGTCCTTTCAGGCCCCTAGATTTTATTTTTGGCACCAGTGTCGGTCTTTGCATGGCTCTGCGTTCCTGGCGCGGAAGGCTATGTACAAGAACTGACGTCAGCGCGCGAGGGCGGCGTCTAAGTACTCCGACGACGTCATCCCGGCGCACGACGCCGCCGACGGACGCGGAGCCGCAGACGACGCCTAGCGACGCGCAAGGGGTATTGCTGACGAAAAATCTTCCGGATCCAGTCTGACGCCTGGGGATATTCTAAGGTGAGGAATCTAACTAACTAATGTTTCTTACAGATACATCGTTACCGAAGGTAAGTAACTTGTTCTACACCTCTCTGCAATGGCGCTTACTGGACGTACCTAGTGGGCTATTTTGCCCCTAGGGACCCTCAGGATTCAGGGGGACTTAATCTCCCAACTGAAAAAACAGCCACAGGGCGTGTTTCCACAGTGGGGAAGGAAGGGGACGGGGCCTGAGGTGACGTGTGCAAACACGCCCTATGGCGCGTTTTAAGTTGGGGAAATAAATCCCCTTCAATCCTGAGGGCCCCTGGGGCTAACTAGCCCACCAGGTGCTTCCAGTAAGCGCCACTGAGCTGCGTTGCAGAGAGGTGATCCAGGCCGTGCCACTTTTTACACCTCTCTGCAACGCAGCTCTGTGGCGCTTACTGGAGGTACCTAGTGGTCTAGTTGGACCCTAGGGACCCTCAGGATTCAAGGGGACTTAATCTCCCAACTTAAAATGGCCACAGGGCGTGTTTACACAGTGGGGAAGGGAGGGGACAGGGCCTGAGGTGACGTGTGCAAACACGCCCTGTGGTGCGTTTTAAGAGGTAGTTTTAATCCCCAGCCCTATTATATACTAGGGGCTTACAGAGGAGGTCATGCTAATCACAGGGGGACTCCAACGCATAGTGTTCCCTAGTGTATGTAGGTGTTTTCACTGTATTCTAAGTGTCTTTTAACATAGCACTGGCTCTAGGACTGGTTAGTCAGACTCAGTTACCACCAGTATCCGTCTGAAAAAGATGAGGGTACAGGATTATTTTGCAACAAGGCTTCTTTCTGCTCTTCTGTTTGTTCTTTCTGCACGTTATCCTTCTTCCGGCACTTTTCTTCGTCTTTGAGGACTTCTGTTGCTTCTTTCTGCATTTCTTTTTTTTCTTTCTGTGCGTTTTTTCTTCTTTCTTCACATGTCCTATCTCTGTAGGCATAGTTAGAAATCAGCATTTAAAAAACCTTTGAAATTCACTGAAAAAACCATAGGTTTCAGGCACGTTATAGTTAGGAATTCGCATTTAAAAAACCTTAGAAATTCACAGAAAAAACCATAATTTTCAGGGGCGTTATAGTTAGCTGGACTTTTCACTTGTACAAAACCATTGAAATTCCCCCGTTATAGTTAGTTCAGCTAACTGTGACTCGCGCGCCCGCAATGCACTGCTGATGACGTCACATATTACATCACTCATGACATGGTCAGTGACATCATTCATGACATCACTGATGACATCTCAAATGACATCACTGATGACATCATCCTTGTGATAGAGTGGCAGACCTCCTCTCCCCCTAATATAACCTTTGATACACACATTCAAAAATAGAAACAAAAATGTTCAAAACAATGGACATACCAATACCAGTTACAACAACCTATTCAGTAATTTTAAGATCCACATACACATCCACTCATTCACCAACAGTCCTATACAGTCACTCATACATGTACTCACTCATCATATGTACTCATACACCTATACATCCTGTTACACAACGCCACTCATCCATAGAGTTACTCACACACAGTCACTCATGCTAATAAAGAATCAAACATCCATTTACTTGCATATACAGTTATACACACACCACCACACTTACCTCTACAGAAACTTACACATACTTAGTCTTTTAAACAATCACTTATAGAAACACATACTTATTCATACAGGAACTCTTTCAATCTCTCACTCTCACATATACTCACTTATATACACCAATAGTCACATATACTAGTTTAAAACATATGTAGTTACTCATAAAGACACTATTGAGACAGTCATTCACTCACTAACACACCCATGCACACACTCATTCACCCATACACTCCTGCACACATGCTGTCTTCAACACATACAGTGAGTCACTCATTCATGCACCTATGCACTACGTAATACCCCCCACCGAACCATACAGACACTCAGACTAATACTGATACTCAAAAAACCAACTAATAACCTATATAGACACTCATGTAGCTACTCACCAACCCATGCAGTCACTTATACACAAAGTGAGAGACTGATACAGATATTTACATATTTAAACATTACTCACTAAGCCATGTATTCACTAAGATACACTTAGTCAGTTATACAATCAATTTTTCAAAAGCAAATCATCCATTTAGACACTTATATACCCATTTATTCTTCCATCGACCTTGAGATATACATATATAAAACATATGTAATTTTCAGAAAAACACACATTCACTGGATGATGTCATCAGTGATGTCCTTTGAGATGTCATCAGTGATGTCATGAGTGATGTCACTGACCTTGGATATGGAGATATATATATATATATATATATTCAGCTCACAGTTCCATCGGGTATTCGTACCCGTAACAGAAGACAGCACTCACGGGGGAGAGTTCAAAAGATTTATTTCCTGAACTCCGGGCAAATAGACGCGTTTCGGCAATTAGCCTTTGTCAATTTCTGCACGTAAACGCTGCGGCCATATTTTATTTATAAATGTGCATTCATTCATGTTATCCGGTGTAAAAACAGAAACAGGACTATTCATAAGACGGCAACAAATCATTCCGCCATCTTTGAATGTCTGAAAAAGGAACGCAACGCATTAAATATAGCGTTACTTCCACATTATAACGTAAATCAATCAATCGTTAATAACAATTTATACAACCCTGAATGGGAGAATCAATTATACATTATAAATTTATAGTTATCATTCTAACTATCAAAATCTCGCCCACAGATGGGCCAAAATTCTGCCTTGTACCAGAGATCTCATGGAACCACATCTAAACAAAACATGATCAGTCAACACCCGATATACAATTTCGCACACATATTTCAGAATGGTACTAACCAATACAAAAATTACAAAAAGAGAATTGAAGAGGAGATTTACTTAACCTAAAATGACAACCTGTTCATCCTAAATGTACAGCAAGCTCCTCATTACTATTCAGACCCAGTGGATTCTTGCTTTGCAGATCTATAATGTAGCGTGATTCTAAACGCCTTAATCTCTGTATCCTGTCTCTACCCCTGGGGTTTTGCGGTACATGATCTAAACAGAAATATGATAAAGGATCCTTATTACGGCAATGTGTCTTGTTGTAATGTCTCGCTACTGGGTATGATTCATCAACATTGTTGATCGCCCTCATGTGTTCTAGGATCCGTATCTTGACCGGATGTATCGTGCTCCCAATGTAACGGAGCCCACATGGGCACACCAAACAATAGATCGCATAGGGAGTAGTACACGTGAGAAACTTGGTGATCTTTCTAGGTGTACTGAGGCCAGGGACGTCATACGACAAAGTGCGTTTGCTTTTTTTCCAGGCTTTGCACTTACCACATGGACAAAATCCATTAAGTGCTTTAAAAGATACCCTACTAGGTTCTACATTGTGATAGCTGTGGACCAAATGTTCTCTCAATGACCTTGCTTTTCTGAAAGTGACCAAAGGATTTGATGGTAAATCTTCTTTTATAATATGGTCAGTAAGGAGAATATGCCAGTTTTTCCGCAATATCCTCTTGAGTTGGTTAGCATTTTCAGAAAAGGTAGTGATCATGCGAAAAGTCCCATTGTTAGACTTTTTTGTAGCTTTCTCCATAAGTAAATCTCTCCTAGAGATATCATTGACTCTATCTAAGGCTCGTGACAGGACTGCTTCGCTGTAGCCTCTCACTCTAAAGCGTTGCATGCTTAATTCTACTGCCTTCTGGAATTCCTCATTGCTAGTATTATTCCTTTTGAGCCTTAGTAGCTCTCCATATGGGATGCTATCAATAAGTTTCTTAGGATGGCTACTAGTTGCAAAGAGAGTAGAATTCCCTGCAGTTGTTTTCCGATAGAGTCTAGTATGTAACTGCCCATCTATTACATACACTGTCAAATCCAAGTAATTGACCTCTTCAGTACTTACTTCACCCGAGTTCCTTTTTCAGACATTCAAAGATGGTTGAATGATTTGTTGCCGTCTTATGAATAGTCCTGTTTCTGTTTTTACACCGGATATCATGAATGAATGCACATTTATAAATAAAATATGGCCGCAGCGTTTACGTGCAGAAATTGACAAAGGCTAAGAGCCGAAACGCGTCTGTTTGCCCGGAGTTCAGGAAATAAATCTTTTGAACTCTCCCCCGTGAGTGCTGTCTTCTGTTACGGGTACGAATACCCGATGGAACTGTGAGCTGAATATTGAAGCGGGAACACCCCCGCTTGGCGTGCACCCGTTCGAGAGTGCAACTGGCTGGTGTTGCGGAGCGAAAATTTTTATTTTCCGGTTTCATCGTGGTTGCGGGATCATTGGAGATCGAGAAATGTGTCGAGGCATCCTGGTTGTGCTGGGAAAATACCGCCGCGACTAAGGATAGACGGCGGACACAACGAAAATCCCGGTAAGGTGCTGAAGGCACGGAAAACTCCATATATTATCCGCACTTTCATTGAACCAGGGGGATAAGGGCACGAACACTTCAGTTGTGTTTACAACTATTTAACAATCTGTATGATGTTCTGTGAAACGGAACGCAGGGAAGCGGCTGAAAGCATTTTCAAAAAGCAGAATGGAACTAATAAAACTGCAAATAAAAATGGGACTTCTGTGATTCCTAATTTGGCCTCCAAATTTTCCACCTTAGAGCGTCTCTATGAGCGAGAGATCAGAAAATGGTGGGAGGCCACCTCTCTGCAAAATTATATAGAGGTAGGCAGAGTCCCGAGAGGCCTTCGAATATACACAGTGCCGGCATACTAGAATCCTGACCCCTTATTGTTGGATGCATGGGCGGAACACACAGCCCAGTCCTGCAAGGGAATGCTGGAAATACTTGTGAGGTTCGCATGGAGCGATCATGAAAAGGCCTTGATATTAATAAAAGAATTGGAGGATGATTTATGCAAGGAGGATGACCAAGCCAATTTGGATGGAAAACGTGAACAAATGAAAAAAAGATTGAAAACTTATGAACAAAGATCAAACAGCGCAAAGAAGAAAAATTTGATCGGGATTAGAAAGACTATAGCCAGGGCAGAATACTAACTTTTGCCAAGAAGTATGATAACCCCAGGAAAGAATTAAGGCAAAGACCAGTGCAACCATTAGTAGCGGCCCCAGATACATCAGAATCTGAAATCACAGGTGATGAATCCTCCAATGAAGATGGGGGCAGTGGGGTATCAACGGATGCACCTCCTTTTTACGAGGAATTCAGGCTAATCAGGAAACAACAATTGCAGGGAGGCAGAGGCAAGCCCCCAGAGAAAGCAGCAAGAGGAAAACGAGGCGGGGGGGTGGGGGCCAGAAAATTCGAAGGCTCGCCACCCATGACTGGCAGCAAGAAGTTTTTCAACAAACTAAAATGAAGCAAGGAAATTTGACGATAATCAATCTGACCCCGAGAGTTTTGACTACAGAAGAGGAATCGGTTTTACAACTCGGTCTCTCATTTTGTCCAGATAAAAGTATTGAATTCACACAGACAAGGATTGATTTGTTTAAATTCACACGTAAGCTGAAGTTGTACAAATATTTTAAGTTGAAACCATCTACCAGTAAAAATAAGAGCTCTGGTCATAGAAGAACTGAAACGGATACTTTAACCGGCAAAGACATTACAACCTTGAAAGTATTAGAGGGTCTAAGAACTGAGACCACAGAGACAGAAGATGCCAATATCGGCTCTACACAATTAATGGCCCAACTTGAAATCCAACAAAGTGGAGGCTCGAGTCCATTTAAACCTGCATCGGTATTTCTCCCGCAAATGGCCATGGATGCTATTGATACATTTTCAGATGCTGTGATTAAAGATTTAACTCGCTTACGTAAGGACAACAAATATAGGAAGAGAACTACGAACTTCTTTAAGCAACAACAAATGGTGTTAGATGATTTATCGAAGGACACCTCTTTGGTCTGTAAGCCTTCGGACAAAGGTGGGAACATTGTCTTGCTTACTAAGGATCAGTATGAAACGGAAGCCTATCGTCAATTGAATGACACCTTGTGCTATGAAAAGACTAATGAACAGATGTATAATCAAAGCATCACTGACTATCATTTGTTGATTTCTTCTTGGTATAGAAAGAATAAATTAGACTCAGAGGAATATTTATTTCTAAGATGTCTGAATCCAACTATTCCAACTTTCTATTACTTGCCTAAGGTTCATAAAGACATCAAGAACCCCCCAGGAAGACCGATTATTGCCTCTCAGGGTAGTTTAACGGAACATCTATCTATCTATGTATGTCGACTTTTTATTTCTCAACATGTGGTTACATTGAAATCTTATTTGAGAGATACAAAAGGTTTTTTAACACATATAGACAAAATTGAATGGCAAGCTAGTTACTGTCTCATGGTACTTGATATCACTAGCCTCTATACTTGCATTGCACACACTGATGGCCTAAAAGCTATACGTTTTTTCTTAGAATCCCGTGATTTGAGGTTTTATGAACACAGCAGTATGATTTTGGAGTTTGTCAGTTTTTGCCTGACTCATAACATATTTTTGTTTCAAAAACATCTGTTCAGACAGATGTCGGGGACTGCGATGGGTACCTGCTTCGCCCCAAGCTATGCGAACTTGTTCGTTGGCTGGTGGGAGGAGCAGGTAGCCTGGGCGGAGCCCAATGCATTTTGGAACTTGAGGATAAAGGCATGGTATCGTTATATTGACGATTTGTTCATTGTGTTTGACGGTCCACCAGATTTGGCAAAGTCATATATTGATGTTTTAAATTGTAACAATGTTAACCTAAGATTCTCAGGTGAAGTAAGTACTGAAGAGGTCAATTACTTGGATTTGACAGTGTATGTAATAGATGGGCAGTTACATACTAGACTATCGGAAAACAACTGCAGGGAATTCTACTCTCTTTGCAACTAGTAGCCATCCTAAGAAACTTATTGATAGCATCCCATATGGAGAGCTACTAAGGCTCAAAAGGAATAATACTAGCAATGAGGAATTCCAGAAGGCAGTAGAATTAAGCATGCAACGCTTTAGAGTGAGAGGCTACAGCGAAGCAGTCCTGTCACGAGCCTTAGATAGAGTCAATGATATCTCTAGGAGAGATTTACTTATGGAGAAAGCTACAAAAAAGTCTAACAATGGGACTTTTCGCATGATCACTACCTTTTCTGAAAATGCTAACCGACTCAAGAGGATATTGCAGAAAAACTGGCATATTCTCCTTACTGACCATATTATAAAAGAAGATTTACCATCAAATCCTTTGGTCACTTTCAGAAAAGCAAGGTCATTGAGAGACCATTTGGTCCACAGCTATCACAATGTAGAACCTAGTAGGGTATATTTTAAAGAACTTAATGGATTTTATCCATGTGGTAAGTGCAAAGCCTGTAAAAAAAGCAAACGCACTTTGTCGTATGACGTCCCTGGCCTCAGTACACCTAGAAAGATCACCAAGTTTCTCACGTGTACTACTCCCTACGCTATCTATTGTTTGGTGTGCCCATGTGGGCTCCGTTACATTGGGAGCATGATACATCCGGTCAAGATACGGATCCTAGAACACATGAGGGCGATCAACAATGTTGATGAATCATACCCAGTAGCGAGACATTACAACAAGACACATTGCCGTAATAAGGATCCTTTATCATATTTCTGTTTAGATCATGTACCGCAAAACCCCAGGGGTGGAGACAGGATACAGAGATTAAGGCGTTTAGAATCACGCTACATTATAGATCTGCAAAGCAAGAATCCACTGGGTCTGAATAGTAGTGAGGAGCTTGCTGTACATTTAGGATGAACAGTTTGTCATTTTTGGTTAAGTAAATCTCCTCTTCAATTCTCTTTTTGTAATTTTTGTATTGGTTAGTACCATTCTGAAATATGTGTGCGAAATTGTATATCGGGTGTAGACTGATCATGTTTTGTTTAGATGTGGTGCCATGAGATCTCTGGTACAAGGCAGAATTTTGGCCCATCTGTGGGCGATATTTTGATAGTTAGAATGATAACTATAAATTTATAATGTATAATTGATTCTCCCATTCAGGGTTGTATAAATTGTTATTAACGATTGATTGATTTATGTTATAATGTAGAAGTAACGCTATATTTAATGCGTTGCGTTCCTTTTTCAGACATTCAAAGATGGCGGAATGATTTGTTGCCGTCTTATGAATAGTCCTGTTTCTGTTTTTACACCGGATATCATGAATGAATGCACATTTATAAATAAAATATGGCTGCAGCGTTTACGTGCAGAAATTGACAAAGGCTAAGTGCCGAAACGCGTCTGTTTGCCCGGAGTTCAGGAAATAAATCTTTTGAACTCTCCCCCGTGAGTGCTGTCTTCTGTTACGGGTACGAATACCCGATGGAACTGTGAGCTGAATATTGAAGCGGGAACACCCCCGCTTGGCGTGCACCCGTTCGAGAGTGCAACTGGCTGGTGTTGCGGAGCGAAAAAAAAATAACAAAAAAAAAAATATATATATGTATATATATATATATATATATATATATTCACTGAAAAAAACATAGGTTTCAGGGGCGTTATAGTTAGCTGGACTTTTCACTCGTACAAAACCATTGAAATTCCCCCATTATAGTTAGTTCAGCTAACTATAACTCGCGCCCCCGCATTGCACTGCTGAAGACGTCACACATTACATCATTCATGACATGGTCAGTGACATCACTGATTACAACACTGATGACATCTCAAATGAAATCACTGATGAAATCACTGACGACCTCATCCACGTGAAAATCTGATCCACCTCCTCACGCCCTAATATAACCTTTGATACACCCACTGTAAAATACAGACTACTATTTTCGAAACCCTCGAGACACCAATACCAGTTACTACATACACACTCACTGATTCCTAGATCTACACACACATCCACTCATTCACCCATACAATCACTCATACATGCAGTCACTCATCAATACAACACTATCATATGCACTCATATACCTATACAGACACTCACACACCACCACTCATCCATGGAGGTACTCACACACCTAGTCAGTCATGCAAAGAATCAATCACACTCCCATTTACTCACCTATACAGTTATACACACACCACCTCACTTATTCATACAGATACTAACGCATACTTATTCTCTTATATAATCACTGATACAAGTACACACTCATCCATACAGCCACTCTCACAATCACCGACTCTCACGTATAGTCATTTATATACTCCAACTCTCGCATACACTGCCTTTTACATATGTAGTTACTTGGACATGTACCACTGAGACATCCATTCACTCACCAACACACCCATACACACAGTCACCCACCCATACAGCTGTTTCCACATGCACTTCTGAACCCATACCACCCAATGAATCAACCACGCACACATCTATGCACAGAGTCACACACCTCCCACCCACACACACACACACACACACACACACACACACACACACACACACACTCAGTCAGTCTCCCATACAAATACTCAGGCAACCAATCAATAACCCATATAGACACTCATGTAGCTACTGACCAACCGATGCAGCAGCTTACACAACAACAGACAGACTGATACAGACATTCACACAGTTTAGTCACTAACCCATGCATTCAGTAAGACACATTTAATCACTCACTTATACAGTCAGTCACGCACCTACTAAATCCTCCATCCAGACACTTATACACCCACTCATTTTTCAATACACCTTAGCATATATACAAAACATATTTAAACTTTAAAGAAACACACAGTCGCCGGATGATGTCAACAGTGATGTCATTTGAGATGTCATCAGGGATGTCATCAGTGATGTCACTGACCATGTCGCGAATGATGTAATATGTGACGTCATCAGCAGTGCATTGCGGGGGGCGCGAGTTATAGTTAGCTGAACTAACTAGAACAGCGGAATTTCTCTGGTTTTGTACGAGTGAAATGTCCAACTAACTAGAACGTCAATGAAACCTATGGTTTTTTCAGTGAATTTCTAAGGTTTTTTAAATGCTAATTTCTAACTATAAGGTCCCAGTAACCTATGGTTTTTCAGGGAATTTCTAAGGTTTTTGAAATGCTAATTTCTAACTATAACGGGCCAGAAACCTATGTTTTTTTTTCCAGTGAATGAATAAATATATATATAGTGGCCTTTGAGCTAGCAGTATTTTCTTAGGAGACATCCTGTTGCATGTATTTTCAAGCGGTATTAATGAAATGATTTCAAAAATGAATTGAAGGCGTTAGTCTCGATGCCTCTCTCGTACACACCACCGATGCAGCCATCAAGCACGCTTTTCGAATCTGAATCAGTGTGTGAAGTCACGATGGCATTTTCAAAATGGTTCTGCAAACGGTACATTTGAATCAATATGTGCGAATGAAACACATATCCCACGTGCCCTCTCAGTGGGGATTCAGTACCGGGGCCACCACCTGACATGGAGCCCTCACTGCAACAGCGAAGCATTGTTACTGCCATGTTTCGCCGCCGAAGATAGCCACCCGCAGGTCATGCCACGTAACTGCACAAACGGCAGTTACACCGGGCAGGACTACATCTCCCACAACTCCCTGGAAGAGGACCCGGAATTCAATTGGAACTCGGGCTATAAAGGCCCGCCTTCCCGTCCTCAGGTGCATGTCAATCCTGATCAGCCCGGACTTCGGGACGGACGCATCTTATCTTTAGTTCCCCGTGAGCCGCGCTAGACACACTGCACATTCTACACCTTGTTCCTGCTGAGGTTCCGTTGGGAGCGCACAGGAGACGTTCTGTAAAGCCCTCGGAGCTTCCTCTCAACCTCGACACCAGACGAGTGGCGCCCTGCCCCCTGGGTCTTAGCGCTGGGAAACGGAGCCACGCCAGAGCGATTCCCAGTAAGGACCCTGCCTGAAGCGCGTCACAGCTTCTATGGGCATTTTTGTTTCCTATTAACCTATGACTGCCGTGGGACAGGGGCTCCCGCAAGAGGCACACCGATATAAGCGGATTTGGCCTCTAAGAAGCACGCAATACCTCGGCTGGGCATTTTTCACTTTATGTTTTCATGTCTGCAGTGTGACAGGGGCTTCCTGGAGCAGTCACGAAAGGACCCCTGCTGGGCCAACACTATTGTTTCCCCGGAACGCTTGGAGCTGGCTGAAAGGCTTGGAGAGCGTAATCGCATCCTGTGCACCAGCACGCTTGGAGCCGGTTGAAAGGCTCGGAGAGCGACGCTATCAGACTTCAAAAGGAGGTGGTTGGTTCTCCCCTGAACTTCGTCGAGGTGACTCACCACAAGGACAACCACGACGCCAGGTGCCTGCAAGGGGGCAATACGATTACCTCTCTTAGGGCTGCAATGCGGCAGGACCTCGCCAGTAGCTACGCAAGTATCACAGTTTGTCAGGCACCGCTCCACATATATCTGTGTGTTGGCATAAGCAAGTGAGACTACAAGGCGCTGTGTTCTTCTCTTACAGGTACACAAGGGGCATACAACTAGAGTGAGGCTTCAACTCTAGACCAGCCTTTCTGAGGGGTCTGCAGCTACTTCCTTCTGGGTTCTTCTTATTCCCCATCGGTTCCCTTTCCCGTGTGGTGGTGTTGCCTGTTGAGCACTATCTGGCGGCTCTCGGGTACTTCCATCAAGGGGGAAAGGGTGACCGAGCTACCTGCATCGCTCCTGCTGTATCCGGCTTCTGGGGTTTAGTGTCTAACCTATCTGTACCTGACAGTTACATATAAGTCATCTCGAGCACGTCACTCAATTACTTAAAAAAGTGGTAAAAACGAGGCAAAGACGGAGTAGGCAGTTTGGTATTACATAGTTGCTAGGTGACTGCCTTCGTGCATAATGTCACAAATAGTTCTGAGTGTGTGTAAGTACCTCGTACCCAGTAACCAGTTTCACAAATTCTATGAACTGACTTGTATGCAAGCAATTTGCAGCTGCGGATTAGCTATGTTATAGGATGGGGGTGTTGAACGTGACTTGCTATTGTGTTTTTTTAAGCAAAGGATTCTTTGTTTCCGCAATAAATTAACGAAATCCGAGCAAAAGGTTCATCTACGGATGACAGAGGTATGGTCAACATTTATTTATTTAAAGTTTGTATAGCGCGAACATGACCCAAGCGGGTATCAGACCGCTTCACATGAGGGTTGAGGACGACACAGGTCGATAGATGCGGGAGAACAATTGAGACAAATGAGGCAATATACATCAGGGGCAACAATGACAAGAGGACGGGCAAGAATGGGCCATGACAGAGGCCAGGTAGCAGTTACAACAAGATACATTTGGAAACAACAATGTCACATTGGAGGGCGATGTATGTCCTTATCAGAGGCTCGTTGGTAACAAAGTCAGCTAAAAACAGGCAGGGCGACAGGGGAGAGTAGCTTCTAGATAAGCGTGTTGTTCATCAGTATATCTTTCACTTTCCTTTTGAATGCAAAAGTTGAGGGATTCAGCCTTGTTTCAACAGGTAGGGTGTTCCAGATTCTTGGGGCAATGCCGGAGAAAGTAAGTTTGTAGATATTCAGTTTTTTGAATTTCTTTGGTTTAAGGAGCATAGTGCTGGTTCTCCTTGAGGTCCGGGCACAACCAGATAGTTCGAGCCTATTTTTCAGGTAGAGAGGGATATTGAAGTGTAGTGCTCTATGGGTCATACAGGCAATTTTTAGCTGGATCCTTGCCTCAAATCGGAGCCAGTTGAGCGATTTCAGGTCCGGTGAGATGTGGATGGATTTCTTGGAACGAGTGACAAGTCTAGTTGCAGCATTCAGAGATGCTCTTAGTGGGGCTAAATTGATTTTCGGGAGACCACATAGAGTAGCACTGCCGTATTCGAGTCTTGAGATGACTAGTGCTTGCACAGCCAATTTGAAGTCATCTGCATCCTCCTGAGGTCTGAGCCGGGAGAGACACGGTATTGTGGATTTGCCGATTTTGCTAATTTGCACATTTGCTCTATTGTCGTTTTAAACTGTTTTTAGGGGTGCTGCTGACATTACTTGGGGGAACGTTTTAAGATTTATTATTGCTGCTAGGTGTTTGCGCTCCTGCACATGCGCTCTGATACACCCGGTCGCCAGCTTAGGAAGGCAGGCAGCGGGCTAGTTACTGAAGATTAGTGTCACTATAAAAAGGGGAGACTGGCGCGAGCGCGCAGCGGACGCGCCGAGGGCGCGCCTAAGACAAGCCCGTCTGCGCCCGTCCGCGTCCGGATCGTGTCCAGTGCCAGCCATGCTGCCTGTAGCTCCCCCCAGGTAAGAATTGTTTGGACTAGAAGGCAGTTATGCACGCTCTCAAAGCCAGATTGTTTAGAGCCTACATGTTTTGAACCTGGTTTAGAGGAGGATGAGGAATGTGACCACAATAAGTTTCATTGCAGGTCTTGCACTTTTAATGTAGATGTGGTTTTTTGGAAAGGGGAGGTAGATATCTATAATCCAGCGGACACATTACTATCAGGATCCTTGCGTAGACCTAGCCCTAGGCTGTCTATTAAGGCATGCCTAATTAAGTGTAGGTCTCTTCCTAAACATGCATTGGATATCTGGCTCTCGCTAAAGACCTATGATTGGGATGTTATGTTTATTACGGAAACCTGGCTGAGAGAGAGCTCAAATCCAGATATCTTCCTAGCCATCCCCATAGGCTATAGAATAGCTAAGGTTGATAGGGCAGGTAATAGACTTGGTGGCGACCCGGCCATAATTATGAGGGAAGATTGGGAAATTTCATATAAGAAAATTGAAGACATTGGACCAATAGAGGCCATGTCTTTTTGCATTAAATTTTCCACAACCTCCTCTATGGCAGGGCTCTTGGTCTATAGACCTCCAAATGCTGTGTCCGCCTACTGGCAGAAACTGTATTGCCAATCTTTCCTTGAGACATACTAATTTCACAGTTTTTGGTGATTTTAATTTCCACATGGATAATGTGAACTGCCCTTTAGCAGTTCAATTAGGAGATACCCTTAAAGGGCTAAACCTGATTAAAACGGTATTACATCCCACTCATGTAGCAGGCCATACTTTAGACCTTCTTTTTACTAATGATCCCATCATTCAGGTGGAGGAGCTCTCACCGGTGACCTGGTTGGACCATTGGTTGGTCCCGTTCAGGCTGACTTGGAAGGTCTGTGACAACTATATGAGGTCTATTACGGAGAATAGGAGGAACTGGAGGAAGGTCATACCTGAATCTATGTTTGGTGAATTACATCACACCTCCCCCTAACTCACTGGCGATCCCAACCTCGATGCTCCTCTCTTTAATGTATGGGTCAACTCAGCCCTTGACAAAATAGCCCCCATTAAGACTGTTAAATTGTCTAGGAACAAACCCTCGGCTCCCTGGAGAAAAGCCTTTGTAAGAGGCTGGAGCGTGTCTGGAGAAAAAACTATGAACCTTCAGCCAAATGTGAATACAAGGCAGTACGGAGGAAATTTCACAGTTTGAAGCGTAAGCTCATTAGGGACTACGTTGCAAAGCAGATTAAGGACTCGGACAATTCCCCAAAAGAAATTTTTAAGATAGTTCAAGGCTTTATGAAACCTCAGGCCTTGAAGAGCACTATTCCCCCATCTTTGGCTCTCTGTGAAGAACTAGCCATTTTCTTCCAAATTAAAATTTCAACCATTTATTCTTCCTTATTCCACATCAGATAAATGGTCAGCCTTTTGCCCGTTTGAGATGGAGGCGTCATTGAGGGAACTAATGAAAATAAAATCAGGCTTCCCACTGGACCGCTGTCCAGCCAGATTTTTTAAGCTATTAGCCTCTTGGCTTAATGGCATCTTGAATCCAATTTGGAACACCTCTTTGGAGACTGGGATTTTCCCAACCAGCTGGAAAAAGGCCTATGTCCAGCCTATCCTATAGAAAGAGGATGCTGATCCAGCAGAGCTAAAAAAATTCAGGCCTATCTCTCTTCTTCCGGCACCGGACAAAATTTTAGAAAAAGAGGTCCAGAGACAATTCTCGGACTTCCTAGAATCGAATAACCATCTTCATGATTCTCAGTCTGGCTTTAGGATAGGTTACAGTACGGAGACAGCTCTTCTGGAGGTGGCCGAATCGATCCGGGAAACCTTAGACCAGGGAAGCTGTGCAATGTTGGTGCTGCTGGATTTGTCCGCAGCCTTTGACACGGTTTCCCACAGGATCCTCCTGAATAGAATTCACCATTTAGGAGTAACAGGAACTGTTTTGACATGGTTTCGTTCATTTCTTGAGGGTCGTTCGCAACAAGTATTTCTGCATCCCTAGGTCTCCAGCTCTTGCCCCATGTTATATGGGGTTCCTCAGGGCTCTGCTTAAAGCCCCACGCTTTTTAATGTTTATTTGACTCCCCCTGCGGCAATTGTAGAAAAATGTGGGGTGAAGGTTGTCTCGTATGCAGATGATACACAACTGGTGTTCTCTTTTAAAGAACACAAGACAGCCTTCGTCAATTTTAGACAGTGTCTCTTAAATGTCTCATCATGGATGACGGACAGCTGCCTAAAATTGAACACTGATAAGACGGAGGTCTTATTTTTTAACCAACGGACTCCTCCGTGCACTGTGCTGTGGTGGCCAACCGAGTTAAACCCGCCTCCGCTACCAGTGTCCTCTGCCAGGAATTTGGGTTTCAAGTTTAACGCCCAACTCACGGGCAAGGCACAAATTGCTCATGTCTCCTCTCAGTGCTTTTGGAAACTTAAGGCTTTGCGCAGATTTCTTCACTTCCTGCCGATGGAGTGCAGGAAGTCAATAGTGGATGTTTTAATTACCTCACAACTCGACTATGCCAATAGCCTTTACATTGGGCTTCCTGAGTATCTGATGAGGAGACTACAGCTTATACAAAATGCGGCAGCTAGATTGATCAGGAAAGTGCCACTGCGACATATTACCCCCCCATTTACGCAGCCTACATTGGCTCCCAGTTAGGAGAAGAGTACAGTTCAAAGCCCTAGTACTTGCACACAGAGCAATCAGAGAGACCGGTCCTCAATATTTGAAATGGAGACTTCAGAAATACAACCAAGCTAGGGCACCTAGATCTAATAGTAGTAACTTTTTGGTCAATCCTCGTTTTGTGAAGGCAATGACCGGTGGCCGTGCGTTTTCTGTAAAAACTGCTACTCTGTGGAATACTATGCCCAATCACCTGAGAAAAATAGATGCGGAAATCCTGTTCAGGAGAGCGCTGAAGACATTGCTCTTCGGCCTGCCCTAGATACGGTGGTCTTCTCTGGTTTCCTTTTCCCTTAGGTAGGATGCTTGCGCCGGGACACTTCCGTTGGAGGTAGCCGTGCGGTCTACAAGCTTCAATAATAAGAATAATCTTGTGGGAGGTAAGGTTTGAGTTTTCAAAGGATACTCAGTTGGAAGTTCGCTCCTTTGGTCTATGCTCCAATGTGGTCTTGCATGTTTAGATTCTTATCGAGTACAACTCCCAACGATTTAGTGGAGTCAATGATGTATGGCATGCAGTTGAGAGCGGTGAGGTTTGTTAGGAAATTCACCACAGTGGGGGTTTGCTTAATGAGTGAAATGAGGAGGAATTCAGTTTTGAGGGTGTTTAGTTTGAGGTGATTGGAGTTAAGCCAGTTTAGGGTGTTGTGCAGGGAGCCATTGAGAGACTGGATATCTTCCGGTGAAGATAATTTCATGTACAGTTGGGTATCATCCGCATACATGTGGTATTGGATGTTGGAGGCTTTCAGCATAGTGGTCAGTGGTTCCATGAAAAGGTTGAAGAGTCTGCACTAGAAGTAAAAACAGTCGTCTTCTGGATTACAGATCATCCTACCCCAGACTGAAACTAAAGAAACAATAGTGTGAATTTTAAAGTAGTAATTAAGTCCTCAGGGGTACCTCCCCGAATTGCGAGAAAACTGGGCCACTGTAAGAGAACAATACTTTCAATCCGTTTTTTTTGCTCGTTATTCACCGGGCTCCTTTTGTCTGTTAACTCGATCAAATGATGTGTTCTTTAGAAGCATGTAACACACTCATCGACTTTGAGATAACAAGAAATGTGCTCAACAAAATACAACTTGAACCGGACAGGAATCCTCGGGAATAGAAAGCATGACAGACCTGAGACTCTCCAACGTAGAAGTGCCGGGATACTATGAACCGCTGCCTAGAACAGTCACATCAAAAACACAGGCTGTACGGTGGATAAGTTAAGGCAGGCAACAACACTTAAAATAGGTACAGCGCTACAGAGGCCATGATGCATGCTTTTCATTTTTAATCAAAAAGCAGCCACTAAGAAATGCACTGTGGGATGCAACTACTGTACAAATAATATAATGCAACCCATCACTAATAAATTGTTCGATAAAGACTGTGCAGATGGATGCGACAATGGTTAAAGTTATCTTTAAACTAACCCTTGCACCTAGCCCATTGTCCCTTCTGTTAGCAGTATGTGGGCGGGTAACACATACAACCTACATGCACCAATGCAATATTAAAGGGAACAAATGAGCGATATCCTGTTCGCCAATGTATGAAGGGAAACAAAAAAATCATGATACCCAAGTGGTAGGTCCCACTCGATCATTCCGTATTAACTGAAAGTTTGTGGGGTAGGTAAAATATTACCCATAAAAAGTGCATGTTAACCTTTTTACGTTAATGTGTGCTGTAAGTAAATCAGCCTGATGCATTGTTATGGGGAATGGGTTGAGTACTTTGTACAAAGCCCGTTACAGTTCACTGCAGGTTAACTGTTTGCAGGGAGTGCATAGGTGAAGGCCAACCAGAAATCCGGAGAAACTCCCTCCCAAAGGCGACCATTGAATTGAGATTGATATTTCATGGCGTTAGTGATCAATTAATATCTTGTATTCAATATTTGGTTAAGAGATGGTTTGTTTTGATTAGGATGAAGGCGAGTTATACTAGAGACCTGTGAATAATTTATGTAGGAGTACGGTATGCCAACATAATTATGTTTGACCTAAATGAGGGGCTTTTTTTTCGATTGTTAAAATCTTCTCCATCTATGAATCACAGTCCTGTTATGTAATCAGTATGGGTTGTAGTGCACTGGAGAGGGTGGCGTGTTTATAGGAAATGTGTCACTTCAAACTACCTCCAAGACGGCCGTAAGGGCTCACCACGATAATAATTGTAACAGTACATAATAGCCTGCACCCTTGAATTACATTGAAATACCATACTTCACGAATTAACACTTTGCCCAAGCTCCTACTACATAACGAAGGGCAGGGCTGGGAAACAGTGTTGTTTTACGTGTGTACAATATCCCTGCGTAAGCTAGACTTTACCATCAAGGGGATTTTCATTTTAGTGTAAACACCTAATATCATAAACGTGTAGTAAACACACTACAAATTCTATAACCTCTACCCATGCTTTCACAAATTAAAATGCGGCGTGATGATGCAAAAGGCCAGGTCTAATAGATTGAAGGCTTGCTGCATGGACGATCATCAATACAAATGCCGACATGGCCAACTCAAGGTACCATCCTCTCGATGTCGGTTAAATACTACTAAACCGAGAATACAAACAAGTCCGTTACCGGCTGCGCTTATAAACGATCAACACGGAACTAGGAGAAAGCGATATATGAAAAAGTATTTATCTCAAACCACGGGGAAGAGCGACTCGGTGCGTGCTTAAATGAAGCAGTCTCACTCCAGCCCCGAGCTGCCGGGTGTGAGGAGCACGAGATGTAGGTCCTAGCCAGCAGCGGAGTCGTACTGCCGTAAGGCCTAGAGAGAAACTGCACCGCCGAGCTGGGCCGTGAGCGGGGCAGACCTGCAAACACAGAAGTACTTACACAGCGTTGGCGGCTACAGAGGGCGGGGCGGGCGCAGCAGAGCGGAAGAGAACCTTGCACCGGGCGAAGAGTCGCAGTAATTTGAGTGGGAAACATCTGTTCCTGCTAAAATGCTGCAGCCATGAGAGGAGTGGCAGAGGAGCTGGCTGGAGGGGAGAGGGGGAGTGTTCTATTATTTCTGAAGAAAGTGCAATATGCTCAGCCAAACGGATGAAATACCTGCTCCGCATGTAAATGAATATCTTGCAGTTTAGCAGGCAGCGCGAACTTCGAACTATAAGCTGCTCCTGTCCGTGCATGCCACTCTCCGCACCCCTTTTTTAAAATAGGAATAGGGCAATGCCCCCGGGACCTGGCCCACCCAGGGCCTCATTTAAATGAAGCGCGGGAGCCCGCGCTTTGATTTTTTTTTATTTTTCAGCCGGATTCACGCGCCTACCACGAATTTAGCAGATTTTTTTTTTTTAAATGCTTTTTTGGGCCCTGGGGGTCCTTGAGGGACCGCCTGAGCAGGTCTAGGGGGTCAGGGGGTTTCTACCCTGCCCCCTTTTCTTGTTTTTCGCGTTTGTTGCACTGTTTTCTCGTGACTCGGTTCTACCGAGTAACAAGATGGCTGCCAACACTTCCTGGTTTGGAGTGTTGACAGCCAATTAAAATAAAGCTCATGGTCGGGAGGGTCCGCGGATCCACCACGCCTCTAGATATCGATATTTTTATTTTTTTAATCTCTCAGCAACTATTGAACGGATTTACACTATTTAAAAAAAAGGTCGCTTTCTGAACCAAGCGCCACCTTTTTGCAAAATTTGGTGTAATTCCGTTCAGCAGTTCGGGCTGTAGCCTTGGCTAAAGTTTCCTATGGAAATTAACATGGAGAAATCACTTTTTGGGACCCCCCTTTTTTTCACCCCTGCTTGATGAATCACCCCCAAACTTTCAGGATAGGAGCTGACCTGGATAGACTTTTATTTTGGAGAATTTCGCGAAGATTCTTCAAATGCCGCCAAAGTTATTAGCGAATCAAAAAACGTTTTTCTTTGGAAACTAGGTTCTAACTATATATATATATATATATATATATATATTCACTGAAAAAACCATAGGTTTCACACATGTTATAGTTAGCGGAAATTTTACTGATAAAAAACCAATGAAATTGCCCCGTTATAGTTAGTGCTGGCAACTATAACTCACGCGACCGCAATCCTCTGCTGATGCTAATACTGTATTTAGACACTTATTTGCCCATGTCTTCTTCCATACATTTTTAGCTATACATATATTACAAATATTTTTTTTTATAAAGACACATATGTCATCAGCAGAAGATTGCGGTCGCGTGAGTTATAGTTGCCAGCACTAACTATAACGGGGCAATTTCATTGGTTTTTTATCAGTAAAATTTCCGCTAACTATAACATGTGTGAAACCTATGGTTTTTTCAGTGAATTTGCAAGGTTTTTTAAATGCTAATTCCTAACTATAACGTGTGTGAAACCTATGGTTTTTTCAGTGAATTTGTACGGTTTTTTAAATGCTAAGTTACTTTACGCCATTCGAGGCGTGCGCGCCCACTTAACGCAGTGCGTTCCGTGCACGGTTTTTATCAACTTTAATAAGCCCTGTACATTTGGTGGCCTTCGGCCACCAAAAGCACAGGGGGTGGGGTCAATGTGGATAGTGTTTTTTTTATTTCGATTTTATAATTTCATGTTGCCAAAATATAGTTTTTTTACTGATTTAATAAGCCCTGTACATTTGGTGGCCTACGGCCACCAAAAGCACAGGGGGTGGGGTAAGTGTGGATAGTGTTTTTTTTATTTCTATTTTTTACCGTACGCTTACCGTAAGCGTACGGTAAGCGTACTCGGCGAAATTGCCGAAAAAAAAATAAAACCGTTTTTGCTCTTGGGGGATGTTTGGGGACTCCCTCAACATGACTATGTGGGAGGGAGTTGTCAAAACAGCCCCGTAACATGTTTTTTGGCATCATGTTTGATAAATAACACTCAGTGCGAGAGACAAAATGGCGGACGCCGCTTCCTGGTTTCGGCCGATTCGAATGTTTACTAAGATCTAAGAGCCAATCAGATTCGCGCTCGCGCACGCCACCGTACGCGTACCGTAAGCTTACCGTAAGCGTACGGTAAGCGTACCGTAAGCGGGCTCAGATATATATATTGATTTAAAGGCTATTTTCTCAGAATCTACTGAACAGATTTACACCAAACCTACAAAAGGCACTTCCTTGACATAGGGACTACCTCTCTGCCAAATTTCTAGTAATTCTGTTCAGCCGTTCGGGCTGTAACTCGTTCTAAAGGTCCTATGGAAAAATGCATGGGAAAAACGCGTTTTGGGACCCCCCTTTTATCTCAGCCCCCGCTTGACGTATCCCCCCGAGACTTTCAGGGTAGGAGCGGAGCGTAGCGCCCCACCTATTTTGAGAAATTCGCGAGGATTCGTCGACCGGCGCCAAAGTTATTCAAAATAGAATGTTGCGGATTTCCTATGGAAAAGGGGTCCTAACTATAACTACCTACTGGCGACCGCCAGTAGGTAATATATATATATATATATATATATATATATATATATATATATATGTTTCGTCGTGTCGAGAAGAAAGGAGCACGGACCACAATTCAGTGCATGCAAAATGGTTTATTCACTCAAGGTATGCCAGCCATGACCCGTTTCAACTCCGTAGAGCCTTGATCACATATATATATATATATATATATATATATATATATATATATATATATATATATACACACACACACACTTCACATGAGTAATTTAAATCTGATATGGAACAAGGTGTGGCGATGAAAAAAGAAAAAAATGCAGCGCTAAGTGGAGAGGTGCAGTAGCTGTGTGATATTACAGGGCTATATACGAGTTAAAACAGGAAAAGCAAAGCATTTTGATAACCAACAAGATCACTGTTTGAAAAACACACCAACTGCCCAAAACAAAAATACTAACAACAGAAAGCAAATATCTATAGCTGATCACCTTAAAGCAAACCATAAGTGGTTGATGTTTCAGTCCTCTCAAGCTATTTTGGGGGCCCTCATCAGGAAAGGTAATAGGTTTTGGGGGAAAACGGTTCTATATCACAATCTTGCATTCATTTGGATGTAAACATATACATACAATCAAAAATACATGTTTTAGGAGGTTGCCAAAGAAATGTATATGTATCAAAAATTACATATACATAAAAAAGTTAAAGTGAAGTTATGGTAAACAAACAAAACCTAAAAAAAAAAAAAAAAAGAGAAGAACTTCTCCAGTCATGGTTAGCTCTGCAATCCATAACTGGCAAAATGGCCACGCAAACTATTACTCGCAAATGCTATAAATAATGTTACAGATAAGATTAGATATAACAATCTTTAACACTATGAATAAAAGGACTGTAAATTTAGTATTATGTATTGGTTTCCTGTTATTTAATGACATTATGCTTTTAGGTATTGTTACTCTTTGGTATACGTACTGTGAGGCTATAGTTATTGCCGACGGTGGACTCATTGACTATGAGGTATCTAGATTCTGCTGCAAAGATGGCCATAAATTTTCCTCACTATGAGATTATGGACTTCAATAATGTTTGGAATTCACTTTATAATCCTCCACAACACTTCTTTCTCTGACACGCTACAAATATAATTAAATCCATGCTTTATGTGTTACCATAAATCTGAATGCCCCTGATCAAATTGACAAAGTTTCTGATATTATAGACCGGTGGAAGAACTTCCTGATGATCAAGTTATCATGTGCACTTGTTTAGCAGCACCTAATTTTAATTACTCTAATCTCTTACTGTTATGAAAGCAGTAAGAATGCACTTATTTCACAGAAAGCTTCTAAACGGTGACTGATTTATTTTGTGGTATAATTGATGACAAAGTGAAATGTTGTCTGTTATTTGTCATATGCGGGAAGATTTAACCTCTGGTATGTCTTGATGTCGGATAGATGACAGCTATGTATTAATATGCATAATCACTGAATCTTAAGAGGGAGTAACTTCGCTTCACTATCGATTTTTATGGGGCAGATTCTGCATAGCATCAGCAAAAAAAACAAAAGGAGATATTTTGTGACCGCTGTTATGAGTAGAGTCATTCTGTAAGTGTGTCCATGTGTCACAAAGCACATCTGCTCCTACAGAATAAAGAGCGCAACATTTTACCTTTTTTTATTTAACGATATGGGATCGCAGACGCCACTTGGATTGGTAAATAAAAAATTATTGTTTTGGCATGAAAGTACAATTAAAAATAAAAAAGTATTGCAAGACTAAGGGGGGCAATGAAACAGTGGGTGGGTGAAGAAGAGAAAAGCAACACTCTAGGGAGAGAGCAACACAGGTGTGAAGTAGAAGCACACGATAGAGAGACCAACACAGAATCTTTTGCAACCATACAGCTTGTGCATTCTGGTAGTAAAAATCTAAAAATTGTACCCATATCTGTATAAAATAGTTTTAACGGAAGACAAACTATTTACAGCTGGAGGGCAATACAAGGATGGAATGTGCATCAGACTATGGCTCTCTTCAACCGCGAAGAGGGTGCCAGGCTCAGTGCAGGGCAGAAGGGTCCTGGTCCAATGCTCCTGGACCCTTCATCTACGTATCAAGTGGAGAAGAAGAAGGGTCAGTACCCATCAAAAAGATGAAGGCTGGAGAAGATCTACTCAAGGGCTAGAGTTATGCCAGAAAAGTGAGACAACATGGGCATTGATTTACCAAAATGCCAGGAGTAGTGGAAATGACATCACATGGCCTTTGACCTTAATTACATCACAGGAAGAGACGTCATATGACCCTGATATTTTATTCAGGAAGTCTTACCACGCGACAGCTGAAGTTCCATTATAACTGCATTAATAATGTAAGAACACAACACAGACTAATATTATATATATATATATATATATATATATATATATATATATATATATATATATATATATATATATATCCAGACTCACACCTCCTGGTCAGGGAGACGAAGATGCACTCACATCCAGCGTAACATTTTATTGGTTAGTGCAGGGCAAAATCAGGTAAAAACAATGATGATTGGCCAACGCGTTTCAAACTAATAAAGTTCTTTTTCATAGGCCAAGCAGCTGCCAGTACAAGCGCGCCTCAAACATTGGTCCAAATTATGCACAATATCCATAATGCCCTTTTATGAGCGTCGAGTGAACCCATTCAAATCAAAATGCATGCCGGGACCTGATGTTCTTTGAGGCACGCCAGCTTCGTATTCCTCCTAACTAGGTAAGTACATTGACAGTCACGTTAAAATAAACATCTCCTGAGTTTGCCTAAATCAATTCTACCTTGCTGGATGTTTACCAACAAGAGACCGGAATTCAAGGCCTCCCAGGACCCGCACATGATAATGCGGTGGTGCAATCTTACAACCAAAAAATCCAAACTCACACCTCCTGGTCAGGGAGACGAAGATGCACTCACATCAGTGATGTCTTTGAGATGTCATCAGTGATGTCATGAGTGATGTCACTGACCATGTCATGAGTGATGTAATATGTGACGTCATCAGCAGTGCATTGCGGGGGCGCGAGTTATAGTTAGCTGAACTAACTATAACGGGGGGAATTTCACGGGTTTTGTACGAGTGAAAAGTCCAGCTAACTATAACTTTCTCTAAAACCTATGGTTTTTTCAGTGAATTTCAAAGGTTTTTTAAATGCTAGTTTCTAACTATGCCTACAGAGGTAGGACATGTGATGAAAGAAGAAACAACGGACAGACAGAAAAAAAAAAAGAAATGCAGAAAGAAGCAACAGAAGTCCACAAAGACGAAGAAAACTGCAGGAAGAAGAAGAGATGAGCAGAAATAACCAACAGAGGAGCAGAAGGTCCTCCTGTGCCCACAACTTTTTCAGACGGGTACTGGTGGTAACTGAATCTGACTAACCAGGCCTAGAGCCAGTGCTATGCTAAAAGACAGAATACAGTGAAAACACCTACATACACTAGGGAACACTATGCGTTGGGGTACCCCTGTGATTACCATGACCTCCTCTGTAAGACCCTAGTACATAATAGGGCAGAGGGATTTTAACTACCTCTTAAAACGTGCCACAGGGCACGTTTGCACACTGGTGAAGGGAGGGGGGTGCCTGAGGTGACGTGTGCAAACACGCCCTGTGGCCGTTTTAATTTGGGGGGTAAAGTCCCCTTGAATCCTGAGTGTCCCTTGGGTCCAACTAGCGCACCAGGTATGGCCAGTAAGCGCCACAGAGCTGCGTTGCAGAGAGGTGTAAAAAGGTGCACGGCCTGGACCACCTCTCTGCAACGCAGCGCAGTGGCGCTTACTGGAAGCACCTGGTGGGCTAGTTGGCCCCCAGGGGCCCTCAGGATTGAAGGGGAATTATTTCCCCAACTGAAAACGCACCACAGGACGTGTTTGCACACGTCACCTCAGGCCCCGTCCCCTACCTTCACCACTGTGTAAACATGCCCTGTGGCCGTTTTAAGTTGAGAGATTAAGACCCTTGAATCCTGAGGGTCCCTAGGGTCCAACTAGCCCACTAGGTACCTCCAGTAAGCGCCACAGCGCTATGTTACAGAGTGTTGTAAAAAGGGGCATGGCCTGGGCCACCTCTCTGCAAAGCAGTGCAGTGGCGCATACTGGAGGTAAGTGGTGGGCTAGTTGGCCACCAGGGACCCTCGGGATTGAAGAGGAATTAATTCCCCAATTTACAACTCGCCAGGGGGTCAGTTTGCACAATGGTGAAGGAAGGGGGCGGGGCCCGAGGTGACATGTCTGCAAGCACGCCCTGTGACCCGTTTTAAGTTGGGGAATTAATTCCTCTTCAATCCTGAGGGTCCCTGGGAGCCAACTAGCCCACCAGGTTCCTCCAGTATGCGCCAGGGAGCTGTGTTGCAGAGAAGTGTTCAGAGGCCACGCCCCTTTTTACAACACCCTGCAACGCAGCTCCGTGGCGCTTACTGGAAGTACCTGGTGGGCTAATTGGCCCTCAGGGGACCTCAGGATTGAAGAGGAATGAATTCCCCAACTTAAAACGGGCCACAGGGCGTGTTTGCACACGTCACCTCAGGCCCCGCCCCCTCCCTCCACCACTGTGCAAACGCGCCCCATGGCACGTTTTAAGTTGGGGGATTAACTCCCCTTGAATCCGGAGGGTCCCTGGTGGGCTAGTTGGCCCCCAGGGATCCCCAGTATTCAAGGGGAATTAGTTCCCCATCTGCAAACGCGCCAGGGGGCACGTTTGCAGAGTGCTGCAGGGAGGGGGCGGGGACTCCGGCGCGATGCCGGTCTTTTTTTCATTATTTATTTTTTTAAGAAGGGGGGCTGTGTGGCCCCAGTTCTTTTCCTATTTTACTGGCCCTGGGGACCCCATCCCCCTGGGCCTGGTCCCAATTTTTTTTTTTTTTTAAATCCACCGAGGCCTGGCCATATTTTTTTTCTTAATTTATCTGGAGGGGGGCTGCGTTGCCCCCCTCCTCAGGCCATTTATGGCCCCGGGGGCCCCATCCCCCGGGGCCGGCCTTTGTATTTTTTTTTATTTGTTTTAGGAGGAGGGCCGCGTGGCCCACCTCCCAGGCCACTTCTGGGCCCGGGGACACAATCCCTCGGGGACTGTGGGGGGGTCCCCAATCCCCCCACGGTCCCGCCGGCTCCCCGCGTCCTGCGGGAGCCGGCATTGCTTTTCCACATGGGGAGCTGCTAAGATGCAGCTCCCTGTGTGGAAAAGCAATCGGCTTTGGTTTTTGGAAGAGAGAACAGGTTTCCTGCTCTCTCTTCCAAAAACCAAAGCAGAGTTTGCTATGGCAGGTCGGAAGCCGCGAAGCTCCCACCCTGCCATAGCAAACTGCAGTGTCCCGGGGGTGGGCAACCCGGGACACTGCAGGAGCCGGCCCTGGGGGGAGGGGTGGCGGTCCCCAGGGCCATCGAGGGCTCCAGGAGGGAAGCTGCGTGAACTCCCTCCCACCATTTACAAAGCCCCAGGGAGGTGGTGGTCCGTAACGGACCCCCTAATTTGCATACTTAGTGCCCCGGGGAGGTGGCAGTCCCCGGGACGTGTGAGGGGGCTCGAGCACCCCCACACAGGTTCATTTATTTTTAAAACAAGCCCTGGGGGGTGGCGGTCCCCGGGGCTGCGGGGGGGGGGGGCCGTTAGCCCTCCCGCAAATATTTTTGAAAAGCCCCGGGGGTGGCGGTCCCCGGGGCCCCTTTCGGACCCCCATTACAATATAAAGATTGCCCCCGGGACTTGGCGCACCCGGGGGCTAAATAATAACGAAGCGCAGGAGCCCGCGCTTCGTTTTTTTTTTCGCGGGCGGATCCGCGGATCCTTCGCGCATCCCGCGATGGGACCCTTGTGGGTCCCCCTGAGCAGGCCTAGGGGGTCAGGGTGTTTCTATCCTGCCCCCTTTTCGTGTTTTGCACGTTTGTTTTTCTCTTTCCTTGTGCCTCGGTTCTACCGAGGCACAAGATGGCTGCCAACACTTCCTGGTTTGGAGTGTTGACAGCCAATTAGCATTTAGTTCGTGATCGGGAGGGTGCGCGGATCCTCCGTGCCTCTAGATATCTTTATTTCTTAATTTCTCCAAAACTACTGAACGGATTTACAACAAAGGTCGCTTCCTGAGCCAAGCAGTTCCTTTTTGCCAAATTTGGTGTAATTCCGTTCAGCAGTTCGGGCTGTAGCCGTGTCTAAAAGTTCCTATGGGATATAACATGGAGAAAATGCGTTTTGGGATCCCAATTTTTTCTCGTCCCCCGCTTGACGAATCACCCCCAAACTTTCAGGATGGAGCTGACCGGAACGGGCCGTTAGTTTTGAAAATTTTGTTAAGATTCGTCAACCGGCGCCAAAGTTATTGGGAATAAAATGTTACGATTTTCCTATGGATAATAGGTCCTAACTAGAACTAGCTACTGGCGAATATATATATATATATATATATATATATATATATATATATATATATATATATATATATAAATTCACTGAAAAAACCATAGGTTTCATACATGTTATAGTTAGCTGTACATTTCACTCGTAAAAAACCAATGAAATTCCCCCGTTATAGTTAGTGCAGGCAACTATAACTCACGCGACCGCAATCCTCTGCTGATGCTAATACTGTATTTAGACACTTATTTGCCCCTGTCTTCTTCCATTAAATTTTAGCTATACATATATTACAAATATTTTTTTTTCACAAAGACACATATGTCATCAGCAGAAGATTGCGGTCGCGTGAGTTATAGTTGCCTGCACTAACTATAACGGGGGAATTTCATTGGTTTTTTATCAGTAAAATGTCCAGCTAACTATAACATGTGTGAAACCTATGGTTTTTTCAGTGAATATATATATGATTCAAATCTTTTCATGGTAAGCAAATCCAATGAAACCTGACACACTCCCCAGGAGGAGACCCCATTTTTACAAAATGTGAGATGTATGCCATCATATATCAAAAACTAGTCCCATTGTGTCAGGATTAGGAATTTGTCATGGGTGCCCCCATATATTTCATGGGTGCCCCAATATGCTAGTGCCATACATAACCCAAAGGTGACCGTAATGTGAAAATTACCTCATTATGTCCGGGTCAGAATTTTGTCATGGTTGCCCCCTTCCCATATGTCAGGCTGTCCTCCTTTATATTAAGAATTACCTACAATGTGGTAGTAACATAATTTATATACAGGTGCGCCATATGCCATGAATTACTTCTAATATGCCATTACCAGTATTTTGTTATAGGCGTCTGTCATGCTAAGAATTGCCTTAAATATGCAAGTACTGGTATTTTACCATGTGTCTCTATAAGACAAAACTTACCTTCAGTAGGCCAGAGCCAACAGACTCGCAAGCATAACACCACATTATCACATCCAATCATTTACATTCCCTCACTCAATCATTCATACTCACACTCATTCTCACTTCCTTCCTTAGACTCATTCTTGTTCGTTCTCACTCACTTGCAGTCACTAAATTTCACTAATTATGACTCAGTTCTGCTCCCTACACTAAATCTCATACATGCTCTCTCAATGCCCACGAGACTCTCACATGCTCTCTTACACTAAAATTTACACTTGCTCACACATATACATGCTCTTTCTCACAAACACACACTCACTCACAAGCACACTAACTTACCTTAGCTGCCACCAATGGTCCCATTCCAGCTCATTGAGCTCCTTTTTTATTACACTAATAATGAATAAATAAATGGACAGAAAATAAGGAGTGTGGGGTCGGCCATGTGCTCTGGACACTTATTTTGCAACCAATGAGGCCAGGGGTTGCAAAGGCAGTGCCAAGAGTCTCAAGATGCAAGCCAGGGGTTGCACTGGTTACCGTAAAGGAGATATTGATCTTCACTAGGATTACATATTGCACTCCCTCCCCTACGTGTATCTTCATCACCTGTGCATGCGTGCAGTGAATGAGCATGTTTTATGTCACAGGTGCCACAGTTGTTGTTTTTAATGTTGTTTGAATGTGCATAAAAATGTCTGTGCGCATTTTAGATTTCGCACTGCAAAAGAAGTTGATACTGTTGTGTGTACCGATACTAGGTTTATGTGTTTGTCTTTCTTCGCTTGACTAGGTACTAGAGCTTGCTGATTGATTGAAGAGAGGTAGGTCCTCTCAATATTTACCACTGTACTCTTCACTATAAATAATAATAAAGTCTAGGTTTACATACTTTTAGCCCTGATGAATGCCAGAGATCTCTTTTAGGTTCTATTAGAAGGACATAAACATGTTGGCATAACAACTCAGAGGTACGCAAGGGTCTAAGTAACCACGTAAGTCCTCCGAGACTACCTTATAGTATTTTTATGTAAGCCTAACGTACCACCTGAATAAAGGACACTTTGTAGTATTCCCTAAGGGTTTCTTAAGAAATAAACTGAATCCACGTATTTTATACAGAGAAAAAAAAGTAGTTTCTAAGAACTCCCTCAGGTCTGCCCCCTCGCCTGAGGTTGAATCCGCCCTGGTAGCACTATCTCACCAGAGTGGGATAAGGTGGCCAATGATGAAGCATGTCACATTACACAAGTGAATCCACCTCGTACAATTCTTGGAATTGCCCTTTTTTCCTGTAGGGATACTAGCAGTAGGTAGGTAGGAAAATACAACTAGGGCAAGGGAGACAATTTCCTATGGACATTCAATCGATCAATCAATCAGGGGTTTATAGAGCACGCTAATCACCCGTGAGGGTCTCATGGCGCTAGGGGGAGGGGGGGGGGCAGCTCCATATCAGTCGAAGAGCCAGATCTTGAGGTTCTTCCTGTACATGTGCATTAAGAGGGCATCACGTAATTTCTGTGTTTTGACTGACCCTAAATGACATCAATGCTAGTCAACAATAAAAGCAGAAATTTGGGAAGTAGCAGTGCCAACCAGGGGGGATAATAATCAAACAAGGCAAAGACCCACGTCCTTACTCAAATGCACAGAGCCAACAGAGAAGGGGTGGAAACAGCCGCTGAAGTACAGATGGACAAAAAGCCAAGTGAAGTAGCTGGAAAGAATTGCTGTGCGTAGTAGGGGTTTGGACTGTGATATGGTTGATGCTGAATGGAGAGACAAGGTGGTGCTGGAAGCTCGACAGGAACCTGAAAGAATCTGCAAACAGGGAGATCACTAACAATATCCTCTGCCCGTAACAGAAGTGCTGTGTGTGCTTCTGTACAGTTATACTAGAGTGTGATTTAAGGGGAGGTTGACTTCCTGGGAATCACCCTAACACAGTGCAGACCAATGAAATCGTGCACTGCCCCAAATCATAAAGGTTTCCATCCAGGCCCCAGATTATGAGAGTATTAGCGAATAGAAAGCAAACAAGAAACAGTGAGAAGAAGCACTAAGGGGGCACACATGATGGTAGTGTTCATGCGCTCCATAAGTGGGGGTAGAACTGTGAGAGATGAACCAAAGTACTGATGAGGCAAGAAGGGCAATAATACACTGTCAGCCTAAAAGTACAATTGAATGGTTGATATTGTGACTTACTGCAATACTCGATAAAGGAGTGATGAAGTTGAAGAGTTACAGCTGCACAGTGAGTTTGCAAGATTACATGGCACTCTTTGGAATGCACGCTGTTTTGAAGAAGCAATAACATCACAAACTCAGGTGCGCCCGCAGACTGCCCACAAACCAATCTTGCACAGCGGGGTAATTGCAGAGGAGCTTTGCTACTAAGGGCAGACATCAACTAAATTTCCATACTGCGGAGAGCAGAGTGGTAACTAACAGGACAAGCGGGAGAGGAAGAAGGGAGCCCTCCGTCAGCACATTGGTACAAGAAATGTTGCTGTGTGAATGTGCTGCCTAGCACCTTAATGCCCTAAACTGCTGTGCAACATGGTAATATGCAGTTATGACACAGCCTATGTTTATACATGCACAATACACCAAACAGGACTCCACCCAGAGCACTACTAGACACATATGAGAGGGCATTAACAGGAGCCTCCTGCCTCCACCTACCCTCAAAGTAATTGTAACTCACAGAATGAAACATTAACCACCAGAGTTCTCTCCAAGATGGGGGAGGTTTACATTTAGGAGCAGCTGGGTGGCAGAGCAAACACACAGCAGCTATATGGCACAGCCCTTGAGATGTTAACCTGTTGACACATAGCTTTGGACAGAAGCAGTTTGCCCACTGTTTTGTTTGAGAAGTTCACAGTGAGGTTCAAACAGACGAGGAATAACAGGGCAAACAGACCTAAGCTTTAGCTCTATTTGCTGGCAGCGGTGCAGTCCCATTACACACTCTGGTGCACTGTCCAGAAAACTCACCCCAAAGTTAGATACATGATGCTAGATGACATCAACAGCTAATTTCGCCTTGAGTACATGCAAGATCAAGGGAATTTACAGTTCACTCAGTTCTCAGATGCAGAGGCATTAAAATTGTCCCCTGTTAGAGTCGCACATAACAGCATCACAAGCGGACAGGCTAAAGAAAAGACAGAGAAGGACAGTTCTTCAACACAAATTACTCTGCATTTGCTAGAGAGGTATTGATCTTGGTCAGGTATGGGTTTCCCTTCGAACCATTTATTGTAGTGTCACACCTGAAGCAAGATACATCCTAGTTGAAGGCAGGTTGTATGGGTACCCTGTGATGGACAGAATATATAACCCCAATAGCAAACAATGTTCATTTCTCAATAATTAAAGATAAAGCACAGGAAGTAGGGATCATCTGAGCCCTCCCTGAATATCTGCTCCTCCTTGGGAAATTTTATTTTGTCTGATGTGAACACTATTCTTTAGGACAGTAGAAATAACCAGTCTTGTGATGACCTGAGAACTGTGAAGATTTTGAGTTTTTTACGGGTGGAAGTAAATTATTATTTGGGGAGGTGGCATGGATGCAACATGCAACCTGAATTTTTTTTAAATCAAATACTCTCTGATCTTTTAATTTTAAATGGTTAAATGTAAATTTAAAATATGAACGGTCCAGAACCACAATAGTTTTTACCCAGGCATTATTGCAGCATATGTTCTCATGTGCTATCCTTCAAGATAAGCAGTCATTGTATCCTTCAATATATGCATTAATTGACACATAAATACATACTATAGGAACATTTTTTATATTTAGTTTTGATAGCCAGGTTCCGATTAAGGGACACAGGTTGTCTTCTCAATTCATAAATTCTGGTAGAAATGGCAGTGCCCAGTAAGATTTCACAAAGATTAGACAGAGAAAAACGATGACATTATACTGAGAGTGGTACTTACTGCAGGGACATCACAAAGCACTATGATACTATGGGAAAGCAAAACAAAAGATAAAAGAGTGCTATGTTAACCAAGCATTGGCATATTCAATAGGTCTCACCTTTGGGACCTTATAAGTGTTTAGCCATGCAACACTTGATGTTGTTGCACCAAGGATATTGTGCTGGATAACTAAACACTTATAAGGTCCCAAAGGCGAGACCTATTGGCTATGCCAATGCTTGTTTATTTTTTATGTCGTCCTACGTGAGATTCCCAAGATTCTGCAGGGCAAGGGACGCCTGCACCTCTGCTGTTTTGTGCGTGTTGATATTGTTCAGTATAGTAGAATGATATATCGCATCGTACTCCTTACAAGGCGTGATGCGCTGTTTCACATAGTGTGGCCTTTATGAAGGGCTTGGTTGTGACCAAGCTCCAATCATGGTGCAATGAAGTGCTCGCGCCATATGCTCGTGAAGAGTTGCAGATCGGTGTGAGGATAGACGTGCTCGCGCATGTCAGAGGGGTTGAGGGCGAAAGTGTGTGTGAGATAGAGAGAGAGAGAGAGTGACACAGAGAGAGAGAGAGAGAGAGAGAGAATAGCGTGTGTAGGAAAGAAAGAGACAGCAATCGCGTGAGAGTGAAGGAAGGAGGAAGAGAAAGTGTGTGTGTGTGAAATAGAGAAAGAAGGAGGAGAGATAGAGATAGAGCGAAAGAGAGAGAGACAGAGAGAACGAAAATAGAGAGGGAGAAAGACAGACAGAGACAGAGAGATGGTGTACTGGTGGTCTAAAAAATGTGCGTTGTTTCTGTCTGTGGAAAGGCAGGCACGTGTCCACTTGACACCAGACTAGCACCAGAAATTTCTCATAATTCACCTATCACTTCTGCCTCTCTTTATAAGCGAGGATTACGTTGTTGACCCAGATTTTTATATCACCAATACTGCCTGCTCGCTGTTTTTTTTTGTTTGTCTGTTACTGAATTACTGCATTTTCCGGGGTGGGACCTCCAGTTCCTACCTGTTGCTGGTTTCTGGGGGCAACAGTTGCTGCAATACCAGCCTCAAAGAGAAGATAACTATGTCAAGGCGCTCTATCTTTTCAATAAAGATTTTTGTATCTTTCTCCAAAAAGTGCGTGTGGTCGTGTTTAATCTTTGGGGTGCTATCTCTGGGTAGTTCTGCTCATCTCTCCCTCACACTGCCACCGACCCGGTCACTTTTCCCTCACTCTCCCACTGCTACCTCTAATCTCTCACTTCAACTGATCCTGTCACATCTTCCTTGCAATCACACCACCATCTCTCCCTGGCACCCACACTGCCCCCCTCACCCCTCCCTCGCACTCCCTGCCTCTTCTCTCTGCTGCCTGCTCACACATGCTGCCTTCCTGCAGCTCCTCATGCTGTGCATTCATCCACATCTACCACCCTCCTCTCTCTCTCTGGGTGCCCCTCCCACGCGTCTGGATGCTGCTCTCACATACTCTGAAACTGGAAGATGTGCATAGCCCTTCTCTTTCTTTGCTTTCCCTGCCAGCTGGAGGACAGTCATTGCCTCTCTAAACACCTGTCTTACTTTGAGGCCAATAAGGTTTCTTTCGGAAGAGTAGCTAGTTCCCCCCTCTCTCATACTCTCCCTCCCACCTCTAGCTCTCTCACACACTCTTCCCACCTCTCCCATTTCCTTCACCTCAGTTCTTCAAGGTTTTTGTCCCTCACCCCCACGCTCTCTGCCTCTTCTTGGGGGTTTGTACACAGGCGCACCACTTTCTGCGGCTTTCGCCTACTCTCTTTTTCTCACGGACTCTCTCTGCTCCTCTGCATGGAGTTCATTCAGTGCTTAGCGCACAAACCACCCTTTCCTCTCGGTCTTCCTGTCTCTGCATTCTGCGTAGCTCACACCCCTATCCACCAGTGCCCTCTCCTCACAGTGTACGCCGTGCGCTCTGACACTCCCTACTCGCTCTGGCTCCCAGGGCTATGTCTGGGACCCCAGTTCCAAAGCCCAGGTGCGTCGCCGCTGTCCTTGCCATCGCTGTGCTCTTCGTCATCACCTGCATGCTCTGGTCGTGGACTGTGACGATTGCCCTGTTGGTCCTGTTTGCCATCCTGTTCCTGCTGTTCCTGACCGGTGTCCTGCCTCCCACGGGCCTCATCCAGACCGGGGTCGGCGCGCCTGGTCAGGGCCCCTCCGCAGAGCCAGTGCTCAGGTGTACGCCTTCTGCCCTGGCCAGCTACCTGCTCGTGCACTGCCCCAGCTTCCGGGGCCCCAGCTGGAGCGGCTGGCCCTGGTGGGCCCTGCCTTCCCTGCAGTCAGTGGTGTCCCTCCTGGGCCCCCCAAGCAGCAGAGTTCACTTCGTGAGGGAGCACCTGCAGCTCAGAGACGAGGGGCTGGTGGCCCTGGACTGGGCAGTGGGCATCGGCACGTGGCGGCGCCGGTCATCCTCCAACTCCAGCACCCCAGTTCTGCTTTGCATCCCAAACTCCTTCGGAAAGATGACCCGGAACTTCACGGAGGTGAGTTTGTGGTCAGTGGGGCCTGGGTGATGCTGGTATGTGTCTCACTTGTTGTGGGTTCCCGTGCGTCACTTTGATATAAAGGAGACTGGCTAGCACAGAATACCCGGCAGTGGTGTTTGAACAGAACGGGGGTATTAACCTCACTGAAGGCACATGGGGTATTTGACAGCACGTCTTTGAAATAACACCAAATGCTGTCTGGAGAAAAATATTTGAATATCCCTTTAATGTGCCTTGTTCTTCTAAACCCCTCTGCACAACGCCTCCCGCACCCCCAGTTCCTGCGCCGCTGGTACCGAGCGCCTAGGTTTTTTACTTATTTTTGAAGTTTTTTATAACATGGAGTTTGTCGATGCCAAGGACAGAACACTTTACATCGAGTAAGACAACAAGCACGGTCTGCTTTCACTTTCGTCCGTCGTGAAAGCTTTCTTGTCTTTATGGGGCCATGTGTTTTGAAACACATGGCCCCATAAAGATAAGAAAGCTTTCACGGCAGAAGGAAGGCAGACGAGCCCATCCAAATGGGACGGCTCAGAAAGCCGAACTAAAACGTCACCAACACCTCTTTTCCAATGGCTGGCCACCGTTTGGCATAAACGGTGACGCCGGCCAACGGAAAAGAGGGGCGGGGCTTAATGCCCTTTACAGAAAATACCCCAAATCATTCAATCTTGCCAGCGAGACTGCGCATTTGCGCAGCCCACGCCAGGCGAGACCTAAAAATGAAACCCTACTTGCCATTTGAATAAGGCACAGAAATGGGTCTTCCAAAAACAAATAATCAATTTATCACTCTGCGTTAAGATTCCCAAAATTTAGGCATATTGCATAAATGAAAGAAAGAGACCTTTCGTTTTGCTTTTTCAATACAATCTGGTGAATATACTTACTTTCAGTGTGTCTTTCTTCTCTGGGGAAGAGGCAGTCTTGTAATCACGATGCTTTGGCAGCTTCTCAATGAAGAGCCTAAGGAGTGATACAGAAATACATGTTACTACTTCGATGGGCACTGCAAGTCAAGATAGGAATACTGTTAGAATAAACTGAGGCACCTACATAGGTATTTTCACTGCACTGATGGTCACTGCCTGAAGAATGGATCACAGACATAAGAGGGTGTGTCTCAGCTGTGATGATCTCCTGATCAACGGGGAAGTTACAGAGAGATGGGTTGGTGTGCCAGTGTTGTTATTTTCGAAGAAATACGTTTATTCATATTTTTTTTTTAAACCACAGAACAAACTATTACAATTGTAAGAAACAAATTAAAAAATAAAGCAGACCTTGAATATTTTTTTCGGAATTCGTAAAAACATTATACATTTTCATTCGTTTAAGTATTTAGCACTGTGATGATGGCAGGTTTACATAGTGAGCAGTCTCGTCCACAGCCCATGGAAGAGCTGTGGAAGACTGCCCGTTACAAATGAACGCAATTTGGTTGGTTGACTTAGCAGCAGTGTTAATTTCTTTGAAACGATATTTGAAACACCTGGCCGGGCCTGCGAGCAGCAGTGAGGAAGAACAAGTCTGCATGAGTGAGTTATCAGTCTTTAGCCCCTCCAGTAAGTCACTGGCTCCGTAAGTACTAAACAGCCACCAGGATTCTCCCCTTAACTATCCGCTGAATTGATAGACATTGAAATATTCATGCTATGGAATCAAAAGCCATAGCACATGTTAGATCCTCAAGTACCAATTGGGCTACTGGGAGTGCAGTCAACAAAAAACTGGAGTCTGTGTATTAAAACATATTTGGCTCTTAACAAGTTAGTTTCCAATGCTTGCCAAGTCGCTCAATCCAAACCTCAACCTACTCCTCTGGATGCAGAAGATGCAGTCCCTAGTGATGCACTTCAGTGTGCAGTATAGAGGCACAAGTGGGATATTGAGGATGTACTATATGAAAACTCTTAAATTCATTTCTTTGTAAGAAGAGGATAGAGGTCCTTACATGACGCACATAGTTCACAGTACAAAGGCTGCAGGATGTTCAAAATGAAGGTCCTTAAGAGACGTTCTTGATATAAAAGATTGAGTTCATTGTGTGATGTTTTAGGCATATTAAATTGATGCCTTTCTGCTGTGTATACTGTATAAACAAGCATTGGCATAGCCAATAGGTCTCGCTTTTGGGACATTATAAGTGAATAGCCATGCAACACTTGATGTTGTCTAATCTAGGCTATTGAGCTGGATAACTAAACATTTATAATGTCCCAAAGGCGAGACCTATTGGCTATGCATTGGGGGGCCTTATAAGTGTTTAGGTAGAGCTATTGACTTTGGCAATGTTTCTAAGCTGTGCTGTAGAGAAGTGTGGCTGCTGTGCAGCATGCTGAGAAGTTGTAATTAAAAAGTGTAAGAAGCACTGAGTGATGCTGTGGTGTCGTTGAATGATGCTGTGCTGACCCTGAGTGATGCTGTGCTGGCCCCGAGTGATGCTGTGCTGGCCCCGAGTGATGCTGTGCTGGCCCCGAGTGATGCTGTGCTGGCCCCGAGTGATGCTGTGCTGGCCCCGAGTGATGCTGTGGTGGCCCCGAGTGATGCTGTGCTGGCCCCGAGTGATGCTGTGCTGGCCCCGAGTGATGCTGTGCTGGCCCCGAGTGATGCTGTGCTGGCCCCGAGTGATGCTGTGCTGGCCCCGAGTGATGCTGTGCTGGCCCCGAGTGATGCTGTGCTGGCCCCGAGTGATGCTGTGCTGGCCCCGAGTGATGCTGTGCTGGCCCCGAGTGATGCTGTGCTGGCCCCGAGTGATGCTGTGCTGGCCCCGAGTGATGCTGTGCTGGCCCCGAGTGATGCTGTGCTGGCCCCGAGTGATGCTGTGCTGGCCCCGAGTGATGCTGTGCTGGCCCCGAGTGATGCTGTGCTGGCCCCGAGTGATGCTGTGCTGGCCCCGAGTGATGCTGTGCTGGCCCCGAGTGATGCTGTGCTGGCCCCGAGTGATGCTGTGCTGGCCCCGAGTGATGCTGTGGTAGCCCCGAGTGATGCTGTGGTAGCCCCGAGTGATGCTGTGGTAGCGCAGAGTGATGCTGTGGTGGCGCAGTGTGATGCTGTGGTGGCGCAGAGTGATGCTGTGGTGGCGCAGAGTGATGCTGTGGTGGCGCAGAGTGATGCTGTGGTGGCGCAGAGTGATGCTGTGGTGGCGCAGAGTGATGCTGTGGTGGCGCAGAGTGATGCTGTGGTGGCGCAGAGTGATGCTGTGGTGGCGCAGAGTGATGCTGTGGTGGCGCAGAGTGATGCTGTGGTGGCGCAGAGTGATGCTGTGGTGGCGCAGAGTGATGCTGTGGTGGCGCAGAGTGATGCTGTGGTGGCGCAGAGTGATGCTGTGGTGGTATCCCTGAGTGATGCTGTGGTATCCCTGAGTGATGCTGTGGTGTCCCTGAGTGATGCTGTGGTATCCCTGAGTGATGCTGTGGTGTCCCTGAGTGATGCTGTGGTGTCCCTGAGTGATGCTGTGGTGTCCCTGAGTGATGCTGTGGTGTCCCTGAGTGATGCTGTGGTGTCCCTGAGTGATGCTGTGGTGTCCCTGAGTGATGCTGTGGTGTCCCTGAGTGATGCTGTGGTGTCCCTGAGTGATGCTGTGGTGTCCCTGAGTGATGCTGTGGTGTCCCTGAGTGATGCTGTGGTGTCCTGAGTGATGCTGTGGTGTCCCTGAGTGATGCTGTGGTGTCCCTGAGTGATGCTGTGGTGTCCCTGAGTGATGCTGTGGTGTCCCTGAGTGATGCTGTGGTGTCCCTGAGTGATGCTGTGGTGTCCCTGAGTGATGCTGTGGTGTCCCTGAGTGATGCTGTGGTAGCGCAGAGTGATCCCGTGGTGGCCCTGAGCGATGTTATGGTGGTGCTGACTGATGCTGTGGTGATGCTGATTGATGCTGTTGTGCTGCAGAGTGATGCTGAGGTGGTACCGAGTGATGCTGTGGTGGTGCCGAGTGATGCTGTGGTGGTGCCGAGTGATGCTGTGGTGGTGCCGAGTGATGCTGTGGTGGTGCCGAGTGATGCTGTGGTGGTGCCGAGTGATGCTGTGGTGGTGCCGAGTGATGCTGTGGTGGTGCCGAGTGATGCTGTGGTGGTGCCGAGTGATGCTGTGGTGATGCCGAGTGATGCTGTGGTGGTGCCGAGTGATGCTGTGGTGGTGCCGAGTGATGCTGTGGTGGTGCCGAGTGATGCTGTGGTGGTGCCGAGTGATGCTGTGGTGGTGCCGAGTGATGCTGTGGTGGTGCCGAGTGATGCTGCGGTGGTGCCGAGTGATGCTGCGGTGGTGCCGAGTGATGTTGCGGTGGTGCTGACTGATGCTCTGGTGGCCCGAGTGATGCTGCGGTGGTGCTGAGTGATCCTGTGCTGGCCCTGAGTGATCCTGTGCTGGCCCTGAGTGATCCTGTGCTGGCCCTGAGTGATGCTGTGGTGGCCCTGAGTGATGCTGTGGTGGCCCTGACTGATGCTGTGGTGGTGCTGACTGATGCTGTGGTGGTGCTGACTGATGCTGTGGTGGTGCTGACTGATGCTGTGGTGGTGCTGACCGATGCTGTGGTGGTGCTGACTGATGCTGTGGTGGTACCGAGTGATGCTGTGGTGGTGCCGAGTGATGCTGTGGTGGTGCCGAGTGATGCTGTGGTGGCGCAGAGTGATGCTGTTGTGGCGCAGAGTGATGCTGTGGTGGCGCAGAGTGATGCTGTGGTGGCGCAGAGTGATGCTGTGGTGGCGCAGAGTGATGCTGTGGTGGCGCAGAGTGATGCTGTGGTGGCGCAGAGTGATGCTGTGGTGGCGCAGAGTGATGCTGTGGTGGCGCAGAGTGATGATGTGGTGGCGCAGAGTGATGCTGTGGTGGCGCAGAGTGATGATGTGGTGGCGCAGAGTGATGCTGTGGTGGCGCAGAGTGATGCTGTGGTGGCGCAGAGTGATGCTGTGGTGGCGCAGAGTGATGCTGTGGTGGCTCAGAGTGATGCTGTGGTGGCGCAGAGTGATGCTGTGGTGGCGCAGAGTGATGCTGTGGTGGCGCAGAGTGATGCTGTGGTGTCCCTGAGTGATGCTGTGGTGTCCCTGAGTGATGCTGTGGTGTCCCCGAGTGATGCTGTGGTGGCGATGAGTGATGCTGTGGTGGCGATGAGTGATGCTGTGGTGGCGATGAGTGATGCTGTGGTGGCGCATCGTGATGCTGTGGAGCTACTGAGTGATGCTGTGGAGCTACTGAGTGATGCTGTGTTGGTTCCGATTGATGCTGTGGTGGCGCTGTGTGATGCTGTGGTAGCGCATAGTGATGCTGTTGTGGTACTGAGTGATGCTGTGGTGTCCCTGAGTGATGCTGTGGTGGTGCTGAGTGATGCTGTGGTGAAGGTGAGTGATCCCGTTGTGGCCCTGAGTGATGCTGTGGTGGCCCTGAGCGATGTTATGGTGGTGCTGACTGATGCTGTGGTGGTGCTGACTGATGCTGTGGTGATGCTGATTGATGCTGTTGTGCTGCAGAGTGATGCTGTGGTGGTACCGAGTGATGCTGTGGTGGTGCCGAGTGATGCTGTGGTGGTGCCGAGTGATGCTGTGGTGGTGCCGAGTGATGCTGTGGTGGTGCCGAGTGATGCTGTGGTGGTGCCAAGTGATGCTGTGGTGGTGCCAAGTGATGCTGTGGTGGTGCCGAGTGATGCTGTGGTGGTGCCGAGTGATGCTGCGGTGGTGCTGACTGATGCTGTGGTGGCCCCGAGTGATGATGTGGTGTCGCTGAGTGATGCTGTGGTGGTGCTGAGTGATGCTGTGGTGTCCCCGAGTGATGCTGTGGTGTCCCCGAGTGATGCTGTGGTGTCCCCGAGTGATGCTGTGGTGTCCCCGAGTGATGCTGTGGTGTCCCCGAGTGATGCTGTGGTGTCCCCGAGTGATGCTGTGGTGTCCCCGAGTGATGCTGTGGTGTCCCCGAGTGATGCTGTGGTGGCGATGAGTGATGCTGTGGTGGCGATGAGTGATGCTGTGGTGGCGATGAGTGATGCTGTGGTGGCGATGAGTGATGCTGTGGTGGCGATGAGTGATGCTGTGGAGCTACTGAGTGATGCTGTGTTGGTTCCGATTGATGCTGTGGTGGCGCTGTGTGATGCTGTGGTAGCGCATAGTGATGCTGTTGTGGTACTGAGTGATGCTGTGGTGTCCCTGAGTGATGCTGTGGTGTCCCTGAGTGATGCTGTGGTGTCCCTGAGTGATGCTGTGGTGTCCCTGAGTGATGCTGTGGTGTCCCTGAGTGATGCTGTGGTAGCGCAGAGTGATCCCGTGGTGGCCCTGAGCGATGTTATGGTGGTGCTGACTGATGCTGTGGTGATGCTGATTGATGCTGTTGTGCTGCAGAGTGATGCTGAGGTGGTACCGAGTGATGCTGTGGTGGTGCCGAGTGATGCTGTGGTGGTGCCGAGTGATGCTGTGGTGGTGCCGAGTGATGCTGTGGTGGTGCCGAGTGATGCTGTGGTGGTGCCGAGTGATGCTGTGGTGGTGCCGAGTGATGCTGTGGTGGTGCCGAGTGATGCTGTGGTGGTGCCGAGTGATGCTGTGGTGGTGCCGAGTGATGCTGTGGTGGTGCCGAGTGATGCTGTGGTGGTGCCGAGTGATGCTGTGGTGATGCCGAGTGATGCTGTGGTGATGCCGAGTGATGCTGTGGTGGTGCCGAGTGATGCTGTGGTGGTGCCGAGTGATGCTGTGGTGGTGCCGAGTGATGCTGTGGTGGTGCCGAGTGATGCTGTGGTGGTGCCGAGTGATGCTGTGGTGGTGCCGAGTGATGCTGTGGTGGTGCCGAGTGATGTTGCGGTGGTGCCGAGTGATGTTGCGGTGGTGCTGACTGATGCTCTGGTGGCCCGAGTGATGCTGCGGTGGTGCTGAGTGATCCTGTGCTGGCCCTGAGTGATCCTGTGCTGGCCCTGAGTGATCCTGTGCTGGCCCTGAGTGATGCTGTGGTGGCCCTGAGTGATGCTGTGGTGGCCCTGACTGATGCTGTGGTGGTGCTGACTGATGCTGTGGTGGTGCTGACTGATGCTGTGGTGGTGCTGACTGATGCTGTGGTGGTGCTGACCGATGCTGTGGTGGTGCTGACCGATGCTGTGGTGGTGCTGACTGATGCTGTGGTGGTGCCGACTGATGCTGTGGTGGTACCGAGTGATGCTGTGGTGGTGCCGAGTGATGCTGTGGTGGTGCCGAGTGATGCTGTGGTGGCGCAGAGTGATGCTGTTGTGGCGCAGAGTGATGCTGTGGTGGCGCAGAGTGATGCTGTGGTGGCGCAGAGTGATGCTGTGGTGGCGCAGAGTGATGCTGTGGTGGCGCAGAGTGATGCTGTGGTGGCGCAGAGTGATGCTGTGGTGGCGCAGAGTGATGCTGTGGTGGCGCAGAGTGATGATGTGGTGGCGCAGAGTGATGCTGTGGTGGCGCAGAGTGATGATGTGGTGGCGCAGAGTGATGCTGTGGTGGCGCAGAGTGATGCTGTGGTGGCGCAGAGTGATGCTGTGGTGGCTCAGAGTGATGCTGTGGTGGCGCAGAGTGATGCTGTGGTGGCGCAGAGTGATGCTGTGGTGGCGCAGAGTGATGCTGTGGTGTCCCTGAGTGATGCTGTGGTGTCCCTGAGTGATGCTGTGGTGTCCCCGAGTGATGCTGTGGTGGCGATGAGTGATGCTGTGGTGGCGATGAGTGATGCTGTGGTGGCGATGAGTGATGCTGTGGTGGCGCATCGTGATGCTGTGGAGCTACTGAGTGATGCTGTGGAGCTACTGAGTGATGCTGTGTTGGTTCCGATTGATGCTGTGGTGGCGCTGTGTGATGCTGTGGTAGCGCATAGTGATGCTGTTGTGGTACTGAGTGATGCTGTGGTGTCCCTGAGTGATGCTGTGGTGGTGCTGAGTGATGTTGTGGTGAAGGTGAGTGATCCCGTTGTGGCCCTGAGTGATGCTGTGGTGGCCCTGAGCGATGTTATGGTGGTGCTGACTGATGCTGTGGTGGTGCTGACTGATGCTGTGGTGGTGCTGACTGATGCTGTGGTGATGCTGATTGATGCTGTTGTGCTGCAGAGTGATGCTGTGGTGGTACCGAGTGATGCTGTGGTGGTGCCGAGTGATGCTGTGGTGGTGCCGAGTGATGCTGTGGTGGTGCCGAGTGATGCTGTGGTGGTGCCGAGTGATGCTGTGGTGGTGCCAAGTGATGCTGTGGTGGTGCCGAGTGATGCTGTGGTGGTGCCGAGTGATGCTGTGGTGGTGCCGAGTGATGCTGCGGTGGTGCTGACTGATGCTGTGGTGGCCCCGAGTGATGATGTGGTGTCGCTGAGTGATGCTGTGGTGGTGCTGAGTGATGCTGTGGTGTCCCCGAGTGATGCTGTGGTGTCCCCGAGTGATGCTGTGGTGTCCCCGAGTGATGCTGTGGTGTCCCCGAGTGATGCTGTGGTGTCCCCGAGTGATGCTGTGGTGTCCCCGAGTGATGCTGTGGTGTCCCCGAGTGATGCTGTGGTGTCCCCGAGTGATGCTGTGGTGGCGATGAGTGATGCTGTGGTGGCGATGAGTGATGCTGTGGTGGCGATGAGTGATGCTGTGGTGGCGCATCGTGATGCTGTGGAGCTACTGAGTGATGCTGTGGAGCTACTGAGTGATGCTGTGTTGGTTCCGATTGATGCTGTGGTGGCGCTGTGTGATGCTGTGGTAGCGTATAGTGATGCTGTTGTGGTACTGAGTGATGCTGTGGTGTCCCTGAGTGATGCTGTGGTGGTGCTGAGTGATGCTGTGGTGAAGGTGAGTGATCCCGTTGTGGCCCTGAGTGATGCTGTGGTGGCCCTGAGCGATGTTATGGTGGTGCTGACTGATGCTGTGGTGGTGCTGACTGATGCTGTGGTGATGCTGATTGATGCTGTTGTGCTGCAGAGTGATGCTGTGGTGGTACCGAGTGATGCTGTGGTGGTGCCGAGTGATGCTGTGGTGGTGCCGAGTGATGCTGTGGTGGTGCCGAGTGATGCTGTGGTGGTGCCAAGTGATGCTGTGGTGGTGCCAAGTGATGCTGTGGTGGTGCCGAGTGATGCTGTGGTGGTGCCGAGTGATGCTGTGGTGGTGCCGAGTGATGCTGCGGTGGTGCTGACTGATGCTGTGGTGGCCCTGAGTGATGCTGTGGTGGTGCTGAGTGATGCTGTGGTGTCCCCGAGTGATGCTGTGGTGTCCCCGAGTGATGCTGTGGTGTCCCCGAGTGATGCTGTGGTGTCCCCGAGTGATGCTGTGGTGTCCCCGAGTGATGCTGTGGTGTCCCCGAGTGATGCTGTGGTGTCCCCGAGTGATGCTGTGGTGTCCCCGAGTGATGCTGTGGTGTCCCCGAGTGATGCTGTGGTGTCCCCGAGTGATGCTGTGGTGTCCCAGAGTGATGCTGTGGTGGCGATGAGTGATGCTGTGGTAGCGCATCGTGATGCTGTGGAGCTACTGAGTGATGCTGTGTTGGTTCCGATTGATGCTGTGGTGGCGCTGTGTGATGCTGTGGTAGCGCATAGTGATGCTGTTGTGGTACTGAGTGATGCTGTGGTGTCCCTGAGTGATGCTGTGGTGGTGCTGAGTGATGCTGTGGTGAAGGTGAGTGATCCCGTTGTGGCCCTGAGTGATGCTGTGGTGGCCCTGAGCGATGTTATGGTGGTGCTGACTGATGCTGTGGTGGTGCTGACTGATGCTGTGGTGATGCTGATTGATGCTGTTGTGCTGCAGAGTGATGCTGTGGTGGTACCGAGTGATGCTGTGGTGGTGCCGAGTGATGCTGTGGTGGTGCCGAGTGATGCTGTGGTGGTGCCGAGTGATGCTGTGGTGGTGCCGAGTGATGCTGTGGTGGTGCCGAGTGATGTTGCGGTGCTGCTGACTGATGCTGTGGTGGCCCCGAGTGATGATGTGGTGTCGCTGAGTGATGCTGTGGTGGTGCTGAGTGATGCTGTGGTGGTGCTGAGTGATGCTGTGGTGTCCCTGAGTGATGCTGTGGTGTCCCTGAGTGATGCTGTGGTGAAGGGGAGTGATGCTGTGGTGAAGGGGAGTGATCCTGTGGTGAAGGTGAGTGATCCTGTGGTGAAGGTGAGTGATCCTGTGGTGGCCCTGAGTGATCCTGTGGTGGCCCTGAGTGATCCTGTGGTGGCCCTGAGTGATGCTGTGGTGGTGCTGACTGATGCCGTGCTGGCCCTGAGTGATCCTGTGCTGGCCCTGAGTGATCCTGTGCTGGCCCTGAGTGATCCTGTGCTGGCCCTGAGTGATCCTGTGCTGGCCCTGAGTGATCCTGTGCTGGCCCTGAGTGATCCTGTGCTGGCCCTGAGTGATCCTGTGCTGGCCCTGAGTGATCCTGTGCTGGCCCTGAGTGATCCTGTGCTGGCCCTGAGTGATCCTGTGCTGGCCCTGAGTGATCCTGTGCTGGCCCTGAGTGATCCTGTGCTGGCCCTGAGTGATCCTGTGCTGGCCCTGACTGATGCTGTGGTGGCTCTGACTGATGCTGTGGTGGCCCTGACTGATGCTGTGGTGGCCCTGACTGATGCTGTGGTGGCCCTGACTGATGCTGTGGTGGCCCTGACTGATGCTGTGGTGGCCCTGACTGATGCTGTGGTGGTGCTGACTGATGCTGTGGTGGTGCTGCCTGATGCTGTGGTGGTGCTGCCTGATGCTGTGGTGGTACCGAGTGATGCTGTGGTGGTACCGAGTGATGCTGTGGTGGTACCGAGTGATGCTGTGGTGGTACCGAGTGATGCTGTGGTCGTGCCGAGTGATGCGGTGGTCGTGCCGAGTGATGCGGTGGTCGTGCCGAGTGATGCGGTGGTCGTGCCGAGTGATGCTGTGGTCGTGCCGAGTGATGCTGTGGTCGTGCCGAGTGATGCTGTGGTCGTGCCGAGTGATGCTGTGGTCGTGCCGAGTGATGCTGTGGTCGTGCCGAGTGATGCTGTGGTCGTGCCGAGTGATGCTGTGGTCGTGCCGAGTGATGCTGTGGTCGTGCCGAGTGATGCTGTGGTCGTGCCGAGTGATGCTGTGGTCGTGCCGAGTGATGCTGTGGTCGTGCCGAGTGATGCTGTGGTCGTGCCGAGTGATGCTGTGGTCGTGCCGAGTGATGCTGTGGTCGTGCCGAGTGATGCTGTGGTGGTGCAGAGTGATGCTGTGGTGGTGCCGACTGATGCTGTGGTGGTGCTGACTGATGCTGTGGTGGCCCCGAGTGATGATGTGGTGTCGCTGAGTGATGCTGTGGTGGTGCTGAGTGATGCTGTGGTGGTACTGAGTGTTGCTGTGGTTGCTTAGAGCGATGCTGTGGTGGTGCTGAGTTATGCTGTTTCCACTGTCATCATTGCCTTCAATATGGATAAGATCAGCAACACAAGATGATATGCTGTAAAGTGCGCTATAAAGTGCCATTGAACACCACACCAACTTAATGTGCTACTGCCAAAAAATATCAGGTAGTTCTGTGCAAGGGCGAGTGCTATGGTGTTGGGCCCAGAAGCATAATTTGCGCCGCAAACGTTTTACAAACTAGACCTGAACTCATCACCGAGGCAAATGCACGAGGGTAGACCACACTAATTTAAATGATTTACTTATGTTATCCCTGCTGCCACTGAAACTCTACTGGCTCCCACAGATGTTAATTAAGTTCAAGGGCTGTGCATCATTTTCTACGGCTTTCAAGTTGTGAACCCAACTCCAGAACCCATTCAAAAGCTTGTCACTCACTACATGCCAGCATGGACCCACTAATTTAGTAGTGGCACTTTGATCTTCCAACAGAAAACCAAAGGTGAAGTTAACAGAGACCGCTTGAAAAGGCCTGCACGTCTCCTTCGGGTAATAGCTGTAATTCTATCTGGCAAAGTTACCTTTTCTGTTTCTATGAATTACTCTTACATTCTTGTAAGAGATACGGTTTGAGGTATTTATGGCCCATTCAATTCTGCTATCATTGATTTATTAGACACAACCTGCTCCAGGACATGATGTAAAGCTGCTTCTTCAACCAAACTCTCACATCTCAGTGAGAACGGGATTTTTCTGCCTTGCTGCCCCCAAAAGATGACCAGCAGAGATAAAGAGAGGGCACTCCGCTCGCAGACACAGGGCAACGTGAAGGAATCAATCCGACAAAAGGAGATTATTCAAATGTCGGGGAGAGGGAGAGATCAAATATTGCTGGCACATGGCTGATTTACAGGCGGTCTGATATAGTGCTGCGGCTCACTGTCAGGAGGAGTACATGACAGCTCCTTAAGCTCTGCTGATAAATTACCGCTGAAGCCCCGAAGAACATTTCTCCACCTAGCAACCAAACATAACAGGATGTGGCTTCCCTTACAAGGAGCCAATATGCTACAAAGAGAAACACAGGAAGCCGAAGTGCGAGCGAGGCCGCGTGCTTGGTAAATACGAGTCGAAAGAAAGTACAGACTTTGCAAATTTCACCCCTCCCCCCAGAAAAAGAACTGGCAGTCCAGGAAGCCTTCCAGTGAGGTGCCAATGATGAGGTGACGATAAGCAATCAATCTGCATGCTAAACTGAGGGGGCCCCGCCATGCAGATGTATAAAGAAAGCAGGCGGAAATAGGAAGTTAATTACACGAAGGCTTCAATCCTTCACCGGTATGTGTGTACAGGATGCAAGATTTACACTTCCCTGGAAAACTTTCATATTTGTCCCTGACATTCAGCAAGAAGAAATACAGCTGTAATTAAGCTGCCTGGGCCCTGCATGTGATATAATATGTGTTACCGGTCTTAAACTTTAGGAAGTTATTCAGGACTAGTTATGGATGGGACGATGTTGATTTAATCAGTGAACATGTTTTCCTGAACGTATTTCCATGCCAAATGCCAGCTTTTTCAAGTGGCGGATGGTGATGTTTAAATGTGGTGCGGCGTAACTCCTACCCTGAATTTAACCAAGTGATTGTAGAAAGTGAGCCCGACTGTTTTCAGGAGAAAATAGAGGGAGAAGGACGCGAAGAGGAAGTTTGATGTGACCACGCTACTAAGAATTAAGGCTACAGACCATCACTCTGGATCGGTTGCCTTGTGGGACTCATCGCAACGTTTTGTTCACCTGCATTTCGTGTGGGTTGGAATTATCACCACACTTTCATAATTTATCAATACAGAATTCAGGAGCCTTGAAAAAGTCACGGGGCAAATCCCCTTGTTGGCGACGAAACACGTGTTGGCGTGGCCTGTTAACCTGTATATAAAGACTGAGGACAAAAGGATCTACCTAAAAAAGAATAAAAGAACAAAAAATGAAAAATGTGTTAGAAACACTTGTGGCAATGTTTTGACTTAGTGAAGCTATAGCTGTCATACCCTTATACTTATTGTGTGCTGGGGTTTCGGTTGTTTGGTATCACAGGTGTGGCATAGGCTGCACTGAGTAGGGGAGGCTAATGGTTCTCTCAACCTTACAGCACCTTAAACCAATACTAATTTACACATTGATAGTGGGTGACATCACTTTTGTAGCGCCGTTTCCCTAAAGATTTACCACTGGTCAGCCGTTTTATTTCGAGGGAGAAGCAGGGCATAAGTCCTAAACAAGCATTGGCTGCGCAACGCGGGAAGCTTGTAATAAGAGAACCGGCGTCAGATTCAGGGAAACGTTAGTAATGCGCGCTCACGCGGGAGCAAGAAAAGTGATCACGCTTGAAGGGTGCCGTAAGCAATGTAAAAAAAAACAAAAAAACACGCTAGTGATGCGCGCGCGCGCGCAGCAGCAGGAAAAAGTGAAAGTGATCGCGCTGGAAGGGAGGCAGATGGCAGCTGCGCGCGTGCACGCTCGCGTGAACGCAAGCTTGAGGCCAGCAAAAGCCTCTGGTAGCACTTTGAAAACCCCAATACTAAATGTCTCACAGAGCAGCGTATGCGCTGGCTCAGGCGAGACCTAAAAAAGAAACAACATATACAGGTGAAGGCCCTTACGTGATGTACTTGTTGTATAGAATAAATGCTCTCTCAATGTTGCCTTCATCAGCATAGATTGTTGCCATTCGAATCATTTCCACACCGGAGCGATAGTAACGTTTGGGTGGGATGTCATCATTCACATCAACAGAGCTGCCCTTCTGGATCAAGGCGTGGACTCTCTCTTCAGGGGCGAGGCTGACATCGGAGTGCTCAGGCATGGTGCAGAAGCGGGCTAGGATGAAGAAAAGAAAACAACTTTAACAAGATGACCATTGCATATCTTGACTATGTCCTTTAAAATGGACTTCTATTTCAACAGTCATCCCTCACAAACATGACAATGGTGGCAGATAATTACCACAGACAAAATTAACTTTCCCATCTCTATGCCATCTGTGGCACTGAACACTGCCTGGCCTGCACATCTGTCCTTGGCTTTCACACTGCTATCGCTCTGTAGTCTGGTACAATTACTTAAAGCACAAGAATTAAGCGGGTACACTGGTCAAGGTGTAATTGAGCAGGGAAGCTAGACGAGAATGGTCAAGGGGAAGGAAAACTTTTTTGGTATCTTGAAAATAAATGTATTTATAATGATTCTGAATCATCAATAGGTGAACATGTGTTTCGTTACTATTAGCACTTTATCAGTACCAAATTCTTATCAATCAATTCAATCTGCAAAGAAAACAAACATACAGAAAAGACCAGAAGTAGTAACATTTATTTTTAAGTCCATTTCATTAAGAAATAAAAAGCACCCAATACGCATTACCTCAGATTAGCATCCAAAAAACAAATACTCTAGAATACAAAAATGCAATCTTCTACCATAGAAACAATACTTTTATATATATAAACTACATTTAATCGCATATTATACATGAAAATGTCACAGAAAATCACATTTCTCTTTAAATTTTGTTCTGACAAGGCACAAGAGACTCAATATCCTATCATTTAAAACACTTAAAATCACATTCCAAATGTGACTCACTTGTATATAAATTTACCTTCTTATACCCTCGACAAACCAACTTGAAAAAGACACTCTACCAAACACGGTCAAAACTCCTTCAACTGTAACAGTGAACATAATTAATTCATCCACCACAGATATTATTCATTTCCCTTTCAAATAACTTTCCTGAAATAGTGACTGAAATATTTTTAGAGCAACTGCATGTGTCACCTCCTAAAATTCTTTCTTTAGGTACTAAAGGACGTTCCTCCATTCGAGTAGCCTCCTAAAATTCAATGTCTCCAATCCTCTATTGTTTTCTACTATATATATGTAATATAACTTAGCCATTATCAATTCCATATTTTCTCCAGGTACAAATAAGTCAATTTCTATAATAACTCAAAAGTACTCCCAACTCAGTATCCAGACCAGTAAACACCATAGTTCCATTCAAAAAAGGTGTATAATATCAATCCTAAAATTGCCGCTTTATATATCCACCAAGATCAAAACGGCTGCCACCATGTGCCTTACCACATCCTACTGTTCTTTAAAAAAATATTATTATCTATATAATATTTTTAATATTTTGTTATTGATTTTTCAGGTATGGGGACGAATACATAGTGAACTTCCACATTTAAATAACATCAGGATATTCACAGAAGTAGTGTAAAGAAACAAATGACCATAGCAACCAGCTAAACAAAAATAGTCATACCATTCATAAAGAAAATACACAAGCGGTAATCACTGAATTTCATTAGTTAAAGTGCATTGGTACCATAAATTGCGAGTAGAGTGATCTAAACAATCTGGGAATCAAGGATCAATAGAAAGTGCAATAGAATAATAAATTAAAGGTCAGATACTCATAGCAGCAGGATAGACAAAAATAGTCATAATGCTCACACAAACAATAAAATGTACGGCTACCTTAAAATTTCATTGGTTAAAGTGGCTTTTCAGTCCCACAGTCAAAAAAGTATCCCTTCACATCTCCAGACAGATCTCTACTAATTGCCCTTCCACCCCCAACTCTAACTCCCATTTGTCGGTTTGGGGTTCTAAATCGTCTGGAAGGCCCTGCACTGGTAAATTATAGATTTTCCTGATTCTGCTTACCCGCTCCACCGCTTCTACGCATGGTTAGTTCACAAGAAAGATTTGATTCATATCCATTTTGCTAAAAACATCACAGATCTGTAAGTACTAACAACACTTCTCTTTCGTCACACCAAACCTCTCCTGTATCTCCCCAAGAGGGATCGCCATCATAGAGGTCACCTATCCTTGAGATGCCACACATCTCGAGCTTTTTACCCAACCCGTTGTGGAAAATGCCTGGCAGAGCAGAAGACCCCCCACAAAGGTGTATAACGAATATATTTGGTAACAATAATTTTCCTCCTAACCTGCTGCCAGACTTTGAATGTGGCATCAACTGTTTTCAACGTTTTTCTTTTGTAGTAGTAGCGCTTCTCCAAGTTTCTCAGAAAGCAGCTCTTGACATCAGACACCTTTCTGTACATCAGCTCACATTGGGGTCTCAGAAGAACTGATCCTATGTGTACTGCCCGTAATCTGAATCCATAGATGCTGCAGCATGCAGGACCAGTTGTACAGCACGAGACTCAAGGCTGCCCACCCTCCCAGATTTCTGGAGAAAATCATATACCTCAACGCTCTTCTTTTCTTATTAAACTCCTATAAGAACCTAAACCAAAGACTTTCTAATTTAGTCAGCCAGCTGTTGTTGATCTCCATCGGGATAGCTCTCAACATGTATAGCACTTTCAGAAGGATAAGCATTTTTTAAAACATTGCATCTCCCCACCAGCCACAAATGCCAATTATTAATCTGAATTAGATCCCATTTGATTTTTATGATCAATGGTGCTAGATTTAACTCTACCAAATTCTTAGGAGCAGCTATTATACTCCTAAATAGGTTGCCTCCTTCACCCACCGTTGATCCCCCTTAGCGAATGCCTTCAGTGAAGATATCCTAGGTTTTGCCCTCATTGAGTCGATATCCCACTAAAGCCCCGAAAGTGATGGCCTCACCTTCGATGACCGTCAAAGCACTAGACGGATCGGAGTCACTATCGATATATCATCGGCATAAACCACTACTTTATACTCTGCGAGTCTTATTGGGACAGGCTGAATCTTACTGTTGTTTTCCAAACGTGCAATAAAGGGGTCTATATACAGAGCAAATAAATTGGTTGAACAAAGACAACCCTGTCTTGTTCCCATGGTGATAAACATCTGTTCTGACGCCATCCCCATAATCTGAAGTCTGGTCTTAAGGGCTTGCTAGAATGCCTTTATGGCCTTAATAAAGACTGGACAGAGTCTCTTCCACTTTAAAACCTCCCAAAGATATCCCCAAGTGATTCAGTCAAAGGCGTTTTCTGTGTTTAGCAATACCAGTACCATAGGCGATCTTGTAACTTGAGCAATATCTAAAAGAGTAATTATCTCAGGACATTAGACTGGGCAGTCAGCAAGTACCTTGGAGCGCGGAAGCACCCCGGTACCTCGGGATCCGTCTTTATCATTCCCCAGCTGATATTTTCGAGGGTAATCATCGTAGGGCATTGGCGGGCGTCAGAGCCGCATTCGGATTTTGGAAAAGCCTCCCGTTGGCTCCAATAGGCCGGGTGGCTTTAGCCAAAATGATAATGGTTCCACGATTATTATACTACTTTACCAACTTACCAGTGATCCCACCTAGAACCTTCTTTCGGGACCTAGACTCGCTTCTCAGCACGTTAATTTGGGGTTCTACCAGACATAGAATAGCACTGAGAAAACTACAATTACCCACCACGCAGGGTGGCCTAGGCGCTCCCTCCTTCGAATCCTACTTCTTAGCGGCACAACTGCAATGGCTCTCCTACTGGACGGCGGACAGGTACACAGATGAAGCGCAAACCATAACGGGTCGGGTACCCATTTCGGAGCTCCGCCGTCTTCTGCTACCTGGCACCAAACCGAAACGTACATATCCCCTACAGGTAGCAGTGGCACGCAGGTGCATGCAAAGAATACACCGCATGTCATCAGAGACACCCCTGTATTCCCCTCTACTCCCATTAATTGGGTGGCCCAAGCGTGAACACCATTACACAAGCAATATGCTCACCATATGGACGACCTGCGGCATCACCGAGATGGAGTCCCTTTTTGAGGACGGACAGTTGAGGCCATTCCAAAGCCTTATGGAAGACTACGATCTTCCCCCAGGCCAATTCCTGCTTCACCGCCAACTGCTAGATAGCTACCGACCGTACCATGACCTCTCGAGGGGGGAACCACACACACATCCAGTCATTCACATGATATTACATATGGGAGCGGGACGACACCTAACCACATGGCTCTATAAGGCCATACGAGAGCTTACTAATAAATCGTTAGCGACCCTACGAGCCATCTGGGAGGAGGAAATTGGACGCCCACTTCACGAGAAGGAATGGGAGAGGGCTTTGGACTATCCCAAGAAGGTATCCAGAAATGCACGCTTTAAAAATATACAATTTTACATACTCCATAGAGCTTATTTGACACCAGCACGCCTCCAACGATTCTACCCAGACACGCAGTTCCTTTGCCCCAGATGCCAATCACAGGACGCAGATTTCCAACACATGTTTTGGAGTTGCCCCATAATCCGAGCATTTTGGCAGCACATTCCTACTGCTCTAGAGGACCTCACAGGGCTCACATACATGAGCACATGGGAAGCCAGCGCACTAGGTATCTTTTGAACACAAAAACAATACAAGGTGCAGACCCGTTTTATCTCCCTAGCGGTGTTGTTAGCCAAATGGAGTATCGCCATGCACTAGCGTTCCCCCACTGGTCCCCCACTCGCGGCCTGGGTGGGAGCTACACACAAATGGGCGGCAGCGGAGGAGGAGACGTTGCGGGAGGAGGAGGTGAGAGGGTTACGCAAGCATTCCATCTCAATGGAGTGGGCCCTACTCTTATATCGCTTTAAGCAATTGACGCCCGGTGAAGACTCAAACGGTGACACACCTACACTAACGATCCTGCGAACAGAGTCATAGACCCTGACCGACCAAGCTCTCCCTTTTCTGGTGGCATGACCAAACCACCGGCAGCTCTATGGCACATACATACCGTCACTCCTGCCGGTCAAACCTAAGAGGCAGACCAACTGCACTTTATCGATACATTACACCCACACACTTATCCTGGCATCAGACAGGGAGGCCCGGGCGTTAAATTCCATAACCATCCCCCAGTTCGTCCTGTGTTATACCCCAGTTCACGTGACATATTCACTACAAGAGTCTATGGGGTTTACAAATTGTTTTTCGAGCAACTCTCCTGTCTACGACAAGTGATGTGTGAAACCAGATGCTGTAATATGCAATTCAATGGATTGAAAGATTTGTCGGTTGTTCATCACGATAAACCTGATAATGTCAATAAAAATTTGTTACAAAAAAAATCTAAAAGAGTAATTACCCTAAGCATATGGTCGACTGTCCCACCCCCTGCCCCCCGGGATGAAGTGGGGACACAAGATCAACTATTACCTTTCCCAACCTTATAGCCAAAATCTTCGCATAGACCTTACCATCTGCATTAATCAGAAATATGGGCCTATATGATCCTGGATTTAAAGGGGGTATGCCCTTCTTCCTAAATATCATGATATTAGTATCTTCCCACAAAGGGGGGCTCTATCCTTCCACGTGAGCACATGGGAAAGTAGTAGTCTTGGTATCCAGGCGTTCAGACAGGAATGTCCTATAAAATTCCAAAGTAATCTTGTCTTGCTGTCATGGTTCCGGCCGGAGACGGGCTATGGCGGGAACCAACTTCCGGTTCTCGGAGCATACACCGCGCCGCGGTCTAGTGCTCACGATGACCTAGGGAAGCATTTCCGGGTGCGGCCGTATTTAACCACGGCGGCCGCTCCCGTCAGTGCTTCCAGTACTGGACGTGTCGCTGCTTGACTGCTTACGGACTCGCCTGCCTGTTAAACTGCGCCGGAGCGCCTCCAGCATCTCTCCCCCGTGACACGCTGGAAGCGTGGTCATGGACTCGCCTTGCCGGAGCACACCGCGCCGGAGCGCCTCTATCCTCTGTCCCCCGTGACACGCTGGAAGCGTGGTCACGGACTCACCATGCCTCAGCACACCGCGCCGGAGCGCCTCTATCCTCTGTCCCCCGTGACATGCTGGAAGCGTTGTCACGGACTCACCTTGCCTCAGCACACCGCGCCGGAGCGCCTCTATCCTCTGTCCCCCGTGCCTACCCCCACAGTTGTGACACGCACAGGGAAGCGTAGTCACGCAGTTCCTTCTTTTGACCCTCACCGCGCAGGAGCGCTTACCCCACAGTTGTGACACGCACAGGGAAGCGTGGTCACGCAGTTCCTTCCTTTGCCCCTCATTGCGCAGGAGCGCGTTTGTGCCCCCACAACCACCAGTCAGGTGACTATACCTTCCTATTACCAGCCCTATAACATGTAAGGTTGTTACGTTTGTACATTTGAACCACGAAAGGAAAGCAGGTGCACTGATCTTGTTGTTCCTCTGTTTAGCTGGTGATTCCTCGGAGAACATTCCCGGCCTAGCGTGATTTCATCTCTGATCCACAACGACGTCTTTTCACTGATCCATTTAGGCATCTTTCCCTGGTCTCCTCCATGCCTGGGTCTGCTTCTTCCCTTTGATCAGGTAGGGAGGGGGAACGGTGGAGGTTGCTCACGGCGTCCCTGCGAGATAGCTCCACAAGTATAAAGGTAAGACTTGTGGGGTCCTTGACAGAACTGGAAGCCCACGTTGACATATCTCGCCTGGGCGCCATGAGTAACACCGACATTTCACTGCAGGACATCGCAACGATGCTGACATGCATACAGGCAGATAACTTAAGCCTTCGTCAAGACATTACCGCCCTTCAAGGCCAGATTGCAGCAGGACAGACAGGGGCCTGGGGTCCAGATCCGGCGGTCAGGCCCAGAACCGGGGGGGGCGGTACCCGACCAACAGAGCCATTCCTCGCCCATACAGGTGATTGCTCCTCACCCCGTCCAATTAGCTCCTCCAGAACGCTTCTATGGCGACAGCGCTAAATTCAGCATCTTTCTAAACCAATGCCAACTACATTTCATGGCACGGGCTACCGCCTTCCCTGATGATGCCTCGAAGGTTGCATTCATCTTGTCCTATCTCGGGGAGACGCTGCCCAGTGGTCTATTACCTTAGTCGAAAACGATGATCCCATGTTATATAGACTCCCTGTCTTCAAAGAAGCCCTGCGAAGCATGTTTGCTCGCCACACCTTCATACAGGCCGCGGACAATGAGCTCCTGAATTTGAAGCAAGGTTCTTCCGATCTTCTACACTACATCACCACATTTAATAGACTGGTTATTGAAGCACGATGGCCTGCCCATAAACAGGTGTCAGTCTTTTATAGGGGACTGCGAGACGACATCAAAGATCTTCTCGCGCAACAGGCTGACCCCCCGGAGGATATCGGTTCCTCCCCGCTCGCGACAAAAACAGGTTCGAACCGGTGAAGACCCAGGAAACACCCGAACCCATGCAAATCGGCGGAATCCGCGGTCCTCTGACCCGGGAGGAAAGAGACAAACGCCGAAAACAAAACCTGTGTCTTTATTGTGGAAAAAACGACGAAACCCAGTAGGCGATGGGGTTGGTCTACTGGGTTCTGAATCCATGCAAAAAACCCCCACCGCCTCGTTTGTCAACATCAGACACATGGGTCTGTCAGTTACGCTACGTTCCTCGACTGGCCGGAGGTGGGCAGTCACCGCTCTCATTGACTCAGGTGCGACAGGGAACTTCATCGATACGGGTTACATGGAGGGATTAGACATTCCAACTGTGGCTATGAGTAGACCAGAAAGTGTGAAGGCTGTGGATGGCACCGACCTAACCTCCGGACTCATACGATACCAAACCGAAGCCATGCAGATGACGTGCACGAACGGACATACGGAGGAAATCGCCTTTGCCGTGATCGATGCACCTCAGTTTAAGCTCATTTTGGGGCTTCCTTGGTTGGAGACACACAATCCTCGCATAAACTGGAGGACCCGGATTGTGACTCTGAACTCCTCTCACTGTACCACCAATTGCTATCCTTCTGAGAAGGCGGTTAGTGAATACTCGATACCAGCCCAATCAGTGCCTATGATAGAGACAGGTACGGTCACCCATGACAGTGTACCCATGGACTATGCAGACATGGCCTCCGTCTTCGATAAAAAAGAAGCGAACACTTTGCCACCTCATCGCTCCTTCGATTGTCGGATTGACCTCATACCAGGGTCGACCCTTCCCTGTAGCCGTGTCTACTCCCTGACAGAGAAGGAGAACCTCCATCTACGGCGCTATCTGGCAGAGTACCTACAAAACGGATTCATCCGTCACTCCAAATCGCCTGTCTCGTCCCCTCTCTTCTTTGTAGCTATGAAAGAAGGAGATCTAAGGACGTGTATTGACTATAGAGCCATAAATGCCATAACCATTAAGAATCGCTATCCTCTACCGCTCATCTCCAACCTTCTGGACCAGGTAAAAAACGCCTCCGTCTATACCAAACTCGATCTGCGAGGGGCTTGCCATCTTGGGGAAGGCGATGAATGGAAGACCGCCTTTCGGACGAAATACGGTCTATTCGAATACCTAGTCATGCCCTTCGGGCTCTGCAACGCTCCGGCTGCATTTCAATATTTCATAGACAAAGTCCTACGAGAATACTTGGACCTGTTTTGCGTCGTCTACATTGACGACATCTTGATCTTCTCCGACAACATCCCAGAACACATCAACCACGTCCGTGCTGTCTTAACACAACTACAACGGCACGGCCTGTACGTGAAAATGGAGAAAAGCGTGTTCCACGCCACAATGGTAGAGTTCCTCGGTCACATCATAACCCCGGAAGGGGTCAAAATGGATGCCTAAAAAGTCAAGGCAGTCCTTCAATGGCCTTCACCGTGTAGCACTAAACAAGTCCAGAGATTCCTGGGATTTGCCAATTATTACAGGCGCTTCATTACGGGGTTCTCTGGCATCGTTACACCCATCACCAACTTACTACGTAAAGGGGTAACTTTCTCCTGGAACTCAAAAGCCGAAAAGGCATTCCAAGACCTGAAACACCGTTTCTCCAGCGCCCCCGTCCTTCGGCACCCCGACCCAGAACAGCCGTTCATAGTTGAAGCGGACGCATCACAGAACGCTCTGGGAGGGGTCCTGTCACAACACAACGCTGAAACAGCACTTCTGCATCCCGTGGCCTTCTTTTCCCGAAAACTTCTGCCGGCAGAGCGGAACTATACGGTATCCGACCGCGAACTCCTCGCCATTAAGGCTGCCTTTGCCGAATGGCGACATTACCTCAAGGACGCACGATACCCGGTGACCATATACACCGACCACAGGAACCAACAATTCCTTTGTTCAGCTAGAGCCCTCACTTCCTGACAATTACGGTGGACCCTGTTCTTTAATGAATACAACTTCCACATCACCTATCGCCCTGGAAGAGAAAACGCCAAGGCAGATGCCTTGTCCAGGTTGGACGAAGCCGAAGACAACGTACCACAGGCCGAACCTCCGTCCATCCTCCCCGAACAATGTTTCCAAAGGGTGGTCTTCTCCTCCACCCTCTTCTCCCAGCTACGCGACGAACTACACCAACGAAGAGCAGAAGAATGGATCAGGGACCTGGACGGAATCACCGTACGGGATGGCTCCCTGACAGAGAAGGAGAACCTCCATCTACGGCGCTATCTGGCAGAGTACCTACAAAACGGATTCATCCGTCACTCCAAATCGCCTGTCTCGTCCCCTCTCTTCTTTGTAGCTATGAAAGAAGGAGATCTAAGGACGTGTATTGACTATAGAGCCATAAATGCCATAACCATTAAGAATCGCTATCCTCTACCGCTCATCTCCAACCTTCTGGACCAGGTAAAAAACGCCTCCGTCTATACCAAACTCGATCTGCGAGGGGCTGGCCAGGTTGAAAGTTCCAGATTGAGCCGGTTAAAATAGTAGGGTCATCCAGATTAGGGCCATATACAGAGCACTAAGTGTCGCTCCCCATGCCTGTACGAAACTCCACTATGGCTCATCTACCCATTTTATCAACATAGCTCCTAGCTGCTGTCACAGCAGTTTTCTTGGCCACAATAGCTACCCCCTAGATGTCGTCCCATGTGTTGTACAGCAGAGTAACGAATACCCCAACTCACTGCGTGTTTCTTTTCCCCCCCATGGGACATGTGTCTCCTAGATACAAATTATATTGGGCTTCATTGCTCTAAGACCCAATGCTCTCCTCCCTCTGAATTGAAATAGCATCCACCAAATATCCACCAATCAGCAATCGATGTCCCCTATGTAAAAAAACAAAAACATTAATCATGCTGACAACAACAGATAAATAATCACCCCCCCCCCCCATGCACACTGAGATACACAAAAATATACTTCAAATCCCCTCTACAGTGTAAGGAAGCAGACCTGGCCCTTCATATGAAAGACCTTGGAACCTAAGGCACCCATATTACCTTAGGTTATCCAGAAACTCCTTAGCCTTAACCTCGGACGAAAAAAAATGTCTTGAGAGATAACTTTCAGTTTTGCCGGATTTATCAAAAATGCTTGCGCACCCTTGCCCTAATGTTCTATGGTAAATACACCTCTCAGTAACACCCATCCTACTCTATGACCAAGGGCTTTCTGTAACTCAAAGCCAACATTGAGATACATGATGTAACAAAGATTAAATAAAATAATTAAAGAGGAGGCATGGCAAATAACAATAGTCAAGAATAAAATGTAACTATTGCATCCACATGTTTCTCAGCATCTGTTAGAATGGGATTTTTGGTAGACTAGGGCATGTGCCAAAGCCAGGAAGAAACCACCACTCTAGACAGGATAAGGGAGTTACACTCCTAAAATAACCCCTGCTCACCCCCTTGGTAGCTTGGCACGAGCAGTCAGGCTTATCTTAGAGGCAGTGTGTAAAGCATTTGCACATAACCAACAGTAATCCAGTGTAAGCACTACAAAAGGACACCACACCAGTTTAGAAAAATATCCACATTTTTTATATTCTTAAGACAAGACCAAAAACGATAAAAATCCACAATACAGTACTTAAAAATCTTCAGTTATCAAAATATGCTTGAAAAACAGTTCCTTGATGTCGATAGCTCCGTCTGGGTCTATCACGGCATCGTGAGCAAACAAATCCAAACAGTTCTGGCTGAATGTGTCGGGAAGACCCGCAAACAGTATCTTTTAGAAATGCAGGGCGTCGGCGACCTCTGGTTGAGCTTCCAAAAGCACGGTGTCCGCAGGCGTCGGTTCCGGAGGTCGGTGCAGGAGTCATCGGGGCCCTTGAAGTCACACGCGTTGCAGATCCAACTCCTCTCTGTTGAAGTCAGGAGCGCTGGCGTTTGCAGGCGTCGGGTGCTGTGGTGCGAAGTGCAGCGGTGCGGCGTTCGGTGCCCTCAGGTCGCGGTGGAGCAGCGGCTCGGTGGCGGCATTAGAGGGCGTCATTGGTGAGACCAGGGTCGCGGTGCGAAGTGAATGCGGTGCTGGCAGGTTGCGGTGAAAGCAGCGTTGTCGGCGTTGCTGAAGCGCTGTTGTCGGCTGACGAACTGGAGTCGATGGCGCCAGAGTCGGTAGGCCAAGGCTGTGGTGTGGGATGAGAGCAGTGAGTCGTGTAACTTTACGAGCGGTGCCCTCGAACCACAGTGCAAGCAGCGGTGTCGATTTTGGCGTGGAGCGGCGGCGTCGGGGATACCAAGGCATCGTCGTGAAGCAAGGCGGTGCGTAGTGCGGGGGCTCGGTGGCGGCGTCAGCAGGCGGCGTCGGTGAGACCAGGGTCGTTGTCCGGCGTTGCGGCAGTGCCCTCTGTAGTGCCTTCAGGACATGGAGTCGGCAGCGTCATCGTAGACGGCGTCGGGTTGCTTTTTCTTCTGTTGCAGCACAAAACACACAGTTCCCAGTGCTGAGGGCAGAATAACTTGAAGTCTTCTTGAACAGGGGGCAAGCTCTACCTCAAGCTCTTGGAGAAACTCACAAAAGTAGATTGCAGAAAGTTCAGTCCAGTCCTTTCACTGCCCAAGACAGAAGCAGCCACTGCAGGCCAACACAGCAAAGCACACAGCAATGTGGTAGTTCCTCCTCACAGCTTCTCCAGCTCTTCTTCTTGGCAGTCTTCTTGGTCCAAAAGAGTTCTAAAGTTCAGGGGTCTGGGCCCCAATATTTATATCCCAAAATCCTTTGATCTCTTAGGAAGAGAGTGTCTGTGCTCAGCCAGAACCAGTTCTGCCTTCTCTGGTGTGATTTCCTGGCAGGAAGTGGAGACGGCATGGTCAGAGGCAGACCTTACCCTTTGAGGTGCAAGGAAATCTCCTCTCCCTTCCCCAATTGCAGGGCAGGTTTAGTCAGCCCTTTCCTGACCCACCTAGACTATCTGGAGCCACTCCTGCACCCCAGCCTTCTGTCATCCAAAACCAAGACAGGCAATCTACATTCCAGCAGAGGCACACGGGATGACTGAGCAAGAAAATACCTACTTTCTAAAAGTGGTATTTTCAAACACAGAATGTAAAAATCACCTTCACTAAAAGATGCATCTTTAGATTCTGAGTTCAGGCATACTAAACTTTATTTTCCTACCCAATTCCCCGGGCCAGTTATGTTTATAAGAAGTTATTACCAAACTCCCCATTCTGTCCTATGGAGAACATCTAGCCTTGCAATAGCGAAAAACGAAATTGGCCGTAATTCGCTATCAGGACATGCCACACACATCAGGGCATGTCCTACCTTTCACATACACTGCACCCGGCCCACAGGGGTATCTTGTGCCTACCTTAGGGGTGGCTGACATGTAAGAAAAGGGAAGGTGAGGGACTGGCAAGTTATAAACTGCGCGCAGACTCGGCAATGGCGGGTCCGAGTTACCTTTTCAGGGCTACTCGCGTGGGTGGCAAAATCAGTGCTGCAGGCCCACTAGTAGCATTTGATTCATAGGCCCTGGCACACTCAGTGCACTTTACTAGGGACTAACAAGTAAATCAACTATCCAATCATGGAAACATCAATCAATAACACAATTTACCACAGGAGCACTTGCACATTACCACTGGTACGCAGTGAGAAAGGTGCACAGAAACACTACGCCAGCAAAAACAGAGTCAAGACCGGGAGGTCAGACAGCAAACACTCAGGGGAAACAAGCCAACAGATGCCAAGTCTAACATATGTCCCCTCCAGCTCAAAGTAGAGAGAACTACACACCCTCCTGGGAGTTCTCTTCACTAAGGCGGAAGAACCTGGACAGACTATCTGCATTGGCGTGTTCTGTGCCAGGACGGTGTTCCACCGTAAAGTCCATTCCCTGTAGGAAGATGGACCACCTCAGCAGTTTTGGATTCTCACCCCTCATTTGCATCAACCATCTGAGGGGCCTGAGGCCTGTCTGAACCCGGAAGTGAGTCCCAAACAGGTGTGGTCTCAGCTTCTTCAGTGCGCAGACCACAGCGAAAGCCTCCCTTTCTATGGCACTCCACCTCTGTTCCCTGGGTAGTAGTCTCCGGCTAAGGAAGACAACAGGCTGGTCTAAGCCCTCTTAGTTCAGTTGTGAGAGCACCGCTCCCACTCCATGCTCTGAAACGTCAGTCTGCATTTTAATTCCTTGGAGAAGTCGGGTGCCTTAAGCACGGGTGCTGTGCACATGGCGGCCTTCAAGGCATCAAAAGCCTTCTGGCAGGGCTCAGTCCAGATTACCTTCTTGGGCAGCTTCCTGGAAGTCAGCTCTGTTAAGGGGGCAACAATGGTGCCATACCCCTTAACAAACCTCCTGTAGTATCCGTTGAATCCTAAAAAGGCCCTCACCTCTGTCTGTGTCTTGGGGGGCTTCCAAGTCAGAATGGTGTCAATCTCGGGTTGTAGGGGTGCCACCTGGGCGCTTCCTACCTGGTGTCCCAAGTACACCACTGAACCCTGCCTGATCTGGCACTTACTGGCCTTGATCGTGAGGCCTGCCCTCTGCAGCGCCTTCAACACTTCACCGAGGTGCTGCAAGTGTTCTTCCCACCTGGAACTGAACACTGCGATGTCATCCAGGTAGGTGGCACTGAAATCCTCCAGCCCAGCCAACACCTGGTTGACCAACCTCTGAAAGGTGGCAGGGGCATTATTCAACCCAAAGGGCATCACTCGGAACTGGTAATGTCCTTCTGGGGTTGAAAATGCTGACCTCTGCTTGGCCCCATCGGTTAAGGTAATCTGCCAGTACCCAGATGTTAAATCAAACGTGCTGAGGAACTTGGCAGCTCCCAACCGATCAATAAGCTCATCAGCTCTGGGGATGGGGTGTGCATCAGTCCTGGTGACGGCAATGAGCCCACGGTAGTCCACACAAAACAGCAGTTCTGGAGTGGTATCGGGTGCAGCAGCCTTTGGGACCAAGACCACTGGGCTGGCCCAAGGACTGTTGGAAGGCTCAATCACCCCTAATGCCAACATCTTAGAGACCTCCTCTTTAATGCTGGCCTTGACCCGGTCAGTCAACCTGTAAATCTTGTGCTTCACAGGAGGGCTGTCACCGGTGTCCACGTTATGGGTACACCAGTGAGTAACACTTGGGGTCAGGGAGAACAGTGGATCAAACTGTCCCAACAACTGATGACAGTCGCTCTGCTGCTCTGGAGTCAGTGTAAGGGAGAGGATCACACCTTCCACTGACCCATCGCGCTTGGTAGACAGGAGGTCAGGGAGAAGTTCACTCTCCTCTTCCACCCCATCATCTGTCGCCAAGAGCATGTTCACTTCGGACCTCTCGAAGTGGGGCTTGAGGCGGCTCACGTGGAGGGCCCTCAAAGGGTTCTTTGGAGCCTGCAAATCCACCAGGTAGGGGACATCACTTTTGCGCTCCACCATCTTAAATGGCCCCGTCCACTTGACCTGCAAGGCACAAGCTTCCACTGGAAATTCAACCAGCGTGGCATTCTGGTCATACCACTTCCTCATTTCTTCCTGGCTTGCTTCTAGGTTCACCTGAGCGAGTTTCCTGAAGCGGGCAGTTTGGTTTCTGAAGGCCAGCATGTAACTGAACACATCCTGGGGAGTTTTCCTGGGAGCTGCCTCCCAGCCTTCTGTGGTACCTCCCTGTATGCAAATATAAGGCACGGCAAGAGGACGTCCCACTTACGCCTCATGGGTTCTGTTAGACCCTTAATCATGCCCTTCGAGGTCTGGTTGAATCTCTCCACCCGACCGTTACCTTGTGGGTGGTAAGGGGTGGTGAACTTGTAGGTTACACCACACTTCTTCCACAGGGATGTCAAACTTGTATATGAAATTGGTTCCCCTGTCAGAAACTACCTCTCTGGGGAACCCCACTTGGGAAAGATCCCCATTAACGCCCGGCTCACCACTGGCGCCGTCGTTGTCCTGAGAGGGATTGCCTCCGGGTACCGGGTGGCATGGTCCACCAAGACCAGGATGTACCTGTTGCCCATGGCTGTCTTGGGATCAAATGGCCCCACAATGTCCATCCCTACCCTTTCAAAGGGCGTTCCAACCACTGGAAAAGGTTGTAGAGTAGCTTTGACCTTTCTCCCATTCTTACCACTTGCCTGGCAAGTTTGGCACGACCTGCAATGTCCATCTGACTGCCTTCACATTTTGGGCCAGAATAAGTGGGGTCTTGTCCTGCCCCATATGTCCTGCCAAAGGCACCTCATGAGCCAGACCAAGTAGGAAGGTCCTGAAGCGCTGAGGCACCCCCAGCACACGAGCTGACCTAGGCTCAGCGACCTTAGGCTCACTGTACAGGAGATCATTCTCCCAGTAGATCCAATGTGACCCAGACTGAACACCAGCTGCCTGGTCTGCAGCCTGCTGCCGCAGACCCTCCAGAGAAGGGCACTCCTTCTGCTCCTTGCAGAATACCTTCCTGGTGGTACCCCCTTCTTGCTGCCAATGGGTCAGCTCAGAAATGTCTCCCACTTCAGCTACCTGCTCCCCTGTAGGCACTGGGGCGTCACCCACAAGGTCCGCCCCCTCCCGGTCCGCGGGAACTTCAGGTGCCAGTTTCCCACGCCCCTTGCCCTTTCTCTTGGCAGGGACTTGGGCCACTGTTTCAGGCTCCAAGTCCTCTTGATCACCCTCTCTGGCCGCCATTGACCGAGTGGACACGCATGCCCACTCTGGCCACCCAAGCAATACAAGTGAGACCTGAGTTCAACATCCTTCCATAAGGACTGCTCCAGGTCGTTACCTAGCAGACAATCTACAGGCATGGAAGGGCTCACAACCACCCTCAAGGAACCCGAGACCCCCCCACTCAAAGGGAACCTGTGCCACAAGATAGTGGCGCCCTGCATTGTCCACCGCAATTACTTGGGGGAATGCCCCTGGGACTACCTGCTTTTCAGAGACCAGGTGACACCGGACTGAGGTCACACTGGCTCCAGTATCTCTGAGAACCTCTACCGTTTTCCCATTGATGGTCACCCAGGTGCTGTATTTCTTTGTGTTACGGGGCACCGGGTTTCCTGGGACCATCACACTGTCCCCTAGTGAGACGAGGGTCATTTCTGCGGGGTCCCCACCCTCCTGTGGGTACTCCTCCTCCCCAAGTGCTACACTAGCCAACACCTTGGACTGCCCATCAGTGGGTGGCTGTGCCCCATTAGGACACTTGGGGTTACCCTTCATGTGACCCACCTAGTCACATGCAAAACACTTGCGGGGGCCGGTCTCAGCAGGCTTTCCTGACGAGACCCCTTGTTTCTTATCTCCTGGATGATGGGAACCTTTATCCTGGATGTTAGTTTGGGACCCTTTAGAGAACTCCTGTGTTTTACCCTTGTCCCCCCCACTTTTCTGCTGGGGACCCTGCCCACCTTTGGCTGAGTCTCCCCCATACGCTTTCCTGTGAACCCTGGTACTCACTCAGCGGTCTGCCTCCATAGCAAGCTTCGTGTGGTCAATCAGCTTACTATCAACTAGTTGCTGGTGCTCCCATGCAATCAAGTTGTAGAGCCCTTGAAAATCTGTCACATTACTGCTCTTCACCCAGCCATCCAGTGACCTGCAAAACATATCTACACATTCCAACCAAGTGTTGGCATCGGACTTCTTACTGGACCTGAACTGATCCCTGTACTTTTCAGGAGTGAGACCATACTTAGTGAGAAGGGCGTCCTTCATGTCTGGATAGGTGAGGTGATACCCCTACCCAAAGCTATTAAAGTATCCCTTGCTTCTTCTGGGAAGAGAGAGGCCACAATCCTGCTCCTCAATTCGGCAGAGTGAAAATTATTCACAGACCTGTAAGATAAACCTTCTGAAGCTTTAGGGGCCAGGATATTTACAACGTGTGACAACTTCGCCTCTATGGGATCCACGTGCCATTCCAGGCACCAACCCATCCAGCATTGCAATGCCGAGGAGTATCGTTTTCTAGTGGAGGGGGCTCAAGCCTGCTGGATGAAGCCCGATACTGCCTCCGAAATGCCTGGCAAATTCTACTGTTGCCTGAAAGCCTCCGGATCCATCAGGGACAGCTGCTCCGAAAGTATGCAACCCCTAGCACAATCCTGCCAATCTCCTCTACCTCGACTGTATCCACCTCTGGAAGGGCCTTGATAGTAGTAACGGGCAGGCGAGCGGCCCCTGCCTCACCCAGCTCGATTTAAAAGGCCAGCCAGGAAATCTTTTGATATTCAATTGGGCCTTATTCAGTGAAGTAAAAGTACCCACATACTTTGACACCTCCTTGACAAACGTATCTCCAAATAGAGGACTCTCAGCCAAGGGTCCCTTTAAGCCAAAGTGAGTTCGGTTAGGTTGGAATCCATATGTATATGGAGAGATCTGCGCTGTTCCATTGACACGGCGCAGTTCGTGCTACCCAAAAAACATATAGCCCGTTGGGTCAAGCCAGCGAATATATCGGGATCAACCGGAGCGCCAGTCTCCTTGGCCATGAAGCCCATCTCCAAAATCTTCACAAGAGGCCCAGCCAAATCCAGTAACTTGTCCTGACACCTGTGCTAAGCACGGTCGATACCCTTTTTCGGATCTTTCGCAAACTTCTTCAAGAAGGTTAACATGCTCAGGGTGACTTCTGGAGTCTCAGCAACCTTGTCAGGTATATCAAGCCTGGGACACTCTGCCCGAATACGGTTATGGGCCTCCTTATCAAAAACATGTCTTAAATTCTCATGGAGGTATTCAAACACTTCGGGACCAAGGGCCCAAATCGGATGAACGTCGATGGACAATATCCTGAGGATTAAAAGTAAAGGAATTTGAGAGACTTAGATCAGAAACTCGTGGCCTGGCTGAGGCAGACTTTTTAGGGGGATCATCATGTTTGCAGTGGGTGGAATCAGTATTTGTGATATTCCTATCAGTATAATTCCCATCTTTGCGTTTGGGTGGTACACTTGTGGAGGCTGAGGGAACAGAGTATCTGTGATCACCCAAAGGGCCTTGTGGGAGATGAGCCAGAGTGTCAGCATGCGGCCACTCAGAGCACTTAGCTTTCGCTTCATTGGGTACCTCTGAAGAACCGGGCTTGTGGTTCGGTGCTGCAGGATTTTGAAAGCCAAGGAGTTTCGCAAAACTCTCCAATGGAGCAGTAATAGGCTTAAGGGTAACAGCAGAGCTTGATCCACTGTAATAGGAACAGCAGTCTCAATTGCCCTGTTGACCTATTGCTGGACTGAGGCATCAGGATCAACTAAACTATCCTCCAAAAGGGGCCCAATTTTCCCTTATTACTGATTTTCTTTCAAATAATAATAATAAAGAAACTGCCAAGTCTATCCCAAAGGATCACTCGGGAGAGCCAGCCCCACGTGCACCAGAAAAACAGCAAAAATCAGCTTAACTATTCCAGCCTCAGTGCAGCCAGGACATCAAGAGCCAAATAATATCTTGAGCGTGCACAGGCTCAATAGAGCTGTCTGATTTTTACAGCTGGAGCCGATGTCAATCTACACGCTGCGAAGCTAATGAACAGTAGGAAGCCAAGTGTTAAAAGAACACTACTGCTAGGGGGGCATTAAAGTAGGAAGGTGCATAGCCTAAAAATGCCCAAAAAGTAGCCCAATTGGACTACGAATGTCCACGCACCTCTAATAGAATTTCGGGCCAGATGAGGGAAGGCGCTGACAATACTCAACGCGGGATGACCTCAAAGTGTTCCGCTCAAAGGTGCAAGATCAGGGACATTAAATAAACAAACAGTCCCGAAGTCAGGACGACACAAAAAACAGCACAGAAATGACCGCTCCAAGAGCATAATCGGGCAGAGTAAAATGGTCCCGAAGTCGGGACAGACTCACACATGCAGCTCGTTATCCTGTGGCGCGAGTGCGCAGGAAAGGAGCTCAAATTAATATCACAACATAACCAATAATAAGGATTAGTATTTATAACAGAAAATAAGGAAGAGACACTTATATCATCTGCGAGCAGCAAAGAAAGACTTCGAAGATGGCGATGGCTACTCTTAGATGGACTGCTGGACCATGATTGGTGGTTGTGGGCAGACTATCATAGGAAATGTAGTTTGTGTAGTGTTAAAAAGTTTTTCATTGGCTGCTGTGTTTTGCAGTAAAAGAAAGAGAAGGAATAATCGAAGCCTCTGGTCCTGAAATCCTCAGTACATGCAAACACAGAAGAGTGTTCTTTGTCCCCTGTGCATTTCAGACAAGAAATATAGTATGCATTCACATAGTACGAAAAAGACAGACCGGTATCCTGTTTCTCCATTGTATTTCAGTACAAAAACAACCCACAGTTTCCTTACGCTCTATATCAGAGGTCTTCAAACTTTTTGAGGTCGAGACCCCCTTGTCAAACCTTCTTAGGTGTAAGGACCCCTTCGGACAAAATTTTCTAGAAACTGGTTCTCCTCATCATCAACATCTATCGATAACTATAAATGCCCCTGTTATACCTTCCATCTTTTGGCATGTTTCCCCTGTTTTTTCCTTTCTGACCTAGTTTTGACTCTGTTTTTGCTGGTTCAGTGTTTCTGCGCACTTTCTCACTGCTGTTCATTTTTAAAGTGCAAGTGCTCCTATTGTAAATTGTATTATGGATTGGTTTTTCCATGATTGGCATGCTTGACTTGCTAGTAAGTCCCTAGTGAAGTGCACTGAGGGTGTCGGGGCCTGTAAATCAAATGCTGCTGGTGGGCCTGCAGTACTGATTGTGCCACTCACCCATGCAGCCCTGAAAAAGGTTATCAGACCTGCCATTGCAGAGTCTGCACGGTTTGTAACTGCCATGCCGACCTGGCATGTGCACCCACTTGCCAAGCCCTAATCTTCACTTTTCTTACATGTAAGTCACCCTTAAGGTAGGCACAAGGTACCCCTGTGGGCAGGGTGCCGTGTATATTAAGGGTAAGGCATGTACTGGTGTTTGTGACATGTCCTGGCAGTGAATTACAGTGGGTTTCATTTTTCACTATGGAAAGGCTATCTGTCTCATAGGATAATGGGAGTTTACTTATAACATCTTATGAGCATATGTTCCCATTGGGACAAGATAGAGAAATGGGGTTTAGCATGCCTGAACTCAGAATATAAAAATACATCTTTTACTAAAGATGATTTTTATGTTCTGTGTTTGAAAATACCACTTTTAGAAAGTAGGCATTTTCTTGCTCAGCCATCCTGTGTGCCTCTGCTGGGTTTGCAGTTAAAATTAAAAGCAAGAACTTCCCAGCCCAGTAGTTAACTCTTTGCACTTCAACTAAAAAAAAACACACATCTTTGTCTTCACAAAGAGCCATAACTGCTCCCAAGCATCCTTTACACTTGCAGATTACCAGCGCATTCGCCTTTCATTCAGGCAAGTAGCTAATAACAATCTCAATTTGCCGTCCCAGGACGGCTGTCTTTTTTTTTTACAGGGACAAGTGAAGCTGGGGAACCTACGACCCCCTTCATAGGACTCCACGACCCCCCTGGGTGTCGCGCCCCACAGTTTGAAGACCTCTGCTCTATATGAACCGTTTCCATATGCTTCCTATTAACATCAGTAAGAGGTATAACAGCTGCTCTTTACCCGCTACACATCCCAGTAAGAAAACATAGCGGGTGTCCTGAGCCACACATATATTTTCTTAGAGTGGCAGCAGGTGTGCTATATACCTTAGTAGATTGACTCAGCACTTAATTGAGTCTGATCTTAAGCAGTAGATTTTAGCTCATTTTCACCGATAAAACGTCTAATGTAGTCTATAACGTTTAGTTCCTGTTTGAAGAATATGGTCTGATACCAGGTGCCAGAGACCACCAAACAATTAGAGATTCCTGCTAGGGCATCTCCCACATGGTACTGGAATGGTTCACCACACTCATTTTTATAAAAACATGTTTGTGCAACATGACTCTCAGTTCCTTCGACCAGCAATCTGTTGAGTTCTTCAGTGATTCTATAACATTACCTCCAACAACTAGCTTACCTTATTAAACTTAATTTCCATTACTGGCATAAACTCTTTCTAATAACAAATATATCTTTGGACATATGATGCCACATAATAGGAAACGCAAGAGAACAATCACATCTATAAGGATTACGCGTTTGCAAAATAAAACTTTACATGTCAAAAAATACAAAATGTTGCAATACACAACATACATACTGACACATATGAAGCCTGTTATAATACACTATAATGCCTCATTACCACAGCAAAAAACTGACCAGTCATGTCCTAAATGTCAGACACTTGAACACAATAACAAAACCTTCTCAAACAAATGATTAGGCCATACACATTCAAATTCTGTGCCACTTCACCTACTTTCTCAAAGTCATAAAGACTCTTACACACTCAACATACAATAATCTGAATTACATTTACATGTTACTTCAACCTTTCACAAGTGGTGGCGTGGATGAAACATAAAGGGAAATTCCACTCAACACCTTTTATGGGGCACTTAATGGCAAACAAAATAAAATTCCCAAATAATCCAGTCATTTTTATTTTTCTCTTGTTACTTTTTCCAACCTTAATATATTCTATTACGCACTTGAGAGGTGCCAATGTTTTCCTTTCTTACTCTTCTCCGGCACAGTCAAGGTTCCTGTCTCTGAACTAACCATGTTGTTACAAAGAGGGTTCTTTGATGAATGAAGAATCAAGAATCTGGAAATCTTCTAAAGAGGTTTATTCTTGGTTGAAGATATTAACAGCTCAGCCACCCAACTGACAGCAGGCTCATCTCAGTACAGATCTAAACATTCTAACTCTGAGCCAGGGCAGCTTATCATTCTAGAACACAAATAAGTCACTGGGAGATGCTAAAGATTACTTAAACACAAAAGTATAACTTGAATGTCATTACAACATATCTCCCTCCTTTATATATTACACAAGCGAAATAAACAAAATAAAAATTAAAAAAAATAAGAGCATTATATACAACATAGTCATTAAGATAAGAAGGAGTACGCAAAACCCTGTTGGACCTTTTAACAATTTCAGGAACAGTTTTTTCTCCCACATTATCTGGAGAGGAACACATATGATCATTTTTACTACATACAGCAACGCGACCCAAGTTCCAAACCCTGTGATCAGAAGTTCTTACAGCGTTGTCAAAAACTTTTATAACTCTTATAGGTTTTGAAAATTTAGCACCAGAAACACAAAAACCAGGCTTTTTAATCTTAACTAGATCACCAACAGAAACTTTGGTTGTTTTAACAGCATGTCTCACATCATAATTATCTTTACTCTTTAAGCACTTCAGTTCTTCCTTCTCTTGCCATGAGGTAGAATCCAGAATCCCACCTTTGACCGAAATAAATTTATTTACCCACGGTGGTTCCAAAAAAGTATCAGGATGTCTCCCCCAAAACAAGAGAAAAGGGGATTTTCCAGTTGTAGTATGAGGAGCAAAACGATATACACAAACTCTTTTTGAAATTTCATCTTTCCAATTAAGACCATTTTGCTTTGCTAGAGAAACAGTTTCCTTTAGAACTCTATTAAATCTTTCAACAGTACCGTTGGACTCAGGGTGATACAGAGCACACTTTTTGTGAATAATACCACAATTATTAAGAAAATATTCCATATCACCAGAGACAAGTTGAACACCATTGTCTGTTAGTATAGTTTCAGGAATGCCCTCCCTAGCGATAAGTTTTTTCAGAAAATCAATCACAGTATTGGTATTCACATTCTTTATAAATGATATTTCTGGCCACCTCGAGAACAGATTCTTAACTACAAAGATAAAAGCGTCAGAACCATCACCATGTATAGGCTCTAAAATATCACGGGTTATGTCCTTCCAGGGACAACTAGGACAAGATCTTTTCTCCATGGGTTGAGTCCTAGTCTTTAAACAACTTTCCTTACTAAGAGAACGTTGAAGACATTCTCAAACCAAGCGCTCTATCTGAATGTCTAACTCTGGCCACCAATAACTGGAGCGTACTCTTTCTTTAGTCTTAGAGATACCTAAATGTGCTTCATGAGCTAAATCTAATAAATCTTTCCTTAAAGATAAACGTGGAACTAATCTGTGACCCCTCAAGAGCAGTCCTTCACAACAGGAGAGCTGATCTCTCACAGACCAAAAATCTTTCAGAGACAAACCTCCCTGTTCTTTATGATGCCAACCGTCACGAATAAGATTTAAAACATCTTGAATGATTACATCCTCCTTACAAGCATTTAACCAACATTCATGAGACATTACTTTGTAATCAACTTCACAAACAAAGTCATGAGGGTGATCAAAAGATGGATCAATGTGGATGTCTGATTGACCAGTCGGAACCAGTCTTGAAAGTGTATCAGCAACAAAATTATCAGATCCAGGGACATGTTTGACAGTAAAATTAAACCCTTGTAAGCCGACAATCCACTTAGAGATTCTTGGAGAAATGGAGTCAATGCCTTTGCTTGTCAACACTTCGCATAAAGGTTTGTGATCAGTTCTTACTACAAAGGAAGTACCCCAAAGGAATTTTTTTAATTTTTTAATGGCCCAATAAACTGCAAGAGCTTCTCTCTCAATTACTGAATACCTAGATTCAGCTCCTTTCAAACTTCTCGAAACAAACATGATGGTGTTATCTGGACATGTGCCACCTTGATATAAGACAGCACCAAGCCCTTTAAGACTTGCATCAGTAGATATAATGGAACATTTAGTGGAAATCAAAGTTTCGGAGATTAGGTGCATTTTGTAATCTAAGTTTTATTTCAACAAATTCTTTCTCACATAACTCGTCCCACACAAATTTTTCTCCTTTTTAAAGCTAATTTCTCATATTGAATGTGGCTTCTGCAAAATTTTTAATATATGTATTATAGTACTCAGCCATCCCAAGAAAACGCATGAGTTCTTCTTTGAAAATGGGAGCAGTTAGATCTTTGATGGTGTTCACAAGCTCTGCTTTCGGAACGACACCATCAGCAGTTACGGTGTGCCCTAAATAATCAATTTTGTCAAGACCAAATTTGCACTTTTCCCATTTAATAGTTAGATTGTGAGCACTAAGTCTGTCCAACACTTGTCTAATTCTCTTACCATGTTCCGACTCATCACACCCATACACCAAAATGTTGTTTTGGTAAACACAGACTCCAGGTACATTAACTAATACCTTCTCCACAACTCGCTGGAAAACAGAGGCGGCGGAGACCAGGCCAAAGGGAAGTCTTATAAATCTAAAAGTTCCAAAAGGTGTAACAAAAGCAGTCAAATCTCTGGAGGACTCATCTAGCAAAATCTGATGGTATGCTGATGTCAAATCGATTGTACTAAAAATCTTTGCGCCACACACCATACTCAAAAGCTCAGATATGTTTGGGAGTGGATATCTATCCACAAGTACACATTTGTTGAGCTGTCTGAGATCAACACAATCTCAGAGACCCATCGGCTTTCCTAGCAGCTGCTACCGGAGCCAACCATGATGTCCCTTCTACTTCCTCAATGATGCCCTGAGATTTAAGCTTCTCCAACTCTTTTAACATTTTATCTTTAACAGTGAAAGGAACATTACATACCTTGCTGGATACTGGAACAGATCCTGGAGACAATTTTATTTTATGACAATAATCCTTTAAACATCCTAACTTGTCTCCAAATAATTGCGGATATTCTTCCATCAGTTGAGTTTGTAAGGAAGAGTGATCAATAGACTTGATAACACTTCTCTCTTTAACAATGATAGGAGGAGTATTATTGGGGTCTAACATGACACCTAGATCTTTCTGATGCCACCAACTAATTATACTGTCACCTTTCTTGGAAACATAGATTTTACCAGAAGTAAAACGACCTTCATACTCTATTAGACCCACAAAATATCCTCTCAGTTCAATGGGATCCCCTCCATAGGCAGTGGGGCGAATGTCAGCTTTTAACAGTTTAATTTTTTAACTCAAATTATCACAGAAAAATTTTCTTGAAATGATAGTAATTTTTGCACCGGAGTCGAATACTACTTTGGTTTTATGACCTTCCACAAATATAAAATCTAAAGGCCCATCACCTCCGACCTGAACCACAATCTGTCCACATACAAAGTCATGCTGATCAGTTGTATTCTCATGGGAAACTTCATTTACACCTTTTTTAGAAGCTTTGATTCTGCAGGCATTAACGAAATGACCCTTCTTTTTGCAATAAGTGCATACTGTATTCAAAGCGGGACAAGATTTATCATTCACCCAGTGCTGTTACATCTATAACATTTATTTTCCTTATTAAACTGAAAGCGAGACTTGTTAATTTGTTTGTCATTAGTTTGGGATTTCATTTGAGAGTCTTTTGGCTAGGGAGTTAAATTTGTGTTGACCACAGAAATATCTTTATTGAGATCTTTTTTAATTTCTTTGACACACTCTAATGAGTGTTCAATTCTCTTGGCAACTACTAGAACTTCTTCCAGAGATGGTTCATCATTGAGCCATAATTCATCAAGCACCTTCTCAGACACACAAGCAAGCATAAATTGATCTTGTATTCTTTCTTCAATGAATATATCAAATTTACAAGTGGAAGCCAAACGTCTAAGATCAGTGACATAATTTGCAATGCTTTCACCTTCTTTTTGCATATGTCTACCAAAATGGTAACGTTCCAAAATAGTACTGACCTTAGGTAAGTAATGTGCATCAAGTTTATAAATACACTGCTCGAATTCATTTATATTTGCTGCAGCACTGTCTGGAACGTCTAGAAGATGATCGAAGACATCTTGTCCCTCCGATCCAAGACAGTGCATAAGCAAAGCAGATTTCCTCTCAACACTGAGAGAGGTACCACAAACACGAGCATAGCGCTCAAAATCTTTTTTCCATTTAGACCATTTGATAGGAGGATCTCCTAGAGATTGTAAAAAAAAATGGAGCTGCAGTAACATTCTGCATGACTTTATGTGCTTTGTACAATAAATAAAATCTAGAGAAGAAAAAAATAAATAAATAAAGCTAAACAAAATTTGTTCGAGAAAATAGGTGTGAATTAAGCTGTGTGTGTAAGCACGGTGGTGAAAACCTATTAGAGGTAAAGACGTTGTGCTGTAGATAGAATTACAATTAAATCGTGGATCCTGGATGAAGTAGTGTGTGTCGGCATTGTGGTGAAGAGACATTGAACATAGAAGAAGCCGAGTGTGTCAGCGTAATAGGTAAACCTCCAGTTTATCTATTTGTCCACAGAAAAGGAAGAATTTGTATACTTCAGCCCAATTAAAAAAAATATGTGATGAAAACACGCTGTAGATAGGTTAGCTGTGCACGTCGAAACTATAGAGTACATATGCGTAATAAAAGGACACGATGTAAATAAATAAGCTGTGCGTGTCAGCGCTGAACTGACGTGGAGTGAAAGCGATGCTAGAATATGGAGTCAACACAAAACAGCTGCGTGTCAAAATCGTAGTGCATTTCGGCGTAGTTAAACAAGAATATATGAAAAAGACACGCTATAAATAGGTTAGCTGTGCGTGTCAGCGTTAAAGGCTGTTGCGCACATCAGGGTTATAAATTTAGAGTACACAAAGTAGACACTGCGCGTGCAGATATGCGTAATGAAAAGGGCACGCAGTAAATAAATGAGCTGTGCGTGTCAGTGCTGAACTAGCGTGGAGTGCAAGCGTTGCTAGGAGATGGCGTCAACAAAGAACGTTGAACATAACGAGATGATGAAAACAAAGAGGATTCAAAATGGAGACTGAACACGTCGTGCGTTGCGTTTCACAGCCAGCACATCAAAGGGTTCAGTGACTAATGCAGGAAGCGAATAACCGTGTTCTGAAGACGTCGTACGCTGCGTTTCACAGCCAGCACGTGAAAGCCTTCAGTGACGATGCGGGAGACAACAGAACACAGCGCTTAGTCAGCCTTGGAATGATGATTGAATCGAGGTGAAATGAAGAGCGTGACAGCGCGAGGAACACACTGAGTGTACTTCAAATGAAAATAGCGCAACCGCCAACTTTGCAGCAAAATGTACTGAAGGTTTAAAAGGTCAAAATTGTCGAATGACACAAGGCTTAAATCCCACACTCCATCCGCACTGTGTGTAAACGTGCTCCCAGAAAGTAAAAAACATAGCTTTCCTTTACAACGTTGTAGTGACGAATGCAGGAAAATGTACTCCGACAAAGTCTAGCACTTTGTAACTATAAGTGTGATAGTTTGACTTGTTAGGTTGCAAGCGCTGTAAGAAATAAAGAAAGATCTTACTTGAGAGTTTCGTTTTTTTTTTTTTATAAAGTAAAACCACAACGTAGAGGGAGCTTCTTCAATTTTCGAAATCACCGCTGATTCTTGAAGTTGGAGTTGAGCTGTTGTTTAACCCAGTCGTCGCCAGTGTTACAAAGAGGGTTCTTTGATGAATGAAGAATCAAGAATCTGGAAATCTTCTAAAGAGGTTTATTCTTGGTTGAAGATATTAACAGCTCAGCCACCCAACTGACCGCAGGCTCATCTCAGTACAGATCTAAACATTCTAACCAGGGCAGCTTATCATTCTAGAACACAAATAAGTCACTGGGAGATGCTAAAGATTACTTAAACACAAAAGTATAATTTAAATGTCATTACAACACATGTGCAAGGGAAGGATTTCCAGCAGCCACTGGCCTTGCGTAAGGCGGGAAAGGGGCTTACTACTTCTCAAAGCATTGCCAAGTACTGGGGTATTTGCATCCCACCAGAGCCTTACCAAAAACATGGTGGAAGATCGTTAAACAAAAATAAAATCCCTGTCCCCTCACCCTTGGGTAAGGTGGAGGGGGATATACTCCCCACACCATTGGTCCAGGTGTGGAGGGGGAATGCACAACCTTTCTCTGCTCTTTATTTATTCACTTGGTATTTTTGGTAAAGAGCTACAAATTAACCTGGTAACCACAGAGCATTAAACATTTGACAGAACCTAGTTGTGAAGGCTGAAAGGATAAGGGTGTTGAAAGATGTCTGCCGTTGAATATGCCCCTTCCCTACAAGATGATGAAAACTGGATGAAGAGGGAGAGTCCAATGTGCTTAAATGAAGAATGAAAAGCTGCTCTTAGGCATCTGATTTGGCAGATGTAGGCTTCAAGCTGTCATAAGGATGTGATTATCCAAATGCCAGGTGAAAGAGGTGTGTCTTTAACTATTATCTGAATTTGAGAGAATCATTTTCGAGTCTGAATTGCACTGGCAAGGAACTCCAAAGGAAGGACTGTGGACGTTGAAAAAAATGACCACCTGATCTCTTGTAAAACGCTGAGACGTCAACACGCCCGTTATCGAAATACAGATTTCTGGTCAGGTTTGTATGGGAGAAACGCTTTTGCAAGATAGTTAGAGTAGCTAGGAAGAGTTTTATGCACATGGTAAAATCTTTTGAAGGTCGTTTCCTTTCTTTTTTTCTTACTGGCAGCCAATGAAGGGATTTCAGGGCTGGCGTGATGTGATCATGCCTTTCAAACCAAACAACAAACAAACAGTATTATTTTCAAACGCTTTCAACTTTTTGTATCAAATAGTTTTATTACATTTTCATAATTATGTATAGCAGTATATGTCAATTATCAAATGTTAGCTGCATTCTTGCTAATATAGGCTACTGCATCTCTACGAAACAACCCAAGCTAAGATATACAAATGAAAGAAAAACATGTAAAAAAAGATAACTACTCTCCCTCCTTCCAACCACTAAACAAGAAAAAACACACCAGTTGGAGAAGCATTACAATCAATCATGGGTGAGAAGACTAATAAGCTAGCTTATATCAATCACATATCTTACAATAGGCAAGAACATGGGTGAGTGGTCCAAATCTTCAACAGTTCAATAAATAAAAGGCCCTGGTGTGGGTAGAGAAAGGCAAGAGAGGAAGTCTGTCTAATAGGTATTCAATCAAATTACCCGATAAATATTCAAAAATATTCAAAGTCTCAGTCATAACATCTGCTAATCTTTCCATTGGAAGTATATTCCACCGTTTGAGATGCCACAATGCCAGAGATGAGGCTTCCCTCTTCTTCCAGCAGGCAGCCAATCTAATTTTAGCAGCACCCGTCTTACGCAGTTCCACATAATTATACAGTCCGCGATGATGTGGTATTTAAGGGTATTCAAGCGCAACCCTATTCTGGGGTAACCGGAATTGGATAACCCAAAATTGATTTAATCTGTGCCAGGATCTGGTTTCAAAATGGACAGATTATCAGACAATCCCATCAGATATGGTTAAAGTAACTGGAAGCCACCATCTCTCCAAAAGAAGGTACTATCCAAAGGGTAGAGTTTCCTAAGTTTAGTGGGGTGAGTCAAAGACTACTTTGTAGTGAGCTTCCCACCCCGCCAAGGAGTGTGAAAATGTATAGATGTCTCGCAAGAGTGATGTCAATTGAGTCTCCCTGATAGCAATCCAAGTTTTTTTGGCACAATCCGATTTAAAGTAAAACAAAGTGGCTTTAGATGCAGTCATCAATAAATTATAAAGGAATGTAATTTGTCGTTTATGGCCACTCGCTGTTTGCACAAATGTTTCAATTGGAAGGTGGTCTCTAGTGAGCCTGTCCAACCACAAGGAGTAGGGCTCCATGTTACAGCTGAGTGTAATGGAAGTGCTCCGATTCTCTCCGGTGGAACTTAATCTTACAAGCCTCTTAAAAGGCCTGCCCTCTGGAACATATTGGAAATAGTCAGCAAGCCCCCCTCCCGCCACTTATCAAAATGGCTCCAGATGCTCCAGAGGTGCAAAGACTAGGTTATAATGCTTGGGAGTGTGTGGAGAAGAAAAAGACATTCATTCCATATTCCACGTGACAGTATCCCATATCGTAAGAGTAGTTTTTGTGGTTATACTCAGATATGCATTTGGAGGTTAACCCAATTTAGGTTTTCAAATTAAATCCCATATATTCCACCAGACCTATCTATATGTGACCAGGACTTCTCCGTTTACCCTAGGGATCAATCAGCAATGATTCTAAGCACGGTCCTATAGTATATCACAATGTCTGGTAATGCAAGCCTTCCCAAATGTTTAGGTAACCGTATTTTTTTTTTAAATGAGGCGAAAACATTTCCATGTCACGATTGGCAGGGCATGGAAAAATAAGGAACACGGGGAAGATGTTCATATTGCAAGAATTGATTCTTCTCAGCCCTGAGATACACAGGGGAGCACACCTATGGCAACTGTCCTTTAGAGTCTGGAAAAGGGGAGAAAAATTGGTCTACAGAGATTCTCAATCTTGGGGATGATCTTAGCCCCCAATTATGTGATTGTCTATTTCAAACATTGAATGGGGGAGCGGCAAACTGGACAGCCTCCTCCGGGGCAGTGTAGGGTTAAGTATGCTGGTTTTAGAGAGATTCTCCTTAAAGTCCACTGCTTTTCCATAATCATCTAACATGGACTGAATCTTCAGGAGAGATGTGGAGGGGCAGCAGAACATCATCAGCTAACAATTAGCTCTTTAGTCCTCTTGACCAAATGGAATACCCCTCCAAATCCTCCTCAGCCCTGCCCATAGCTGCAAAGGATTCCACATTGAGAGAGAAAATGAGAGGCAAGAGCAGGCAACTCTGTCTTGTCCCATTCCCACATGAACTCCTGCTTCTCTGTGGCATTTGACCACAACATAGGAAACAGGACTGTGATAATTTGCTTGCACCATAGAGATAAACCTAGGGCCAAACCCAAATTTGCCAATAGTTTTGGTGAGGAAGACCCATTCCACTCGGTGAAACCTTTTTCGACATCAAGTGCCATCAATAGAGCTGGAAAGGCTCTCTGTTTTTGCCTTCTGGAAACGTGGATCATCCTATGGGTGTCACCATACATTTTTCTTCCCTTAATAAATCCGGACTGATCCAGGTGGACCAGTCTTGGCTTTATGTCTTTTAGTCTAGTAGCCAAGATTTTAGAATAGATCTTTACATCTAGATTTGGAACAGTTATTGGGTGATATGAAGCATATAGCTTAGGATCTTACCCTGGTTTGGAATATCAGGGAAATCAGAGCTTCACTCATCGTCTGGGAGACCTCCACTGCTTCGGATATGCAGTAAACAGAATTCCAAGATGCGGGGTTCACTCTGGTCCGAAGGCTTTATAAAAATTGCTAGTGATCCTGTCCAGTCAATCAATAAAGCTCCCCTATGACCTATATCTCTTTGTGGAATAGATTAAATCTAGTATGGGTTTATACAAAACACATAGTCAAAACTTCAACAGTTGTAAGATTCCAATCTTACTCTTTTATCTTTTATTTATTATTCAGAGGTAGGCACATTTGAAAAAACAGTTTTGAAAGAGATACAACGTATCACCAAACATCCTCCATATAAACAACATAATTTGCCCTTAAAGGACCACTTAGCCCTTAACAGCATTAAAATAACAAAGACATTATTATCAAACCCTGTGATAAGGGTGGTGGTATTGTAGTCATGAATAAAACCAATTACAATGACAAAATTGTCGATATGTTATCAATACAGGAACATTACAAAAAATCTCACCCCAGGGAGCTGGGCAGATTGAATACCCATATTCAAGACATGACCAAAAGAGCCTTAGAACAAGGACTCATTTGTCAACAAGAGTACACATTTTTTAATACATCATGCCCTACAGTACCAGCATTGTATGGGGTCCCTAACACTCACAAAAGTACTACAGACCCTCCCCTACGCCCTATCATTTCCACTATAGGATATAGCACTGAGCCACTCTCCAAGTATGTTGATACCTTTTTATGCCCTCTCACAAAGAACTATGCTTCGTATATCCGCGACACAGGAGACATTATTGATAAAATCGAAGGCATGCTGTTTAATTATGATCTAGAAATCCTGGTAACGCTCGACATTGAGGCGCTGTACACCAACATCCCCGAATGTCAAGCGTTACAGTCAGTGGCAGCACTCCTTAGTAGATCCCCGGAAACAGACCAGATGCCTTAATTTTGAAATGCCTGGAGATAGTCCTGCTGAACAACTTTTTTGACTTCAATGGTCTGTTATACCAACAGATCAAGGGCACCAGCATGGCTGCTTCCTGTGCGCCGAGCATAGCGAATATCTATATGGGTGAACGGGAATTGAAGAATGTTTTTAATGAAGCAGCTCCTTTTTTTGATAATGTCAGCACATGGAAGCGATTCGTCAATGATATATTCTTTATTTGGAGAGGTGACAACGATACTCTACAGGAATATATCTCCTGGCTTAATGCCAGTGATAGTAATTTGAAATCCACAGCTAAATCTAGCCCTGTAGAAGTTGAATTTTTAGACATATTGATCCATGGTGTAGATGAAAAGTTACAAGTGAGTTTTTTTTTTTTTAGAAAACCAACAGCGAAGAATACCATCCTCCAACACCAAAGTATCCATCCCTCATGTCAAAAGGATTCTATTCCTTTTGGGGAATTCTTGCGTGGGCGCCGGAATTGTACAAATATGAATGACTTCCACATACATGGTGATGCATTAGAAAAAAGCCTCTTAGCCCAAGGGTACCCTCACCGATTGGTAAAGATGGCCTTCAAAGAAGCTAAATTATACAATCGGGACGCACTACCACAGGGCAACACTCGTGCTCCACGAGACAAAGTGGTATGTGTTATTAACCATTCCCAACTAAACTACAAAATCAAGAACATCGTAACTAAGCACTGGAAGATTTGAAATGTACAGGAGGATGAGGAACAACTAAAACCTCCTCTAGTAGCCTATAGGAGAAATAAAAACCTCGTTGACATGCTAGTCTATACAAGACAAGAAACCCGCAATACTAACCATCAGACCACCGTCACGGGATTACCCCCCGTATTAGGGAATCACAGATGTGGCTCCTGCCACGCCTGTGGCACAGCGATGGAAACTAGCTCCCTCACATACAAAGGTAGAAACATGAAACTCAGAGATTTAAGCAATTGCAGGAGTCAAAACATCATATACCATATCTTGTGTCCATGCGAACTGGCATATATAGGAGAAACAGGTCTTGAATTCCGCACTAGCTATAGTGAGCATAAATCGGCCATCCGTACGAAAAAAACTGACAGCTCCTATTGTCTCCCATTGCCTAGAAATTAATCATGTGGAAAATGATCTGAGATGGTGTATTCTTGAGAAGGTTAAATCACAAGCAGGACTGCCTGTTGAAGTGATCCGGAAAATAAGGGAAACCTTCTGGATTTTTACCCTTTATAGTGTCAAGGAGGGTTTAAATGAAGAAATTATTTGGAAAGTCACAAACTAATACTTATCATCCCATGCATGCCATCTTAAGAGCGCATTAGGTGTAATCTTTATAGTATCCATATTTGTTTCATAAAATGTACAAGTATTTATCCATACTAGGTGATTTAGAGTACTCTGGGATAGACTCCCTGTAATTTTTCATATTACTACATGCTGAGCTGACAGTCTGTTTACTGTGGACTTTGATTATGTGATGGTTGTGGAATATCCTGATTTCTAAAAATAAAAAAAATATATATATGGCCCTCATAATTGGGCCTTGTATCTATTTGGGCTGACTATTCCATCTCAGCTTACTATTCAATAGATATTTCCCTTCACCATACCATCCATTAATTAATAATACATGAGTAACACATATCTCTCGCACAGTTAAGGACATTATGAAATTTAAAATACAATGCGACTGTACTCATCTCTGCCATCAAAAAGTGCCTGTGAGCATAGATAGTTCATAGGATGTGAGCACGTTAGCATATAGTAAAAAGTGACCTTACTTGACTATAGTATGTATTTAACCATTCTAAGATGGCGTGAGGTGGAGCACCTGGTTGAAAGAGTACCGATCAGCCATGACGCGTCGCGGCACGATGCGCCGACTAGGTCAACTGATCGGGGCCGGAAATCCGCCTACCGGTGCCGATTACCATATCTCAACCCGTTATTTTTAAATAAATCTCGTCTCTTTAGTAGATCGATCATCTTTGAGCAATATATGCGATTCTGCCCAGTTAGTGCATACTATTGAAACTTAAAACACAATGCGATATCATCATGTTCTGCCATCAATAAATACTTGCAAGTTAAGATTATATATAGGATACATATCTCTGAATACATTTTACTATATAATAAACATTGGCCTCTTTTGACTTTATTACGTATTTGGCCAATCTAAGATGGCGCGAATTGAAGTTCCTGGATCATAGAGTTCTCTCTTGCTGCGACACGTCGCGTTATGATGCATCAATGTCGTAACGCGATTTGAGCTGGAAATCAGTCTTTTTAATGGCGGATCCAGTCACTGGACGGTGCCGGATGCTGTTGCCATACGCGGAGTCTCAAGCACGCCATTGTCTTGAAAATAGGTGAGTGGTTATGTTTTATACTGGTTGTGAGAACATGTACTCCACACCGAGAGAAGCGGACACTAGTGAAAGATCGTGACTTCACTGCGGACCTATATTTTCCCATGAACTAGCTTGTGACATAGGACATTTATAAAGAGACCACCGTAGGTCGACATTATACACATCTGCAAGCATATAATCTTAGAGCATGTTAATGCCGGTTTACAGGTTTCCTATGAAAGTTAGGCGTTTATTTAGCCTTTCATATTACATTCTCCCTGCATTGAAGAAATTCTTACAAGATACGCTCTTTCAATTGCTTATAGGGACATTAATTCAGTTGATGTAACTATATATAAACCTTGCCATCAAACGGGAGTGACTTCCTCTAGTCCTGAAAAGAGCACCTGGATATTTGTGCTTCACAAACAAAGTATAGATGTATATCCTGCCTCACACAGATTATTGTGAGTATAAGGGTTACTTTTTCTAACAGCAGCACCATGCTAGGATTATAATATCAACTCCAATAGAAATGGTGTTCCCCCTTTTTTCTACAGGAAACTCGCGCAAACAACTGTGTGAGCTCTCCTTGAAACACAGAAAAGAAATTCCTGATATAGATATATACATAAGGGTGCAGGGTAAGGTCTAATAAATACAGAACTATCTTGACCTTTGAGCACTCACCATCTAGAAACAGGACTAATTTAATTTCTTATTTTTATTCCATCTATTATATTAGTATACCAAGTGGACCAGTGCCGCGTAGGAATTATGCACTGGTGCCTCATTCTCCACGTATAAATGTGTATCCTACCCGTCTCTGGGTATCAGCAATTGGAAAGCCAGTATGCGAACAGTACAATTTGTAAATCAGGTCTTTAGTCATCCCTGGTAGTGAGGCGTTGGGATTAGACACACACATATAGGGAATTGTACTTATGCCCATCACATATGCACAGCATGATTATATCTTCATATACCTTAATTATTTCTGTGATCACCCTTTTTTTCACCATTTGCTTGATACACTGTGGGAATAAGGTAACCCCTGTCTTTCTACTTTCTTTCTACATGGAACCTCTCTCAGTAAGTGAGAGAGGATTCATGGATCTGATCTATGTAATTCTTTGGGTCAGATTCTCCCTAATTAAAAAGTCTTATCTTATTTTAGACCTTAGTTTTTGAATCTGGTGACCTAAGTTGTACCACTGGGCACTCGACTCCCTTTTTCTTTCTCCTTTTCTTTTTCCTTGTCAATAAAATTGGTCCAATGAATTGTAATTATAAAGAATTCATTATGTATGAGTTATTGAACATCCTTTGCTTACACCCTCTAGGTACCCCTGTCTTTTTTGTTTGCGTGAGAGTCCACACTATTTGGGAAAGGTCCTGAAGAAGGTGGTTTACATTGTGTTTCACCCCACCGAAACGCGCGTCGACCCCAATTGTCTAGACCTTGTTGTATATGGTCATCCGACTTGGTCTTGGAGACTTTAAACATCTTGGTTTCTCCCTCACACCCAGATGTGTATATGTGTTTGGATTGTTTGTGGTTGCTTGTTTTGAATGAATGAGTGAGTTTTCTAATGGTATAGTGTTGTATATTTAGTTCTCAGTAGGGGTCCAGAGTTTTTGTACTATACTTAGAGCATACATGTTCTGAATATTCCTGTATTTTTATAGAAAATAACAATGTTTGTAAAAAGAAAAGAAAAATCGATTAAACATTTTTTAATTGTACTTTAAAAAAAAAAAAATCAAGCTATGTTGATATAAATGTTATGAAAAAGGAAATTATGAATAATAAGTAAAAGATAAAAGAAAAAATAAAGAATAAGATTGGAATCTTACAACTGTTGAAGTATTGACTATGTTTTGTATAAACCCATACTAGATTTAATCTATTCCACAAAGAGATATAGGTCATAGGGGAGCTTTACTGTTTGATTGTATTCATTGTTTATTCCCCTCTTTCTCCCTGACCTGAATTACCTTTTTAGAGGGGGTTCCCTTTCTTTGCAGTAGTGATCCTGTCCAGACCACGCGTCATAGTGAGTTTAAGTCCCTTGATAGCTGCTCTAACCTCCCCTCGGTAATGAGGGTTTTTAGACTGTTGCAACAATCTGTTAGGTGCGGGAGTTCAATTTTATGGAGGTATTAAAGTTGAGCTTCTTAGGACAGATTAGCTTTTGTTTACAGAGCTTGATAGCAAGCCTTTAAAACCTTAACCTTTTCTACCTCCGAGAAGGCCATTTTATTGTTATCAAGGCATAAATTACCCATATAGTCTCTCTTTTGGCACAGCTTTCTAGCCAACGGCGATCCCACCTTGTTCCCGAGATCATAATTGTTACGTTTTAAGCGGAGGAATAAGAATGTGGCTTTATTGGATAATATAGCATTTAGTTTGCCTCTGATCCCCATGACTTTCCTTTGCAGGGGTCTAGTTGATTGTGCCTTGTGTGCTATCTCTGCTCGCTGGGCCTTCTCTCCAAGAATTTATTTCTCCCTGTTTTTCTGTTTCATCAAGGCCGATAACATTTCTATACATTTGCTCCTTATTATGGATTCAAATGAATCCCAATGTTTAAGTTAGTTCCCTAGGTTATTTAGTTTAAAATACTCTTTGATATGAGTTTGTAGTTTTCCCACAACACTATTACAAAGTACATCTGTGCAAAAGCCCTCTTCTGGGTTTATCTTGTAAGGGACCTCAGGAGAACATGGCTTCTACAGTGGCATGGTCAGAGTGTATCCTGGTGTTGCGTACTGATGGTAGAGAAGAGTTGCCCATTTGGATATGATCAATCCTGGAATAACTGCAGTGTGATTGCAAAAAGAATGTGTAATCTATAACTGCTGGGTGGAGAGATGGCCGTATATCCAGCAGACCCAGTTCACCCAATGCCTTCTTGGTAGTAGTGGGGAAGAGCCCCTAAGAGGACTGAGCCGGACGAGATCAGTCAGCCTTGGCGTCCCAAGTCAAGTTGAAGTACCCCATCAGGATGATCTTTACCACAGCAAAGACACTCGTAGTTTGTATGAAAGAATTTATTTTTGACCGGAAGGTATCGGGTATCAGAGCGCTTTACAAGAGCACCAGTTGTGTTACATGAGGTCACATTCATTTAATTGTTAGGCATGGGGAGATTAGGTGATTTGCCCAGAATCACAGGATGTTGCGCGTCCTTGCCGAGAGTCGAACATAGTTTCCCATATTGGAGGTTGACCTCCCTAGCCGTTAGGCCTACTCCTCTCCCCATTATCTATTTACAACCTGTTGGCTTGAAGCATAGTGCCCTATGAAAGAATAAAGCTACTTCATTGCGTTTGGTCTTTTCAGAGTATGTGTATACTATTGGGTATGCTTTGCTTCGAAGGAGGCGGTCATCTTGTTAAGAAGTTGGGCCTTCCTGCAGCGCTATGATGTGAAATCTACCCTCCCCCAAATATATTGCCACTGTCTATTGTGTTTGTTGGCCAAGTGAAGCCCATTCATATTCCATGTAAGTACTTTCAAGACCATATCCAGTCAAACAACCACATCTTTGCTAGGAGTATCGCAATTGTGTGGGTGCCTAAAATAGGCAGTTAACTGCCCATAAATATGGACAGATACAGTACCCACCCTCAGATCTTTCCACCTATCTTCCAATCATCATGTCACCTTCCTCAAAGGTTTAATGTCAAAACAACGCATTATCAGTAGAAACCCACAAATTATATCTGGCAATCATGGAGGGGACGGCCAGGGTCTGTACCACATGGTTTGTGCCTGGTCAATATGGGATACAGGAATCAAGTATTAAGGCCGATGATAGACGGTGGTGGCGCTAATAACCCCTTCATGAACAGAGAGTAACCACATTGCAAAATAAAGGAGTGCACAGCTTACAAGAACCTAACCAAACCCCTGACAGGTGTGGCGGGATTTAATCTGTGCCAGGATCTGGTTTCAAAATGGACAGATTATCAGACAATCCCATCAGATATGGTTAAAGTAACTGGAAGCCACCATCTCTCCAAAAGAAGGTACTATCCAAAGGGTAGAGTTTCCTAAGTTTAGTGGGGTGAGTCAAAGACTACTTTGTAGTGAGCTTCCCACCCCGCCAAGGAGTGTGAAAATGTATAGATGTCTCGCAAGAGTGATGTCAATTGAGTCTCCCTGATAGCAATCCAAGTTTTTTTGGCACAATCCGATTTAAAGTAAAACAAAGTGGCTTTAGATGCAGTCATCAATAAATTATAAAGGAATGTAATTTGTCGTTTATGGCCACTCGCTGTTTGCACAAATGTTTCAATTGGAAGGTGGTCTCTAGTGAGCCTGTCCAACCACAAGGAGTAGGGCTCCATGTTACAGCTGAGTGTAATGGAAGTGCTCCGATTCTCTCCGGTGGAACTTAATCTTACAAGCCTCTTAAAAGGCCTGCCCTCTGGAACATATTGGAAATAGTCAGCAAGCCCCCCTCCCGCCACTTATCAAAATGGCTCCAGATGCTCCAGAGGTGCAAAGACTAGGTTATAATGCTTGGGAGTGTGTGGAGAAGAAAAAGACATTCATTCCATATTCCACGTGACAGTATCCCATATCGTAAGAGTAGTTTTTGTGGTTATACTCAGATATGCATTTGGAGGTTAACCCAATTTAGGTTTTCAAATTAAATCCCATATATTCCACCAGACCTATCTATATGTGACCAGGACTTCTCCGTTTACCCTAGGGATCAATCAGCAATGATTCTAAGCACGGTCCTATAGTATATCACAATGTCTGGTAATGCAAGCCTTCCCAAATGTTTAGGTAACCGTATTTTTTTTTTAAATGAGGCGAAAACATTTCCATGTCACGATTGGCAGGGCATGGAAAAATAAGGAACACGGGGAAGATGTTCATATTGCAAGAATTGATTCTTCTCAGCCCTGAGATACACAGGGGAGCACACCTATGGCAACTGTCCTTTAGAGTCTGGAAAAGGGGAGAAAAATTGGTCTACAGAGATTCTCAATCTTGGGGATGATCTTAGCCCCCAATTATGTGATTGTCTATTTCAAACATTGAATGGGGGAGCGGCAAACTGGACAGCCTCCTCCGGGGCAGTGTAGGGTTAAGTATGCTGGTTTTAGAGAGATTCTCCTTAAAGTCCACTGCTTTTCCATAATCATCTAACATGGACTGAATCTTCAGGAGAGATGTGGAGGGGCAGCAGAACATCATCAGCTAACAATTAGCTCTTTAGTCCTCTTGACCAAATGGAATACCCCTCCAAATCCTCCTCAGCCCTGCCCATAGCTGCAAAGGATTCCACATTGAGAGAGAAAATGAGAGGCAAGAGCAGGCAACTCTGTCTTGTCCCATTCCCACATGAACTCCTGCTTCTCTGTGGCATTTGACCACAACATAGGAAACAGGACTGTGATAATTTGCTTGCACCATAGAGATAAACCTAGGGCCAAACCCAAATTTGCCAATAGTTTTGGTGAGGAAGACCCATTCCACTCGGTGAAACCTTTTTCGACATCAAGTGCCATCAATAGAGCTGGAAAGGCTCTCTGTTTTTGCCTTCTGGAAACGTGGATCATCCTATGGGTGTCACCATACATTTTTCTTCCCTTAATAAATCCGGACTGATCCAGGTGGACCAGTCTTGGCTTTATGTCTTTTAGTCTAGTAGCCAAGATTTTAGAATAGATCTTTACATCTAGATTTGGAACAGTTATTGGGTGATATGAAGCATATAGCTTAGGATCTTACCCTGGTTTGGAAGATCAGGGAAATCAGAGCTTCACTCATCGTCTGGGAGACCTCCACTGCTTCGGATATGCAGTAAACAGAATTCCAAGATGCGGGGTTCACTCTGGTCCGAAGGCTTTATAAAAATTGCTAGTGATCCTGTCCAGTCAATCAATAAAGCTCCCCTATGACCTATATCTCTTTGTGGAATAGATTAAATCTAGTATGGGTTTATACAAAACACATAGTCAAAACTTCAACAGTTGTAAGATTCCAATCTTACTCTTTTATCTTTTATTTATTATTCAGAGGTAGGCACATTTGAAAAAACAGTTTTGAAAGAGATACAACGTATCACCAAACATCCTCCATATAAACAACATAATTTGCCCTTAAAGGACCACTTAGCCCTTAACAGCATTAAAATAACAAAGACATTATTATCAAACCCTGTGATAAGGGTGGTGGTATTGTAGTCATGAATAAAACCAATTACAATGACAAAATTGTCGATATGTTATCAATACAGGAACATTACAAAAAATCTCACCCCAGGGAGCTGGGCAGATTGAATACCCATATTCAAGACATGACCAAAAGAGCCTTAGAACAAGGACTCATTTGTCAACAAGAGTACACATTTTTTAATACATCATGCCCTACAGTACCAGCATTGTATGGGGTCCCTAACACTCACAAAAGTACTACAGACCCTCCCCTACGCCCTATCATTTCCACTATAGGATATAGCACTGAGCCACTCTCCAAGTATGTTGATACCTTTTTATGCCCTCTCACAAAGAACTATGCTTCGTATATCCGCGACACAGGAGACATTATTGATAAAATCGAAGGCATGCTGTTTAATTATGATCTAGAAATCCTGGTAACGCTCGACATTGAGGCGCTGTACACCAACATCCCCGAATGTCAAGCGTTACAGTCAGTGGCAGCACTCCTTAGTAGATCCCCGGAAACAGACCAGATGCCTTAATTTTGAAATGCCTGGAGATAGTCCTGCTGAACAACTTTTTTGACTTCAATGGTCTGTTATACCAACAGATCAAGGGCACCAGCATGGCTGCTTCCTGTGCGCCGAGCATAGCGAATATCTATATGGGTGAACGGGAATTGAAGAATGTTTTTAATGAAGCAGCTCCTTTTTTTGATAATGTCAGCACATGGAAGCGATTCGTCAATGATATATTCTTTATTTGGAGAGGTGACAACGATACTCTACAGGAATATATCTCCTGGCTTAATGCCAGTGATAGTAATTTGAAATCCACAGCTAAATCTAGCCCTGTAGAAGTTGAATTTTTAGACATATTGATCCATGGTGTAGATGAAAAGTTACAAGTGAGTTTTTTTTTTTTTAGAAAACCAACAGCGAAGAATACCATCCTCCAACACCAAAGTATCCATCCCTCATGTCAAAAGGATTCTATTCCTTTTGGGGAATTCTTGCGTGGGCGCCGGAATTGTACAAATATGAATGACTTCCACATACATGGTGATGCATTAGAAAAAAGCCTCTTAGCCCAAGGGTACCCTCACCGATTGGTAAAGATGGCCTTCAAAGAAGCTAAATTATACAATCGGGACGCACTACCACAGGGCAACACTCGTGCTCCACGAGACAAAGTGGTATGTGTTATTAACCATTCCCAACTAAACTACAAAATCAAGAACATCGTAACTAAGCACTGGAAGATTTGAAATGTACAGGAGGATGAGGAACAACTAAAACCTCCTCTAGTAGCCTATAGGAGAAATAAAAACCTCGTTGACATGCTAGTCTATACAAGACAAGAAACCCGCAATACTAACCATCAGACCACCGTCACGGGATTACCCCCCGTATTAGGGAATCACAGATGTGGCTCCTGCCACGCCTGTGGCACAGCGATGGAAACTAGCTCCCTCACATACAAAGGTAGAAACATGAAACTCAGAGATTTAAGCAATTGCAGGAGTCAAAACATCATATACCATATCTTGTGTCCATGCGAACTGGCATATATAGGAGAAACAGGTCTTGAATTCCGCACTAGCTATAGTGAGCATAAATCGGCCATCCGTACGAAAAAAACTGACAGCTCCTATTGTCTCCCATTGCCTAGAAATTAATCATGTGGAAAATGATCTGAGATGGTGTATTCTTGAGAAGGTTAAATCACAAGCAGGACTGCCTGTTGAAGTGATCCGGAAAATAAGGGAAACCTTCTGGATTTTTACCCTTTATAGTGTCAAGGAGGGTTTAAATGAAGAAATTATTTGGAAAGTCACAAACTAATACTTATCATCCCATGCATGCCATCTTAAGAGCGCATTAGGTGTAATCTTTATAGTATCCATATTTGTTTCATAAAATGTACAAGTATTTATCCATACTAGGTGATTTAGAGTACTCTGGGATAGACTCCCTGTAATTTTTCATATTACTACATGCTGAGCTGACAGTCTGTTTACTGTGGACTTTGATTATGTGATGGTTGTGGAATATCCTGATTTCTAAAAATAAAAAAAATATATATATGGCCCTCATAATTGGGCCTTGTATCTATTTGGGCTGACTATTCCATCTCAGCTTACTATTCAATAGATATTTCCCTTCACCATACCATCCATTAATTAATAATACATGAGTAACACATATCTCTCGCACAGTTAAGGACATTATGAAATTTAAAATACAATGCGACTGTACTCATCTCTGCCATCAAAAAGTGCCTGTGAGCATAGATAGTTCATAGGATGTGAGCACGTTAGCATATAGTAAAAAGTGACCTTACTTGACTATAGTATGTATTTAACCATTCTAAGATGGCGTGAGGTGGAGCACCTGGTTGAAAGAGTACCGATCAGCCATGACGCGTCGCGGCACGATGCGCCGACTAGGTCAACTGATCGGGGCCGGAAATCCGCCTACCGGTGCCGATTACCATATCTCAACCCGTTATTTTTAAATAAATCTCGTCTCTTTAGTAGATCGATCATCTTTGAGCAATATATGCGATTCTGCCCAGTTAGTGCATACTATTGAAACTTAAAACACAATGCGATATCATCATGTTCTGCCATCAATAAATACTTGCAAGTTAAGATTATATATAGGATACATATCTCTGAATACATTTTACTATATAATAAACATTGGCCTCTTTTGACTTTATTACGTATTTGGCCAATCTAAGATGGCGCGAATTGAAGTTCCTGGATCATAGAGTTCTCTCTTGCTGCGACACGTCGCGTTATGATGCATCAATGTCGTAACGCGATTTGAGCTGGAAATCAGTCTTTTTAATGGCGGATCCAGTCACTGGACGGTGCCGGATGCTGTTGCCATACGCGGAGTCTCAAGCACGCCATTGTCTTGAAAATAGGTGAGTGGTTATGTTTTATACTGGTTGTGAGAACATGTACTCCACACCGAGAGAAGCGGACACTAGTGAAAGATCGTGACTTCACTGCGGACCTATATTTTCCCATGAACTAGCTTGTGACATAGGACATTTATAAAGAGACCACCGTAGGTCGACATTATACACATCTGCAAGCATATAATCTTAGAGCATGTTAATGCCGGTTTACAGGTTTCCTATGAAAGTTAGGCGTTTATTTAGCCTTTCATATTACATTCTCCCTGCATTGAAGAAATTCTTACAAGATACGCTCTTTCAATTGCTTATAGGGACATTAATTCAGTTGATGTAACTATATATAAACCTTGCCATCAAACGGGAGTGACTTCCTCTAGTCCTGAAAAGAGCACCTGGATATTTGTGCTTCACAAACAAAGTATAGATGTATATCCTGCCTCACACAGATTATTGTGAGTATAAGGGTTACTTTTTCTAACAGCAGCACCATGCTAGGATTATAATATCAACTCCAATAGAAATGGTGTTCCCCCTTTTTTCTACAGGAAACTCGCGCAAACAACTGTGTGAGCTCTCCTTGAAACACAGAAAAGAAATTCCTGATATAGATATATACATAAGGGTGCAGGGTAAGGTCTAATAAATACAGAACTATCTTGACCTTTGAGCACTCACCATCTAGAAACAGGACTAATTTAATTTCTTATTTTTATTCCATCTATTATATTAGTATACCAAGTGGACCAGTGCCGCGTAGGAATTATGCACTGGTGCCTCATTCTCCACGTATAAATGTGTATCCTACCCGTCTCTGGGTATCAGCAATTGGAAAGCCAGTATGCGAACAGTACAATTTGTAAATCAGGTCTTTAGTCATCCCTGGTAGTGAGGCGTTGGGATTAGACACACACATATAGGGAATTGTACTTATGCCCATCACATATGCACAGCATGATTATATCTTCATATACCTTAATTATTTCTGTGATCACCCTTTTTTTCACCATTTGCTTGATACACTGTGGGAATAAGGTAACCCCTGTCTTTCTACTTTCTTTCTACATGGAACCTCTCTCAGTAAGTGAGAGAGGATTCATGGATCTGATCTATGTAATTCTTTGGGTCAGATTCTCCCTAATTAAAAAGTCTTATCTTATTTTAGACCTTAGTTTTTGAATCTGGTGACCTAAGTTGTACCACTGGGCACTCGACTCCCTTTTTCTTTCTCCTTTTCTTTTTCCTTGTCAATAAAATTGGTCCAATGAATTGTAATTATAAAGAATTCATTATGTATGAGTTATTGAACATCCTTTGCTTACACCCTCTAGGTACCCCTGTCTTTTTTGTTTGCGTGAGAGTCCACACTATTTGGGAAAGGTCCTGAAGAAGGTGGTTTACATTGTGTTTCACCCCACCGAAACGCGCGTCGACCCCAATTGTCTAGACCTTGTTGTATATGGTCATCCGACTTGGTCTTGGAGACTTTAAACATCTTGGTTTCTCCCTCACACCCAGATGTGTATATGTGTTTGGATTGTTTGTGGTTGCTTGTTTTGAATGAATGAGTGAGTTTTCTAATGGTATAGTGTTGTATATTTAGTTCTCAGTAGGGGTCCAGAGTTTTTGTACTATACTTAGAGCATACATGTTCTGAATATTCCTGTATTTTTATAGAAAATAACAATGTTTGTAAAAAGAAAAGAAAAATCGATTAAACATTTTTTAATTGTACTTTAAAAAAAAAAAATCAAGCTATGTTGATATAAATGTTATGAAAAAGGAAATTATGAATAATAAGTAAAAGATAAAAGAAAAAATAAAGAATAAGATTGGAATCTTACAACTGTTGAAGTATTGACTATGTTTTGTATAAACCCATACTAGATTTAATCTATTCCACAAAGAGATATAGGTCATAGGGGAGCTTTACTGTTTGATTGTATTCATTGTTTATTCCCCTCTTTCTCCCTGACCTGAATTACCTTTTTAGAGGGGGTTCCCTTTCTTTGCAGTAGTGATCCTGTCCAGACCACGCGTCATAGTGAGTTTAAGTCCCTTGATAGCTGCTCTAACCTCCCCTCGGTAATGAGGGTTTTTAGACTGTTGCAACAATCTGTTAGGTGCGGGAGTTCAATTTTATGGAGGTATTAAAGTTGAGCTTCTTAGGACAGATTAGCTTTTGTTTACAGAGCTTGATAGCAAGCCTTTAAAACCTTAACCTTTTCTACCTCCGAGAAGGCCATTTTATTGTTATCAAGGCATAAATTACCCATATAGTCTCTCTTTTGGCACAGCTTTCTAGCCAACGGCGATCCCACCTTGTTCCCGAGATCATAATTGTTACGTTTTAAGCGGAGGAATAAGAATGTGGCTTTATTGGATAATATAGCATTTAGTTTGCCTCTGATCCCCATGACTTTCCTTTGCAGGGGTCTAGTTGATTGTGCCTTGTGTGCTATCTCTGCTCGCTGGGCCTTCTCTCCAAGAATTTATTTCTCCCCGTTTTTCTGTTTCATCAAGGCCGATAACATTTCTATACATTTGCTCCTTATTATGGATTCAAATGAATCCCAATGTTTAAGTTAGTTCCCTAGGTTATTTAGTTTAAAATACTCTTTGATATGAGTTTGTAGTTTTCCCACAACACTATTACAAAGTACATCTGTGCAAAAGCCCTCTTCTGGGTTTATCTTGTAAGGGACCTCAGGAGAACATGGCTTCTACAGTGGCATGGTCAGAGTGTATCCTGGTGTTGCGTACTGATGGTAGAGAAGAGTTGCCCATTTGGATATGATCAATCCTGGAATAACTGCAGTGTGATTGCAAAAAGAATGTGTAATCTATAACTGCTGGGTGGAGAGATGGCCGTATATCCAGCAGACCCAGTTCACCCAATGCCTTCTTGGTAGTAGTGGGGAAGAGCCCCTAAGAGGACTGAGCCGGACGAGATCAGTCAGCCTTGGCGTCCCAAGTCAAGTTGAAGTACCCCATCAGGATGATCTTTACCACAGCAAAGACACTCGTAGTTTGTATGAAAGAATTTATTTTTGACCGGAAGGTATCGGGTATCAGAGCGCTTTACAAGAGCACCAGTTGTGTTACATGAGGTCACATTCATTTAATTGTTAGGCATGGGGAGATTAGGTGATTTGCCCAGAATCACAGGATGTTGCGCGTCCTTGCCGAGAGTCGAACATAGTTTCCCATATTGGAGGTTGACCTCCCTAGCCGTTAGGCCTACTCCTCTCCCCATTATCTATTTACAACCTGTTGGCTTGAAGCATAGTGCCCTATGAAAGAATAAAGCTACTTCATTGCGTTTGGTCTTTTCAGAGTATGTGTATACTATTGGGTATGCTTTGCTTCGAAGGAGGCGGTCATCTTGTTAAGAAGTTGGGCCTTCCTGCAGCGCTATGATGTGAAATCTACCCTCCCCCAAATATATTGCCACTGTCTATTGTGTTTGTTGGCCAAGTGAAGCCCATTCATATTCCATGTAAGTACTTTCAAGACCATATCCAGTCAAACAACCACATCTTTGCTAGGAGTATCGCAATTGTGTGGGTGCCTAAAATAGGCAGTTAACTGCCCATAAATATGGACAGATACAGTACCCACCCTCAGATCTTTCCACCTATCTTCCAATCATCATGTCACCTTCCTCAAAGGTTTAATGTCAAAACAACGCATTATCAGTAGAAACCCACAAATTATATCTGGCAATCATGGAGGGGACGGCCAGGGTCTGTACCACATGGTTTGTGCCTGGTCAATATGGGATACAGGAATCAAGTATTAAGGCCGATGATAGACGGTGGTGGCGCTAATAACCCCTTCATGAACAGAGAGTAACCACATTGCAAAATAAAGGAGTGCACAGCTTACAAGAACCTAACCAAACCCCTGACAGGTGTGGCGGGATACTTGCTTAATCGAGTACTCTGGTGTATTCTGGAATCAGCTTGTCAGGAGAGTAAATGTTACTATTTGAAAAAAGCGATCAGCGTTTGTCATTTATCACGTTTGGGGTTCCTGTAATTACGCCGGTTCTGCATGTGTTAAAAATTCCCAAGGGAACGGTTTTCCCGATATCCCCTCCGAGGACATTTGATTGCCATCAGTGTCACAATCTTGACCCTCCTTGTCCAGGTGGAAGCCCAACAGATGGGCTGCTTTTGTGACCTCTGTGAAATTATGAGATTTCTGCTTATAATCTAAGGCTAGGCCAAATGAATATGACCAATGATTAAGGATTTGTCCGTCGCAAATGTTTTCATTCACAGGGCTTAATTTTTGCCGACTGATGTGAGTAGCTGGACCAATGTCCTTGTATAGCAAGCAAGAGGCATCCTGAAAACTGATCTGATCCTTTTTCAGTGCTGCAGCAAGTATGGTCTCTTTGATTTTGAAGCTATATAGCTTGATCAGCACATCTCTTGGGCATCAGGACTTTGAGCAGAACTGTGGGCCAATTCTATGCGCATGATCAATCTGAACTTCAGGATGGTCATCACCCAGTAGGTCTGAAAAGCGGCCTGTCAAAAAAGCTTCTAGGTTTGTGCCTTCTATTTTCTCCTTTGTCTCAAATGCAAATGTTTTCTCTTCTAGATCCATTTTCAAGCTCTACACATTTGAGTACAGTTGCCTGGAGATCAATATAAATCTGTGTTAAGTCTACATCCTGTTCAAGGATGGCAAATTTGGTACTGCTTTCAGATTGTAGCTTGTTGAATGAGCTCTCCAGGTCTGCTTTTAAGTCATCACTTAGCTCTTTTTTTAAACTGCTGAAGACCGACAAGGAGATCTTCCTTTTTCAGAGTCATGTTGACTCCAAGGGTTGTTTATCCTGTGGGTGATGAGGTGGTGGTCGGAGGCAGTGGTGACGCTGTCACAAAGTAGCTGAAAACGTGATGGAGTTGTTTTTCTCTTGGTCAGCATGTGGCTGCCCTGTAATCCGTCAGTGAGGTATGGAGCTATGATCACTCAGGGATTGTAACAGGGTTCCTCCCAATGTGGATCCACTTATAGGTGGTCAGTTATTTTTTGGCGAGTCTACTCTCCGGAGCCTTTGCAGTGTATCCCACCAGCAAGGTGTCCTACAGGAGCATATGAACCTAAAAGCTGGTTAACTCCCTCTGCTTCAGAGACACATTGTGCACATCTTCATACCTAGATCGCCCCTCAATGCTTTGGCATGCCGCAGGCTGAGTGAGCTACAGGAGTCTTACTCCAAAGCATTGTCAAACAGAACCCGAGCAGTATCATGAGGCTGAGAACTGATCATCTCTCATCCATACTGCCCCAGGCACTCATACGATACAGACACTACTCTGTTCCTTGCTTCAAGTGTCCTCAATTTGCTAATTTTACATTACTCCTCCCTTGTACTCGCATCTTGGCTCATTATTGCAGCTTACCAATTGGCTGCTCCTGTCCATCCGTTATGTTAGCAGATACATGGGTCCTGGCACCGTTAAGCCTCATAACTCCTTCAGCAGTCCTTCTTGTCAACAAAGGGCCCTCCTCGATCTCTGCTGCAGGGGCTGGTACCAGAGCTCACCACTGCATTGTCAGGATGCGGCAGTCCTACTCGTTTTCTACAGACATGCTGCTTTGCAGAATGTCTTACGGTTTTAAAAAGAACTCTAACATAGTCAAACAGTCTGCGTCGTAGCGCTTTAAAAAAAACTTTTGTGGGCTCTGAGTCTACCAAGGAAGCACTCTCTAGAAAACTTATTACAGTAACTAAGTCTACAGACCACCATCTTTTGTGAAAATGGACCAAAGTAGTAACAGGAATAATAGTAGAACTTTTTTAAAGCATGCTGTGTCTCCCTCCATGATTGGTATAATGCAAATACTTAATATACTATCCACGTGCGCTTCCCAAACTGCATTTTTAGCCATGCAACACTTGATGTTGTTGCACCAAGGATATTGTGCTGCATAACTAAATACTTATTAGGTCCCAAAAGCGAGACCTATTGGCAATGCCAATGCTGGTTTTAAATGGATTGTCTCTCTGCCGGTTTATGTTATGTACGCCTGTATAATGCTCTCTTGTAGCCTTAACTGATGGAATGAGCTTTGCATGTGTAGGTTAAACTGTTGCGCTTTCAAACATTTTGATACGTGTGGGATAATGGGCTGCAAATCTCTCAATTAATTTTAAGATATTTTAATGTATATACCATTTTATATTTGTTTTAGGTTGGTGCTCTGTGTTTGCTATATTGATTTAATTATATGCTATTTATTGTAGATTTTTATGATATTTGTAATTGCTTATGTCAATGAATTGAATAATGTGCAATATTTCTGTAAGAATGCATTTCTTGGAAATATCTGATTATACATGTGTGCATTCATATACAGCAAACATATTCCTGTTCTGCTGAGGCCACCCTCTTCACTGACTATAAAGATGGTTCTATATTTTGAATGAGGCTATACAAATTGCACAGAAAGGTATACTTTGCAAAAGTCTATGAAATTTGTTGCAGCTTCACAAAAGCTTGCAATCGTTGTCACGTCACTATGAAAATCATGAAATGTGGGGAAATATATGTCATTAGCAAGTCCCGTAGTGGTTGCAGGCAGCAAAGAAGACACGGGCACAGACCAGGCTACGTGCAAGTAGCAGCTTTATAGGCAGGTAACTGAGTTGCATTACAATAGGAGTCACGAGATGCATGTGTTTTACGGTGAAATATAATGACAGTGCAAACTGATTAACTGTAATTTTGCTGCAGAGCATGACATGCACAATCACGACAATGCCCCAAATCGTGGATAGATATCCGATGCCGAAACGGGAGAGGTTCCGAGGACAGTGAAAGAAGTAAAGAAATGAGAGTGGCTGCGCAGTGGGGGAATAAAAATGTGAAGGAGACGCGTGAACTAGCCTATGTTCGCATTAAAGTCTGACGAGTGTGGGAGCTAAACGCCATAAAGATGGTGAGATGCGAGTGCGATCTCAATGAAAGATAGGGCTTATGGCCTAATCACATCGCAGTGCTGGTTAAGGGAATCCCATAGGTAAAGCACAGTGGCTTGCATGGACAGGCTGACGCGCAATGTAACTCCACATACTCGTCCCAACTGTATGTAGTCCAAACGGAAACCCCAACAGTAGACGGGGCAACTAGTGTGAAAACAGCTAAGCAGGGGTGGAGAAAGTTAATACAACTGGACGCTAATTGTAACAAATTAAAGAATTAAATAATTAAATCAAAAACGGGCACTGTGCAACAAGTTACCGTATAGTGAAAAAGATCTAAGAGTGCTTAATGGTGTAAAGTTATATACCGTGATTATATGCCAAATGCGACGAAAAGAAACACACAACAAGCACCAGAAAATGTCTACTGTCTGAGGCGGCATTGGCTTAGTCGGAAGTGAATTGCTCCTTGAAGAATTCCCATCAGATGCTTCCAAAGTTAAGAATAACAAGCCAACGAGGAGGGAGGGTGGAGAAGGGAGGGAGGAGGAGGGGGGTAGTGGGAGCAGACAGCAAGGGGGTGGAGGAGGCTTAATGAGATATGGCAGATGGCGGCTGTGGGCGTGCACGCTCATGTGCACTCAAGCTTTAGGCCATCATAGCCTCTGGTGGCATTTTTAAAAGCCACTTACAAAATGTCTCGAAGAGACAGCATGCGCTGTCTCAGGCGAGATCTAACAAATCCTTAAGACACGTGTACATCCATCAGATCGCATGTTTGATTAACCCTATTCCTGGCGTGGACAGGCAGAAGCAGCAGAATCGGCTTGGAGAGCTGAACTGTCTGCCAAGTTTGTGCACTTCCTCGTTCGTGACACTTTTATTACTGTATACGAATTATCAGAAAAACCTTGGTAAGAAAAGGGATAGTGGAATGCAAACATATTTAAAATCAAAACACAGGCAAGCCAAGGCTATCCTTTGCTGCCATTACTATTATATAGATCGTGTAAATACGGAGAAGGAGAGAGTGCAAGAGAGAGGGGAGGGATGAGA